>NC_057390.1:26351066-26691923 GCF_019320065.1 Cervus canadensis
CTAAGCTCATGCACCACAACTATTGAACCTGTTCTCTAGAGCGTGGGAACTGCAGCTACTGAAGCACATGCACCCTAGAGCCCATGCTCTGCAACAAGAGAAGCCACTGCAGTGAGAAGTCTGTACTCTGCAACTAGAGAGTAACCCCTGCTCACCACAACTAGAGGAAAGCTGGTGTAGCAGTGAAGACCTGGCACAACCAAATAAATAAAGAAAACAGGAAATATTTACTATCCACTAAGTGTCTAAAAAATTTGCAACCCCTTACTGGTGCGGTTATGGGTCTAACACTTCACAACTCTTCACCCTGAGGTCTACAATAATGACTGCCACCACTGCACCCATTTCACAGATGAGCAACTTGAGGCCAGGAGTAAAGAAAAGTTGGTAGCCTGAGAAGGGAGCTCCAGAGGGAAGTTCAAACTTTCCAGGCCAGCCTCCCTGTGCTTCACAAGAGGACTTCCTTTTCCTCAATCTCCTTTTTCAATCCTGAGAGACTGCAAGGTCCAAAGCATTATTAATTTCCTATTAATTTGCATTTGTTCTTTCTTCAGTGTTCTACCTCTTCTTGACATTCATGCAACTTCTTGATATTCAGGTTTCAGCTCAGAGACCACCTGCTCAGAGAGCTCTTTCCAGGCTCAGTTAGCCTTGCTGGTTCCTCTCTACTGAATTGTCGTTACATTTTATTGTCTTCATGGCACATACTACTATCTGAAATTATCATGTTCGTTTGTCTGTGTGTTACCATCTCCTATTAAATGGGAACCTCAGTGAGAATAGGACTTTGTCTCATTTGCTGCTGAATCCATTATCCCTAGCACAGTGACTGGCACATAGTAGGTACTCAATAAAAATGTGTGACATTAATG
Source organism: Cervus canadensis (assembly GCF_019320065.1). Lineage (NCBI taxonomy): Eukaryota > Metazoa > Chordata > Mammalia > Artiodactyla > Cervidae > Cervus > Cervus canadensis. Next base: position 26,351,939 of record NC_057390.1, read on the forward strand.
AACATGTTTGCATTCTCTCCAAGGTACTGATGACGGGATGGCTAGCACAAAAGAATGGAAATGTATCTCTCAGCTCTTAGAGCAAAGTTAATCAGCTGCCATGCCTGTGCCTCAGCTTCCTTGCCTGTAAGATTGGCAAGCTACATCCACCAGAGAGAAGCTGTGGACCAAACAAGAAAATGGTGATGAAAGTGCTTCAACAAGTGAAAACACGAGTTAAGTGGGAGATGTTATTATCTTCCGCCATCTGCTTTACTTTAATCTTTTTTTTCCTCGGTAAGCGGACCTATTGATTGCAGCTTGCTGGAGGAAGCTCTCACTGTCTAATTACTGCCCCGCTCAGCCTGTCACCGTGTCCTCTGCAGTCAGCGTGTCCTGACACTGACCCCGATACCACAGCTCTTGGCATATCAGCCTGTCCTGGCACTCTGCGCCTGACCCGGAGGAAGCAAGTCCCCACAGCTGGACCTGGGAGGGCTGCCCCAGCGAGGCAGGCAGCTAGGGAGAAGCAGGGACACGGGTGCTGCTGCAGCCAAAGGCGGAGGGAATGCGATTTTTCCCTGGCACCAGGGGCCTGCAGCCGGCAGGGATGTGTCCCGCCATGACATGCAGTTGTGAGCATTCCCAAATTCTGGCTTCCACAAGAATGTGCCCTGCAAATTTTTTTTTTCTGGCCTGGGATATTATTAATGGGGGTTGGTAGTATGAGAAAAAATTATTTCTAATGCTAGGCAATAATAATTCCTTTCCCTTAAATTATGGAAAGCTTCAAAATATCCAGGGTATCTTCATATGCATTACCCTCATGTGACCCTCACAATGTGATGAGCATTCCTTTTTTTTATAGGGAGGGGATGTGGTCTTTAAAACTGAGGGCTGTGATTTTCCCAAGCTAAACAGCCAAGTAAGGGAGAAGGGAATTAGAATCCAGGTTTTCTCCGTCTAGACCAACAGCCTAGGCCTTCACAGGGCTGGCCCAGGCTGCAGACATAACTCAGGTTATTCAACCTGAGTTGAAAACAGTCCTTGAGAGAAATGCCCAGAAGGAATCAGAACTTTAAAACCACTCTTAAAGAAACAAATATCTTTTTGACCTGCAGATGAAATAAGGATGTGCTAGAATTGATAAAGAATCTGCCTGTGTCCCGGAGACCCAGTTCGATTCCTGTGTTGGGAAGTTCCCCTGGAGAAGGGATAGGCTACCTAGTCTAGCATTCTTGGGCTTCCCTGGTGGCTCATAGGGTAAAGAATCTGCCTGCAATGTGGGAGACCTGGGTTCGATCCCTGGGTTGGGAAGATCCCCTGGAGGAAGGCATGGCAACCCACTCCAGTATTCTTGCCTAGAGAATTCCCATGGATAGAAGAGCCTGGCGGGCTACAGTCCATGGGATCACAAAGAGCTGGACACGACTGAGCGACTAAGCACAGCCTAGAAAAGAAATACTGGTAATATGTCTGTTGTTTAGAAGAAAGAAAAGGGTCATATAAGCAAACAGCCTAGGATTTTTTAAAAATTTCTAAATCAACTGCATTTTTGTCCTGGGTTCAACACCTCAGGTAAATGATTGAATCAGGTAACCTCTAGGCTATGAAAGTGCCATATAGAAGGTACTTGGCAAATGCTTGTTGAATGACTAGGTGAATATTGACCTGGATTATAAATAGCCTGTGCAAAGATTTCCTCTCTCTTTTTCGTGAAAAAGAAATCATTTTTATCAGATACAGAGTCACAAAATGCTCCAATATTGATAAGCTGTTTTACTTTTAAGTTTAAAAAATCTTTTTCATACAATATTTCAATTGATCTTCAAACAACTCTAGGAAATAGATGATTTTTTTAGGTGAGGAGACTGAGGTTTGACAAGATCAATTGTTTGCTCAAGACTGGAAGGATAGTAGGTAGCCATGCCCATTTCTTACAAGACAGTGGACTAAATGCCAATCAATCTTCCCAATAAAAACAACTATAAAATTTGGATAAAATTAAAAGAACACTTTTCAACCCACTGATGAATTGGAAAGAAACTAGGGAATAGTCCTAGATAAAAATTAGGTAAAGTGAAATTGCAGAGAAATAAATGGACCACTGAAGTTGGCTTTGGCCTTGAGGGCATGTGCTGAATCATGTAAACTTTGATTTAGTTTTCACAACCTTATAAGGTAAGAGGGGAAAGAAGAAAAAACCTAGTGCTTATCTAAATTGGGGGAAAGTAGTAGAGATCCCCTATGCATAAAACTGAAATTCCACATCACTGCCCCCTCATCGTAAAGGTGACTTAGAAATATCCTAGGCTCTGTTCCTACCAAAGAGAGCACAAGAAAAATTATATGTATCCAGCTCTGACTCTAAACAGAGGGGAGGATTTTTCTGAGAATTTATAACCATGTGCCAGCTCTTCCATGAGTTTACACATCGAACACTTACTCCCCAGTGGTCCAAGAAGGCCCCAGTTAAGAAGTCAAGGAAGTGAATCTAAATTAGTAGTAGTTCCAGAGACCTGGGGAATAAGATGCTACCTCTCTGAAGGAACTTTAATCCAAACCTCAAATATTTCCCTTATAGATGAAGTTTCAAAGATATAAACTTACAGTCAACAATTATAAAGCATTCAAGGAAACAAAGTACCATGAGCAAGAGCCAGCAAATAGCCGAATTGAACCCACTGAGACATCAGATAGTGAAAGGACCAGGTATAATTACAAAAGAGTATGTTTAGTATCTTTAAAAGTAAAGGCAAGGATTAAAAGTATCATTAGTAGTAAGAGGCTGTAGAAATGCCTGAACAGATTAGAAAAAAACTCTAAATCTTTAAGCCATCAGTCAGCCAATCAGTTCAGTCGCTCAGTCGTGTGCGACCCCCTGTGACCCCATGAATCGCAGCACATTAGGCCTCCCTGTCCATCACCAACTCCCAGAGTCTACTCAAACCCATGTCCATCGAGTCGGTGATGCCACCCAGCCATCTCATCCTCTGTCGTCCCCTTCTCCTCCTGCCCCCAATCCCTCCCAGCATCAGGGTCTTTTCCAATGAGTCAGCTCTTCACATCAGGTGGCCAAAGTACTGGCATTTCAGCTTCAGCATCAGTCCTTCCAGTGAACACCCAGGACTGATCTCCTTTAGGATGAACTGGTTGGATCTCCTTGCAGTCCAAGGGACTCTGAAGAGTCTTCTTCAACACCATAATTCAAAAGCATCAATTTTTCAGGGCTCAGCTTTCTTCACAGTCCAACTCTCACATCCATACATGACCACTGGAAAAACCATAGCCTTGACCAGATGGAGATAAAAAATATTAAATTGTTGAAATTAAAAACTCAGTTGACAGCTTCAACAGAGGATTAGACATTCTGAAAAGAGCATGAAAAGAATGATCCAGAATGCAGCTCAGAAAGACAGTGAGAAGGATAACATCAAAGAAATGTTGAGAGACATTCAGGATCTGGTGAATATGTTTAACATACATCAAGAAAATTACAAGAGAGGAGAGGAAGAATAGGGCAGAGGCAATATTTGAAAGAATAGGAATTTCCCACAGATTCTAAGCAAAAAAGTCAGGAAGGATATATAAAAGATTTAATTGTATGGCAGAGTAAGCAAGAATTATACAGATATTTGGGTTAGATATTTGTTCTGGTTTCCTAACACAGCTTTGCCAGGACCAAAGTGAAGTGACTGAGGTGATTGTGTTCCTAGTCCAGTACCCTGTATTATACAGCGCGGAATTGTGTGGGCATACTACACATCAGATAACACCAAGATTGTACATGAGGTTAAGCTTGGAAGAAGAAGATATTTTTCCAAAAAGTCTGATTGGATCCTCATTCTCTTAGATATTGCAGTCTACAACAATGTATTTATTCCTTTACGAAAACGGGGGTCCTGAAGCTTATACCACTGTCTCTCTCTGCTGCGTATTCTCATGGTGTTGACTTTCACCTGTATTTTTTAGATAAGCAAACTTCATCTGAATTATCCAGGTCCTGTGTGAAGTTCCTGTCAATTCAAACCTACAAATGATATTTATCAGTATAGTTCAATACATATACCCATGTATGTGGCAACGTGCATACCTGTGCAAATCACACTGCAATCACAGAACACAAAAGACAAAGAAAACCATCTTAAAAGCAGCCAGAGAGGAAAACTATTATTTTCAAAGGACTGATAATTGGAGTAGCAGCTGGCCTCCCAACACCAACAATGGAAGCCAGAAGATACTGGAAAAAGATGTCATCAATGTGTTGAAAGAAAATACTTAGTAACCTAAACATTTATACTTAGAAGAAATACATTTTGAAACATTTTCAGACAAATTGATTTTTCTACCAACAGACCCTCACTGAGGAAAGTTTGAAAATACTGAAAGATAAAATACAACATTTCAATACAATAAAACCCATAACAGTGAGAGGGGACATGGGCAAACCTATGGCTGATTCATGTTGATGTTTGATAGAAACCAGTGCAACACTGTAAAGCAATTACCCTTCAATTCAATTCAGTCCAGTTCAACTGCTCAGTTGTGTCTGACTCTTTGCGACCCTACGGATTGCAGCATGCCAGGCTTCATTGTCCATCACCAACTCCCAGAGCCTGCTCAAACTCATGTCCATCAAGTCAGTGATGCCATTCAACCATCTCATCCTCTGTTGTCCCCTTCTCCTCCTGCCTTCAATCTTTCCCAGCATCAGGGTCTTTTCCAATGAGTCAGTTCTTCGAATCAAGTAGCCAAAGTATTGGAGCTTCAGCTTCAGCATCAGTCCTTCCAATGAATATTCAGGACTGATTTCCTTTAGGATGGACTGGTTGGCTCTCCTTGCAGTCCAAGGGGCTCTCAAGAGTCTTCTCCAACACCACAGTTCAAAAGCATCAATTCAGGGTGGTATTGCCATAGACACCCTTCAGTTAAAAATAAATACATTAAAAAAAATACTGAAAGATAAAATACAACATTTCAATACAATGAAACCCACAGCTATGGGAAGCATCTAACACAGTTCTTAGAGGGAAATGTTTAACCTAAAATGAGATTAGAAATGAAGAAATAGAAGCTAAGTACTAATCTGACTTGAGGTAGGCAAAGCTGAGGGATCCAACCTCAGCCTGATGCCATGCCACAATTTGAGATAATTATGTCAAAGAGTGAATTGCCTCTCAGAGCACTTAGAAAGGTCTGAACATATGTAGCGATGAGATCGCTGAAGGCCACACATGTCAGAAATGACACTATATTTTCGTGTCTCTGGAATTCTGGTTCTGGAAATTGGGGTGGACAGAGGGGCAGATTGGAGTTGGAGAATGGGGGTAGGAGCAGGACTAGCCCTCCTTGCCCTTTCCTTCAAGTTGAGAAGCCCTTACCTTCTGCCCGTGTCCTGGCCACTTTGAGACCAGGTGTCCAACTCCGGAGGGAACAGAAGCCCATGAGAACAGAGGCAGGAAAATTCAGAAGAGCCCCCATTAAATGTGGGATACAAAAGTAAGGGGGTTTTGAGAAGGATTTCCCTGGTGGTCCAGTAGGTAAGGATCCACTTGCCGGTGTAGGGAACATGAGTTCAACTCCTGGTTAGGAAAGATTCCACATGCCCTGGGGGCAGCTATTGATGCCTGGGTGCCCTGGAGCCCATACTCTGCAACAGGAGAAGCCGCTGCAATGAGAAGCCCTCACCCAGGATCTAGAGAGTAGCCCCCACTCACTGCAACTAGAGAAAGACCATGTGTAGCAACAAAGACCCAGCACAGCCTAAATTAATTAAATAATTAAATAATTTTTTAAAAGTGTAAATGAGACACAGTCCCTGAAGGGTTACATTCTATTTTTGAGTTAAGAGTCACACTGTAACTAATGAGACTAAAGGTTTTCCCACATGCTCAGGACATCTTAAGCCTCTGTTCCTCTCTATCTAAGTGTGTAACCTTGCTGTCTGCTTTTCCGTAGAATCCAGTAGGGGATAGGGACCACCCTTGTGATTCACAGTCTGGCATCCAGAACTGACGTAGACTCTCTATTTCTCTAACACCCGTCCCCTGGGTTTCTCAGTCTTGTGTCCAACACTGATTGGCTGTGTGATCTTGAAACAAATGGTATAGCCCTTCCCCGAGACTCCCAAGTCTCAAACTGGCTGATGTTGTGACTGTAATTGAGTTGGAAATGTGCTCAGGCGAGAAGGTGTTATGAAATACAAGATGTTGAGTGTCACCAAAGTCTAACCTTCTTTAAGTGCCTGGTAAAGAGCCCCAGGACTCTGTGGGCATTGTGCACACATTCTGCCTATCCGAGCCAACAGTGTGATCCAATAATTTAGGAAAATTTAATTCTGTGTGATCTTAGATCATTCGCATCTCTCTGAGTCTCTAAGTTGTCGCTCTTTAGCTGCTTTGTTCATCTTTAAATATTCATTGCATATTTGCTAGGTTTTTCTTTTTCCCCCACAAAATAAAGGGTCTGATTAGAGGAGTGACCCTTAACCTTGACTTCATTTAGAATCACCTGGAGAGACATCAAAACACGACACCTGGGCCCCTCCAAGGCTGCTTGAGCTAGACTCTCTGGGAGTGGGGTCCTGGCTCCAGCCTTTTGTAGAAGCTCCCCAAGGGACCCTGAGGCACAGTGAACCCTAGACTGGGAGGTGTCTGCTGTCCCTGCCAGCTCTCTGATTCTGTGACCCATGCATCTTTAGGGCTGCAGCCTGGAGCCCCTGGGGAGAGAGCACAGATGAGCTGAGTCACACCGCCATACTCAACACAGTCCTTGACCTTGGTCAGTGCACTGAGGGGCATTACCTCAGTCTCATCCAGTCTTTACAAAACTGCCCACTGGTGCCCTAAATTGAAACCAGAATCCTGATCTATAGAGCCATTCTGGTATGTCAAGGCCAAGGAAACCCAGAGCCACACTATGCCTTATGCACCAGATATGTATATGTGTGTGTGTGCTAAGTCACTCAGTCGTGTCTGACTCTTTGAGACCCCATGGACTGTAGCCAGACTCCTCTGTCCATGGAATTTTCCAGGCAAGAATGCTGGAACAGGTTGTCATTTCCTTTTCTGGGGGATCTTCCTGACCCAGGGATCAAACCCGAGTCTCTTCTATCTCTTGTATTGGCAGATGGATTCTTTACCACTAGTATCTGGGAAGCCCAGATACATATATACCCAATTGCCAATCTTCACAGCCACTGTTCAATACAGGATGCATCCTTTCCATTTTAAAAAGGAAATAAGAGACTTAGAGAAGTGAAGTGACTTGACCAAAGGGTTAACTGGTGAACTGGTGGGCCTGAGAGTCAAGCTTGAGTTTATCTGGATCCAACCCCCATGTTCCTACTATTGCACCCACCTGGCCAAAGTTGAGGCTGTGTCCCAGGTCAGGAGAGGATGGTGTTTCCTGAGGCAGAACCACTGGGATTCATTTGGGTCACTGGCTATCAGAGGTTGCGGAAGAAGACCCTCCATCAGCTGAAAGCTGAGTCCCATGTCTCCTTAGCTCTGGGCTCCCATATGGGGAGACAGTGCTCTTGACTCACATACACCAGGCTGCCAGCCTCAGTTTGTATTTTTACAGTCCACTAATTAGGCCATTTTAACTAATTTGTTTGCATTTTGTATGAGCAAGTTGGGCTTTTGGATTGACTAATGTAATTGCAGCTGGTTTCTGCCAAATACAAATTACTCAGTCTAGTGTGGGCTAGAGAGAAAAGCAAATATTTAATAGACATCAATACCCTTGTAGCTTTTTAGTGGAGCCTTTTTTTCCCCAGTGAAAAGTTGAAATAATTTCTCCAGCATCTGATTGAACTTCCATGTTAGGAAATTACTTTTTAATCATTTTTTAAAAAAAATAATGAGGCAGATGCTTTAGTGGCTCTGTTAAGGTTTCTCTGATCCATTTACCCCTAAGCTCAGGAAACATGGGACTTTTCTGTTTCCAGCCTGACTTTGCACAATCCCTTTCTGATTAGGCCACTCCAACGACCACCAAGCCAGTCACATCACTGAATGTCACAGCTAGAAGGGGTCTGAGAGGTCAACTAGTCTGGTGGTTCTCAAAGTGTGGTCCCTGGACCAGCAGCATCAGCCTCAACTGGGAACTTGTTAGAAAGGCAAATTCTCAGATCTACTGGATCAGGAATTCTGGGAGTAAGGCCAAGCAAGCTGGGGTTTAACAAATCCTCTAGGTGATTTGAACGCATGCTAAGCTTGGAGAACCGTTGATCTAGGCCAACCTTCTCATTTTACAGAGAAGGAAATGGAGGCCCAGGAAGAGCTGTGCTTCTGGTCACAGCAGGGATGGGACGTGTTTCGCTCATGGCGTGTCCCCAACTTTCACCCCAGTGTTGTGGTAAGCACTCAGTGAATATCTGCCGAATGATGGAAGGAATGAGCTAGAACTAGAAACAAAGTGTCTTCATTCTCTCTTACTCCATCAGTGTTTCCTCTTGCTCTGAGAAAGGATGGAGAACTAGGAGAAGGACTGCTTCCTGGTTCTTGCTTTGTGAGGGGGCAATGACTGGGACTTGAAACATATCCTGTGGCCTGGCCCTTAGGGAGACAGCAGCCCTACCTCCGCAGCCTTGCTCCCAAGCCATGGAGCAACCTGGCTTCCCCATCCCTCACCTGGTGGACTCAGCAGGCCCCAGCCCCACTAGAAATTGTTTCTACAGCTTTCAAAGACCCCAACACTGTGTGAGGCCCCCTCTTTAGGTGTTGATTCCCTGACCAATAATTTCAACTCAGCTAGTGAATGGAGAGAATGAAGCTGAGACTCAGGTCATGGAAAAGGGGATTTCTAAGGAGAAGGCTGCTAAGAAGATGAGTCCTTCAGAGTAAATTACTGGGCCCTGTGAAGCTGAAAAGAGTCTTACTCCTCAAAGCTTCTGATTGTAGATCTGTGGAACCCTGACACCTTGATCTGAGTGAGGTGCCCTCTGCTCCCTTGATCTCCTAGGCTTGGCCTGCTGACATTCTAGGAAACAAGAAGAAAGGGAAGGGGAATATTGTCTATAAGTTTCCAAACAGATGGTCAAGGTAATCTCCCGGGGCCAAGAGGAACAGGCTTCCAGAAAGCATGCCTATGTCCTCAATCCTATTACATTCTTCTATGAACTACCTAAGCAACTGAAAGTACCAGGCAATGTGGATTCAGTCACTCAAGGAGCTTATGTGTTTCTAACCTTAAGTTCAAGTGACTTGCATGACATAGAGTTGCCCTTACCTCAGATTGTCTACATGCCTCACAGAGTCCTCGGAAGAGCAGTGCAACCTTTTCAACCCTCATGACATCTTCCCTACCCTCTCTTGGGTCCTCAGTGACTTCAGGGTTATTTCCAGACTTCTCTAAGACCTCTCCTCAGGAAAGAACTTGATAAACTCATTCACTAACAGGTGGCAGCAACTAAAAAAAAAAAAGAGAATGCTACTTCCACCCCATAGAAGATCTAATCAAAGATTCCATACCCCAGTGGTAGCTGTTCATTCCTAACATGTTGTAGACTGTCAAACCCACAGCCTTCTGAGAACAAGGCTCCATTCATACAAGGGATCAGTCCTCTGGGTCAACTTCTGACCCATTAGGCCAAACTCTGTCTCCAGGCATTTTGGACTTGGCCAAAAGGGAAGAGAGTACTGTCTGCTGGTCACCTGAAGGGAGGAGGTTGAAGTCCTAGAACTGAGGGGGCTTTGGTCCACCATGCATATAGAAATGCAGTGCCACCAACCAGCAGTGGAGTATGAACAAAGCAGGGACAAGAGTGAGTAAGCGTGAGAACGGCCACCTCGCTCCTGGTGCCTTTTCCACTTCTGGTCCCAGGCCTTTCTTTTTTCATTTATAATTTTGAAAATTTCATTCATTCATCATTTGGCTGCTCTGGGTCTCCACTGAGCTCAAGGGCTTTCTCTAGTTACAGTGAGCAGGGGCTACTCTCTAGTTGCAGTGCTTGGGCTTCTCATTGCAGTGGCTTCTCTTGTTGCAGAGCACAGGCTCCAGGGCGTGTGTACTTCAGTGATGGTGGTGCATGGGTTTAGTTGTCCTGTAGCATGTGGGATCTTAGTTCCAGGACAAAGGGATCCATTCTGTGTCCTCTGCCTTGGCAGGCAGATTCCTAACCACTGGACCACCAGGGAAGTTCCCCGAGACCTCTCTGAGGCAACTACTCCTGCTTGATGGCTCTCTCAGATACTCTTGCATCCTTAACTGAAAGTCCCCCGTTATTTTAACAATGCTACTTTGCCTGGGTTTCTCTTACTTGTAACCAGGATGTCCTTTGAGTCCCTTGCAGAGCTGGGTACCAGAGAAGTTTTCAATAATTCTTTGTGGGGAAAAAAATGAGCGAGGTTCTCAAATGTCCATTCCTCACACCTATACCTGCTGACTGCCAGTGGCTTGCTTGAGGAGCTGATTCAGCATGCAGAGTCCAGACCCACCCCTGGAGATTCTGATTTAGTCTATGATGGGTCCTATCGATTTGTACTTTTATGATATCCCTAGGCCATCCTGGCAGAGGGCTGAAGGGGTTTTAATTATCTCTGTAGACAAATTATGGATTCTCGAGTTCAAGAGTTCTCTTATAAAGGCTAATTTTATTAACAAGTAATTATTGGACATCTAGGGAAAAGTTAATATTTCCGATGCTAAAGATACAACAGTGAAGAAGACATGAGGTCCTGGCTTCCATGGGCTTACATTCTAGATCAAGGAAGCGGGAAATAAATAAATTAACCAAATAAATGAAGAAGATCATTTCTGAGGGCACGACATGCCATGAAGACAATAAAACAGGGTGATGTGATGGAGTGACTTCAGAAGCTGAGTTAGAGGGCTCTGCAGGGAAAGCCTCTCTCAGAGGGTACATTTGAACTGATGTAACAGGAAGAAACCCCGACAGAAATGTGAGGGGAAAGCACTCTGGCAAGAGAGAAGAGGCTGTGCAAAGGCATTAAAGTGGAAGGTTTGGGGATGGGGTTCAGGGGACTCGGCATGTTCAAGAACAGACAGAAGGCCTCCATGGCTACCATATGCATGTCTTTGAGAAGAGCAATCTTAGCGAAGGGGTGGGGACAGGACACAAACCAGACAACAACATCCTCGGCTCTTTGGGACTGTTTCATGTTGAAGAGAAGCAGGTAAATGGGGTGGGAGCTGGAGAGGTCAGCAGGTTCAAGTGAGGAATCTGACAGCTGTGACTTGCTTCATTTATTTTTACTGGAGCGTGTTGATAAGAATGATCAGCACAAGCTCCCGTGTGAGGGCCCTGCACCCCCCGCCCCCCGCCCGCCTCTTGACCTCCATGGAAGGGTCACTGCAACCCTAGTGATTACTGCTCTCACTGCCAGGGCCCCTCCCAACCCAGGCGCCCTCCCCCTCCGTGCTGCCTAGGATGGCAGATCCTTGGGGATACTCTCACTACCCCCCAGACTACACAACATCCTGAGCTACAGTAGATTTGGGGGCCATCTGCGGACCCCCTGCCTTCCCAGAAGTTCAAGTCTTCCAGTTCACCTCCCAGACCTTACCCAGCGCAGCTGATTCAGGCTCCTACCCAGCCCTCCCCACCCTCCCCAGCCCTGCCAATGAGGCACATTGGAAACCAGCACAGCTCCTATCTCTTCTTTTCACTGAAGCTCATTCTCCCTGAGGCCTCACTTGGCAGTCCTCTGAGCTAGAAGTTCGTTTACCCCTCACGCTCCCTAAACCACTAAGTCAGAGGTGAGATGGGGTCTGTCTTGTTCCCACTGCTACTTCTAGACCACTCTCTGCTCTACTTCAAAGGCCCCTGATACTTTGACAATTACACCATGTCTCCTGTTTCACTTCCCTTGTTGCTCTCATCTTGGTCACCCCCAACCCAACTGAAGATTCTGTCCCTCATTCACTCACTTCCTTTCCACATCGCTCCATGTCCCCAGTTTGGCTAACTGTAGGTGCTGTCCCTGGGGCTTCCCAAGTAGCTCAGTGGTAAAGAATCTGCCTGCCATTGCAGAAGATGTAAGAGATGCAGGTTCAATCCCTGAGTTGGGAAGATCCTCTGGAGGAGGAAATGGTACCCCACTCCAGTATTCTTGCCTGGAGAATCCCATGGACAGAGAAGTGTGGCGGGCTACAATTCCTGAGGTTGCAAAGTCAGATGCGATTGAGTGTCAGAGTGCATGCTCTTAGATGGCCTCTCAGTGTCTTGACCTCCCCGACTCCCTCACTTATCTCACTCTCCTTCTCCCATGGCTACACTCTATCTATATCCTACCATCACCAGGAACTGCTCTATCTTGGAAATCTGGACATCATGCTCCCCATTCTTTGACCTCAGATCCTTCCAGCTCTCCTATTCTCCAAAGGAGCATTGACCTCATCATGGCCTCCAGCCCATGGACTGAACGTACCACTTTCCCACTACCTTACCCCCTTCTCACTCCTTACTACTCTTCTCACCAATTGAGCTTCCATGACCTGCTATGATCCTTAGTCATTCCCATTGCACCTAAGGTCACTATCCCTTTCTACCTTCACCCCTTTGACATGCCTGGCAAAGCCACACCGCTGATTAAATTGAACCACCCCTGCTGGCACTGAGCCTGTGGATGCTGCTGGAGAATGCCACACCACCGCGCTCACTGCTTCATTTAGACTGCGGCCACCACACTGCACAGGCATCCTGGTTAATGTTCTCGTGTGCTCTCTTCCCCAGTGTCTACAATTTCTCCTTTGTCCTTACACCTCCATTATCCCCTAAACTTCTAGCTTCTGACCTTGCCTCACACTTAAGATGGAGCTAATAGAAGCAATCAACGGGAAGCCCTCATTGTCCTACCTGCCTGTGTCTGCACTCACGCTCCATCTTCCTGTCAGTTTCAACAGATGACGTGTCTTGACTCCCATCAAAGTCCAGTTCTTCCCTTGGGCTCTGGAACCTGTTGCTTGTTCCCTTCTCAAGAATTTTGCCCCAAAGATCCCTCTACCCCCTAGCTCCAATATCATCAATTCCTCCTCTTTGCCAGATCATTCTCATGCACATATAAGCATCCTCTATAAACAGAGATCAGCACACTTTCCATAAAGGGCCAGAGAGTAAATGCTAGACTTTCTGAGCTGTATGATCTCAGTCACAACCACTCAGCTTTGCTGTTTCAGTAGGAAAGCAGTCATAGACAATAGGTAAATGAACGGGTGTGAAGGCAGGGACAGGTGTATGTGGATCACACCTGTTGAAATTGTTTTCCTGAAGAAGAGTGATATGTAGCATCTTATGGAGTAAGCAACAGTCTGCTCTGTCAGTAAAACTGTGTTGTGACTTCAGATACGAGGCAGATGCTGGTATGCATGGGGCAGAAAAGAGAAAGTAAAATCTGAACCAAAGTGGGTAGATAGTGACAGTGAAGAAGAGCCTAGAAGATGGTGCCAGAGGAGAGGGATTATAGCCGAAGAACATGTGAGAGACCATTTGACCTAAATCAGACGTGGCACCTACTTGCTCACTGGGAGCGCTTCCCCCCGCCCCCTCCCCAGGCAGTGGGAGAAAAGGAGATACAAGGGAAACTGGAAAAAAAGTTTCCTGGAGAGCTTGGGAGAAAAGGACCTGGCCAGACAGGGCCTGCAATTAGGACAGATGGATTCAGACTTAACTCATGTCTTTGTACCAAACATAACTGGGCTCTGCCTGTACTCCATGTCCCTGTCATTTCCAACGGATTCCTCTGCACCCTTACCTGTCCTTCTGCTCCGGAAGGGTGGCAGATTTGCTCAGCAAATGCGGACAAGTCTACTATACAACTACAGCCGAGGTATGGCCCCTGGCTGCAAGGTTGGCACAGAAGTTGCAGAACGTTGACTAATAGGTTATAGAGGATGCTTGTATGTGAATGTTAAAGATCCAATAAACAAGAGGATTGATGGAGGGAGGTGTTGCAGAATGTGGGAGGAGGGGAGGATAGGGAATACCTGGAGAAGACAATGCCTGAGGGAGATTGAAGGACTATAGGTCAGACAGGTAGGGTCAAGGGGGAAAGGTGTGGAGAGTGTCTGGCACAGAGAACAGCACAGCCAAAGCCCAGGATTTGAAAGATTCGAAAGAAGGTATTTGACAATCCATCTCTGCAATGGAGGCTAATAAAGACGTCATGGATAAAGAATGCTGACCCCAGCCTTAGCCCAGGATGTACCTCGGGAGGTGACAAGAGGTGGCAAAGCAGGCTCCACAGTGTGGACATGGTTTCACCCTCAGAGAATGTACCTAACCAAAGCGATGCCAACACAGTTCTTCCTAACCTGGGCTCTGAAATGGTTAAATAAAAGGAAGAATATCTAGAATTTATGAGATTGTCTGAAAAAGAAACCTTGTATTAATTACTACATGCAGACTGTAATTATGGATTGTAATGAAGGTTGTTTTATTTGTCAGGTGAGAAAACTGGATGCTGGCATCCTTACAGTTTCCCAGGTTCTGAAAAGTGCCCCTCCTCACCTCTACTCCCCACCCTTCAAGAGTCTGCCCCCACACATGCACACACATTCACACACACACACACTATACCCGGTAGTCACATATGTCATCTGAGGTTCAACACCCAACCCAGGTATTGTTTGATCATCAAATGAGAGACAATGGAATTGCCACTGATTTTAGAAGAACTACTCAAGCATTTCTTTCTTTCTTCTTTTTTTTTTTTAAAGCAATAATGGAACAATTGAATAGCCAACAGTCAACAATGAAAATAGGATATTGCTGTCTCCTATCTTTTGACCTTTAGATCTAAGACAGCTTATACAAATGCACAAAATAGCCATGAAAATACAGATATAATCATTGCTTCCAAAAATCAGCCCCAACCCTGTTCTTGGTTTTTTACCAGTTTTCAAAAATTATGACATATTTCCCCCCTCAACTGTCTGGTTTAATTGTCTGCCCTAATCAAATTATAGGACAATTGACATACCATCTTTTCCCTGGGATATGCCCTAACCTGCTAAGAGTCATGGGTTTGGGCATGGTGGTGCCCTTGTTGGTCTCATATCCATGCCATCCCCAGGCAGTTACCTGGGATCCTCTGCCTCTGTCCTCCTGGGCAGGCATTTCAGTTCAGTTCAATTCAGTCGCTCAGCCGTGTCTGACTCTTTGTGACCCCATGGACTGCAGCACACCAGGCTTCCCTGTCCATCACCAACTCCCAGAGCTTACTCAAACTCAGGTCCATAGAGTCAGTGATGCCATCCAACCATCTCATCCTCTGTCGTCCCCTTCTCCTCCTGCCCCCAATCCCTCCCAGCATCAGGGTCTTTTCCAATGAGTCAACTCTTTGCATGAGGTGGCCAAAGTACTGGAGTTTCAGCTTCAGCATCAGTCCTTCCAATGAATATTCAGGACTGATTTCCTTTAGGATGGACTGGTTGGATCTCCTTGCAGTCCAAGGGACTCTCAAGAGGCTTCTCCAACACCACAGTTCAAAAGCATCAATTCTTCAACACTCAGCTTTCTTTATAGTCCAACTCTCACATTCATACATGACCACTGGAAAAACCATAGTTTTGACTAGAAGGACCTTTGTTGGCAAAGCAAAGTCTCTGCTTTTTAATACTTAGCAGGTTATCTATACTCTCTGTGCCCTACCATGCCTGGCCACTAGGGGCACAATTTATTTCTCTTTCTTATTCTAAGATATGAGAAATGATAAAATTCTTAGCCTAGTTTTGGCATTGCTAGAAGATTTTGAACAGGCCTGAAAAACAAGACACAGTAAGCACAAAAACATAGAAATGGAAGCATTTACAGATTTTCGATTGTGAGACTATTAGATGGTTGAGCCTCTATGTGACCAAAGACCTGTACTTATCGGAGGGGTCCTTGAGGTCTAGGAGCCAGAGGGGACAGCTAGTAAGGGAGAAAAAAGGCCAAGGATGATGGTAGAGAAGAAAATAGGAGAGCCAGGGAGGTGCCCAACCAAGGGGGCTAGAAGCAAATACCAAGATTAGAAACTGGGTGAGATTTCATCGTCCAGGAGGAAAACCAAAACATCCCAATCTTCAGCTTCTGGCCAAAGAAGAACTTGCTGGCACAGTTTGGGGTGGCACTGTTTCTTTCCCTTGGCTTTGGGTTACCTTCTCCCAACTTCATTGACCTTCAAACATTGACTGTAAAATCAATATTAATTGATAATGGTTCTCTCATTGGAATACATCTCAAATACAGGCAAATCAGCAAATTCCCCCAACCACAGTAGGTAAGGGCTGATTCCATGTTGGCCCACACTCCAGGGAATAGAGACCCCTTGCAAAGTTAGCATCCGAGTGAGCAAGCCATGTTGTGGGGTCAATGAGTGCCTGTAGGCTATTCCCCTGAGAGCAGTGTGGTGGTGATGAAAAAATAGGCAGAGCTTTTTGGCAGTGAGGTAAAACTTTCAGCTCTCTGGAAGGATGGTCTGAAAAGGAAAAATTAGGGAGACAGGAGAAAGGGCCCTTCTAGCCAGATAGCTTAGGTACCTCTGAATTATCCCATTATGGCCAACAGTTAGGGGCCAGGATCTATGATTTGGAATCAGGGATTTGGTGGAGGGGTGGAAGAAGTCCTAGAGATTTTGAGTCTTGGAGGAGAAGAGTGAAGATATTCTGGAGAAGGCTGGTTGAACAACTGGATTACAAGCCCGCATGGGGCAGGGTGTGGGGGCTGTCACCCACTTAATTAGAGTAACAGATTACTCATACCTGGCATGGTCTCTGAGTAGGAAGGGAAGTAGCAAAAATGAAATGAGAATAACAATAAAGATGAATTAGCTGATATCAGATGTTTTCTTCTTGGTTTCTGCTTGCCCAGGTCTGACTGGTGTAGCTTATAATTAGTCTCTGCTTGCAGATGTGTGGTTCCAAAGACTTGTGGATTAGGGAGAAACTCTAGAATTTCTCAGTACCTGACAAGTTGTAACGTGAAGAGCTACACTTAGTCCATTAAAGATTTTTCACAGTGACATTTGAGTGCAGCTTGAGAAATATGCCACCTTGCCATTTATCATTTTCAGGGCACCAGTGTCGGAACGGAGGTTGCTATGAAGAACAAAACAAAATGGATTGCATGTGTAGAGGTGAGCTGCCGAATACTGATAAATGTACTTCACTGAATGTCAGCAAATGTCACTTGAGAAGCCATTTGCAGCTACCATAACAGCCTCCCAAACCCAACAAAGAGTAGCAAAAACAGGCAAAATGAACTGGGCGTCTTGCTTCCGCATGAATAAGCAATCAACCCTCTCAGAAGTTACACCAGAAAGTTGTTAAACTTGATAGAAGAAGCTTTTTCACCCAAACGGATTCATACTATAGATTGCTACAGAGGGTTGGAGACCTTTGGGGGACATCAGTGCTGTGACTCAGGGGAGGACTTAATAACCCTGTCTGTCCCAGTGGGTGCCTTCCTTCTGTGGGTGGAGGGACTTGCCGCCTCCAACGCAAGCTGATAGGTTCTTCCCGCCCCAATTCTGGATGCTTTGACGGATGCGGCAGACCCCTCCCCTGCTCCTAGTCCACCCTCCCTCACAGTGTGATCCAGCAGGAGTTGAAGATGCTACCTGGGTCCCAGGACTGAAGGATGCAATCCTCACTTGCTGTATCAAGCGAAGTCCACCCCTGAGGCAGGCTTTCCATGTCTCACACAAGAAACGGGTTTTCAATGTGTCCTCTGGTTAATGTGAACATTTGAGTCATGGAAGCAGCTTCTGTTTTATCCTTGGTGACCCGGCCTTAACTTTGCCTCCATGTGACTTAGCATGTCTGGAAGCCAGGGTCAGCTTTTTTTCATAATTCAGCTTAGGTCAAGATGGTTCACTCTTCCTCCTCGGCTTGTTGAGTCTCCGTACTTGCTGCAGACAAGTAAATAGAAAGAAGATCATATGCTCAGAAAAGCTCTCCAGGGAAATATGAGACTAATTAAAATAAAAATTCCAGCCCCTCTTCATTTTCTAATCTCTGGGGACCCCTCCTTCTCCGCACATACACATAAGTTCATCCAGTACTTTTTTCCTCCTCAATACCAAGAGACTGAGTGGCCTGGATTCATCTGGCCTTGTAAATACACACCACACACACACACACACACACACACACACACACACACAAAGCAGGTTGCCCACACAAATTGAGGTCAGTTCAGCTTTCCTTGGAGAGTTAGGGTATGGGGCTCCCATACAAGAATTCCTTTATTGAACACACGTCCTGGCTCTGCCCTTGAAAGTGATAATGGACACATGTTCTCTTCACACTGTTCGCCATATGTTTAGCCTGTGTATGTTAGGATGGGACACATCTTACAACCAGGAAAAGATGGGCTCTTGGGAAAGCAAGTTTCCCTCAGAAGAACTCGGAGGGACTGTACGCGGCGTGGGGGTGGGAGACTGGTTCCCCTTCAGCTGCACTCAGAGCCGAATCCTTCATAATCCTTGGTGTTTCCTCCTTTTGAATAAGGTGCTTCCCGTGGAAGGGTCTTTACTTGGGTCTTGGGAACTCAAAAGACGTCTGTTTATTATTGAAATGGAATTGCCCTCAACTTGTTGACTTTCATGCTTAGTTTAGGAAGAAACAATGGCTTGTTTAGGAAAAAAAGAAAAGAAGAACCGGAAGAAAGTCCAATTTCTGGAGCAGAGGTGGAGGTCAGGGCAGAGTAGAGAAGATTCAGCAGAAAGAACGGCAATGTGAGATATTCAGCCTGGTGCATGATAAAGTCTGGCACCGCTGTGCTCAGCGAAGGTATTAATACTTTCTGCAGAGCAAATCTCTGCTGTATCCTAATGTGGATATCCTAGGCATCCAGACTCTACTAAAGCATAAAAATACATTCAGAAGAAAAGACTCTATGGGTGTAGATTTCCCAGTTTGGCAGTATTGTTTATTTTTCTGGTTGTTGTCATTTTAAAATTTGTATCTTAAAGATTAAACTAATAAGCATCTGTTCCCAGGGGAGGAAAAAAAAAAAAACTGTCCGTAATTGATTAATATCACCCAAATCCTGCAACTGCTAGAAGCCAGAACTACGAAAAAAACCTACCTTCCTATTGTTTCTTCTTTAAAGAACAAAAACAAAGTCTTACCACATAGACAAAGGTAGCCAGTAATGTCCCTATCTCTTAGGGGAAAAAAAAGTGAAGCTGAATTGAGTGAACCACATTATTCATCCACTAATTAGTGGCACTAACTGGTTTCCTTGTTTCTAATCCAGAGGTCATTTTCAGTGGAATCTGCTCTGTGTATAAAAACCTAAAAAGCTCCCTTTCATCATTTTGCATTCCAGGATTCAAACAAAACATTAAATTGCCACCCTAAGAGGAAGATTTGTTAAAAGCAAAACCCCAAACTCCTTATGATTGCAGGAATCCCCTCATTTTTGCAAGACTGGAGAAGTCTCCTCTGAATAAGAACCTTCACTCACTGCCTGGTGCCAATGGGTATTATTCAGCCCTAGACATCAGTAACCCCAAACTGAGGTCTCTCAGCCTGAATGAGGGAAAAATACAACATTAAATGGGTGGAGAAATAAGAGAGCTTAACATGCTAACAGGTTAACATGGTAGATGGGCCATCCAAAGGAGAAAAGTTTAGAGGAATTTATTAGGCTTCTAAATAATTCCACTCATTTATTTAAATAAGCACTTTAGAATGCCTTCTTATGTAAGAGCTGTCACTATATCTTAACTGTATAGTAATTCTGCTTATAAATAATCCTCCTCACCATCTCAAATCATACTCAACTTTCAAGGCTTCAGCTCAAAGCCCACCTCTTCCAGGAAGCTTTCTAAGATTTCTCCCGTGCTTCCCTCCTGTGGGCTCCCAGACTGGACACCCATAAGAACAGCACTGTTCTGTGCCATCCTGACCTATCTAAGTTCCTCTCCCCAAGATGAGTATTAGCTCCCTGAGAAAAGGGTCTCCATCTTATCACTGAGACCGTCTCCCTGATATGCTCTTTGGAATGGGATTTAAGAGAACTGAAAGCAGGGTTATCTTTCACCCATGTTAAGATTTAAATGACCTTAATTTAAATATGGGCTTCCCTGGTGGCTCAGATGGTAAAGAATCCGCCCACAATGAGGGAGACCTGGGTTCAGTCCCTGGGTTGGGAAGATCCCCTGGTACCCACTCCAGTAATCTGGCCTGGAGAATTCTATGTACAGAGGAGCCTGGCAGGCTACAGTCCATGGAGTCACAAAGAGTCGGACACAACTGATGGGAAACAGCCTTCTCTTCCTTGGCTGTTTGATGCTGGGGAAAGATACAGATAAGGGAGAGGCAAGTGGGAAGCCCATCTAGATAATATGTGCTTTCTTGAAGTGGAGGCAAAATCAGATGTGTTCATTTGGGATGAGTAAGATGAGTCAAATTATCCAAATAATTCTGTAGATCTGGCCTTTGAGGCAAGTGTCATCCTTTTTGATACACTTAGATATTTAAAACAATTTTTCCCACCTTTGGATCAAATATGCTTTAGAAACTTGGGGGCTGACACTTTGTCCAGACATAAAGGGATAGAAGTGGAGAGAGTCCACTTTTTTTTTTCCCTGAAACTGCCAGCATTAAGTCACCAAGCTTCCTGCTTAATACAGTGACTTTTGTTACTGCCCTCAGGGAGAGTTTGCAGTATAGGAATCATTACACTTTCCCCCCTTTATTGTTGCCCGAGTAATCACAAGAGAGATAACTTGCTCCCACCAACATAACCCAGTGAACTTTACTATTGGAAAGCTAAAAATTTTTTGTGGGGTTTGCAAATGTTGATGACTTTGGCAGAGAGATTTTCTTTTTTTAAATCAAGAATTCATGTATTCTCTTTCTTCCTTCTGATACTTGCTATTTTTATATGGGTCTTTCGGGGAAGCACTTTTCTTACATTTTTCAAAGCTTTTAAATGCTAGAAGTCCACCAATGCTGACAGAATCCAACGTCAGGCCAGAAGAACCTATGCTTCAAGTTGCTTGGTTTAACAAGCTCATATAACTATTATTTTTTTCCTATTGGGCACTTAAAAAAATCTCACCTAATTCATAATAACCCTTCCTTATCATCCCAAACATTTCATTTCAGTTCCTGTAATATTTACTTCTTTCCCTACCCAATTAGGGAAAAAAAAAATCTGCCCCGATTTTAGGAAGAAAAAAGATCTTTAAATTTTCTGAATGTAAGAATGGTTGAAAAGTTCCTTTCCCTCTCAAATCAGCATTCATATATATATATATGAATATATATATATATATATTTATACATCCATTTACTTCTGTTGTGAGAACAGAATTGCCGCTGTTGCTTAACGCAAAAGGTTTTTGAAATGACACCAATCTGTATGTGTGTGTTTCTAGAATTAATACACTTGTATTCACTGAGATGGTGGGCTTTCCAACTAGGGGGATCCGCCTTGGAAGAAGTACCCTGCCTGGGGAGCATTTAAGGAAATGTTAATATCCAAACAAAAGCAGAATTACCATCGCTATCCACTCCCTCCCCCAGAGGGAAAACAATTAATAATTTGCATATGCTCAAGACACAAATTAAAGACAAAGGGCCCCCTCACAGACTGTGGTAACTATGCAGCCCTCCATAAGCTGCACAGACCCACCGCTGCACTGCTCTTGCTCTCAAATGAATTAAGCTCGGTAACTAAAAATAGTGGTTTTGGCCCCTCTGGCCCATTCCCACTGTAGAACTGCATTTCCCCAATGAAAAACATCTTCCAATTTCACTAGAGCTTCTAGGCAAAAAAAAAAAAAAAAAAAGAAAGTATAGTTCCAAGGGGAAAAAATACGTATATACTTTGCCCTTTTTATTTTAATGGCCAAACATTGTAATGCTAGCTAAATAGAAATTCTTGTCTGTTAATAGGTTTCTTTAGTTTGTAATAAATAGGAATGCTAATGACTAAAATTTGGTATTTGGTATGCATTAGCTTTTGTGAGCTTTTCTTTACAGTCCTCATTGACATGCAATATGGCAAGCTTCCTTTGAAACATATTTATAAAATAACTACAGTATAATTAAACCAACAAAGCCATCTTTTAAGTAAGCTTAATAGCTCAGTTTTTTTTCACCTGGGTAAAATTTTATTTTAAAAAGAAAAATAGTTATGCTTCAATCCCACTGTATATTTTATTCTGTGCATCTAATATTTCCTTTGCATCTACAATCTATGCATATCTAATTCTTTTTGACAACTATGATTATTAATAAAGTGCTCATGAAAGATATGCTTCATAGCTTCTTCAACAAGAATAATGTTTTTTTGTTAATGGAAATTGTAACATATCTTGACAGATACAATATATAAGATCTGCTTTTTTCTTAATTGTTAATATTTCTGGGCTGAATACTCAAGGAGCGGATCAACAGATATGGCAGGTAATAATCAGAGTGGATGCTATTTTATACAATGTAACTAAAAATATTTTAATGATTTAAAAGCAAGAGATAAATAAAAGCAATTATGTTTAATTTTGCTTTCGGTGTGCGAACAATTTTTGGTTGTTGTTGCTGCAGTTGCCGGTGTGTTTAATAGAGGAGGAAGATCCGAGCGCTGAATGATCGGTACCGACGCGGCTCTGCCTTCTTGCAGCTGAAGGGTCCTGCAAGCCGCCCTTTATCTGCTTTCTCTGCTCTCAGCGGTTTCAACGTCCCTCCTACAGACGCAGGGCCCGGGCTGAATGCTAATTCATAAAACACAGTAGTTCAAGTTCACCAAGTTTTCCTCAATTTTGCAAACTGTTCCTCCTTCGCTATGCCTCAAGATTTAAGACCACGCGATTTCCCAAATGGAAAAACTCAAAAAGACACCAGGCGCCGGCGGGAGCAAGTGGAACTGGGTCTGGTGCTCGCCCGCCCCCGGACTCTCCCCACCCGGCTCTGCCCCACGCGCTTTGGTCCTTCTCTCCCCAGACTCCGTCCTCTCCGCCCCGGGCCTGCCAGGCCCCCAACTCCCCCCCGCGCCGAAAATAAACACAGTTGACATCACTGTTTATAATCTTTATTTCAAACTGTTTCCAAGGCTACAAATTACCGTGCCTCCCATGCAACAGGTACCTCCGAAGCGGTATCATTACAGATTAACCGTAATGTGTGGGATTAGAATAAAAGCATAGGGATTAGGTAAAAGGGGGGACGCCCGAGAAATAACGCCCGAGCGCATCTCGGCTCAGAGGCAGCGGGTGGAAGCCTCGTAGACGCTCGCTGCCCGGGAGCCGCAGCTCCTCCGCTCTCCGGCCCCGGAGCGGTCAGGGCCGGCGGTGCCCGAAGGGCTGGCGGGGCCAAAGGCTGCACGCCGGGAACGAATGACGGGGTCGCCAGGTTCGGGAGGACGGAGGGTTGGGAGGCCGCAGAGGCGGGGGGCGCGGGCTGGCCTACAGCCCGGTTGGGGGCCGCGGGTAGCACCGGGCTCAGGGCACCTTTCGCCGCGATACGCGGCGCCTGGAACTCGGCGAAGGAAACATCACGCCCACAAAGGGTCACAGGTCTAGGATGTTGCCCACGCCCCGTTCAAGGTCCAAGTCTAGAGGATCAGTCCTCGTCTAACTCCCGTGCCGCTGCCACTCTGCCGGGCTGGGGTAGGGGGCCGGGGCCCGGCGGCAGTGGGGTGAGTGGCGGCGGCGCAGGCCGCCCGCTCCCTTCCGAGACCAGGACTTGGGCCTCTGCCGCCCGCCAAGGCCATGCGCCTCATTCGGCCACCTCCCAGGCCTGACCGACCCCTTGCCCCAGAATTTCAGAAAGAGCGCGAGCTCCTTCTCCGCGCCTTGCGCGTTTGGAGCTCGCCTCGCTGGGCCCAACGGGACTCGGGCCTGCCTTGGGCCACAGCCCCGGGGTCGCTGATGCCGCCCCGAGAACTGTTGGCGCGCCCCGGTGGAGAGCGTGGGACTGGGAAAAACAAACGGGGCCGGCGCACGGGTTTGGGGTGGGGACCGGCTGGGGGCTGGAAGTTCGCGGTGTGGCCGCGGCGCCAAACAAAGCCCCCTTCGGAGCCCCGTCACCCCAGGTTGACTCCATGCCCTCGCCTTGGAGCAGGCCGCCCCACTCCGGGGGCGCAAGCCAGGGCCGGGCCTCCGCCGCCGCCGGAGCCCGCGCTCTCCTTGGGTCGGGCAAGTCAAGCCCGCTGCCCGCCCCGAAGGCACGAAGACCAGGTCGGCTGGCGGGGCAGCCTCACCCCGCCACCAAAGCCAAAAGAGCGAGGCCGAGGGGTGACTCCTCGTCGAGGTCCTCCGCCAAGAATCCGGCGCGCGCCGGAACCACAGCTCTGCCAGCAGCCCCGGAGGGGCCCAGCGGGCTCCCAAGTGTTCGGAAGTGGGCAACCAACTTTACCGAGACTCCTGCTTTCAAGAGAAGGGCCCCGGCTGAGGAGGCGGCGGGAGGGGACTGTTGCAAACAGCTGTTCCTCATACATATTTCATTACACAATCAGATAATGCGTCCCACCACCTTCTCAATTATTCACAGATAAACATTTTCAAGACGTTTTGACATCTGTCTTAGTGCCTGCTATTAATTTAGTAATCACTGTAGTTAAAAATGTATGGGATTTTTGCCGTCGGAGCACCTCCTCTCGGGCGCGCGGGCCCAGTGTTGCTGGGCTGTGGCTGGAACCCTGGGCCCTCAGGGGGTGAAGACGCCTTTGGGGTGAGACGGCCTCTCCGGCGCAAGGACGCTGTTAACGGGAGGGATCAAAGGGGTATCTGGTTATTTTTATTGTGGAAGGTGATGGTTGCCCCCTCCCCCACTCGCATAGACATCCTCCGCCCCCGACACATACTTTCCCGCCGCAGCGCTGGACTGGACAACGAAGTTCAGCCCTTTGCCCCGGGCAGCGGAAATGGTTTGCTTCTATCTGCGCGGCGGGTTTCTCGTAAGAAAGACGCGTGCAACTGCAGTTGGCTCATTTGGGACCCAGGAGAGGGAGAAAGAGAGAGGCCGGGGCGGAGGAGGGAGGGAGGGAGAGGAGCTCACAATCACTAAGAATTCATCACAACAAAAAACTCTAACAACACAGTGCACCCCCATTCCAGAGGTCACAAACCTCCGTAGTTTTACTCTGAGCCCGGTGGCTGGGCAGCGGTGACAAGGGCGTTTAGGAAACACAGAGAAAAATAAATTCGCTCCAGTGAGTGTACATGGGGCATGTGGGGCTATGAGAAAACAAGCTGCTTTTCTGCTTGAGTGATAAATGCTGCAATGAGCTTAGCTTTGTAACCGAAGTTTTCTAAATCAAACAAGCAGAGTTTGGAGAATCTTGTAGAATTCATTGGTAAGTAACAGCCAACATCTCCAACTCTAAAATGCTGATTGTTATTTATTATTGGAAAGGGTCTAAATAAACTATCCATAGAGGGGAGAAAGAAATGCCCCAAGGGAAAGGAGTTTGCTTCCACATGTCCTGAATCTCAGCTACAGGGAATGGAAGTTACACTTCCGGTGTGGGAGCAATGGTCCCTTTCTTCACCCCCCACCCCTTCTGTCACAGTCTCCTTCTTAGGTACAATAGCAGGTGGAACCTTATTAGGGAATAAGGAAAAACAGACCTGGGGAAAGAAAAAGGTCTTGAAAGAAACTGCCCTTCCAAGAAACATTAACAGACTCTAAAGTGATTCTTTTTATTGTTCAAAACGACTCTTGCTAAAATTTCCAGGAATTAAGTACAGGGGGAGAGGGGGCAGAGTGTTTGACCCCAAAAGGGAAGACATTCTTTCCTACTCAAATCCCTACTCTACCCTATACATTTCTAGGGCAACTACATCTGCTTCAACCTGTCCTCCTTCCCTGTTTACAGGATGGCTCATCTCTTTTTCACAAGAGGAACCTTCCTCTACCCCTTGCAGGATGGACATTTACTGGCTAGCCCAGAAAACCATCTTCCTCCCTCCCCATCCTATTTTTGTCTAAAAGAACTTTCCGAACTTACCTTCTACTTTTAGAGAGAGATTTAGGGAGGGAAGTGAAGTGGATGTAAGGGCCCCATTACACCCAGGGTGCTAGCCTCTTCTGCAGGAAAACCATGGTGGCTACTATCTGGAAGGTTTACTGGGACTGGGGCAGGCAAAAAGAGCTGAAACTACAATCAAGCCTGTGCACTTGCCTTTTGGGAGAGCTACTCTAGGAATCCCCCTTCCTGACTTCGAAGCTTGACCAGGACAGTAGGTTCTGTTTGGAACTGAGCAATAGGGAGTGAGAACTTCCCAATATCTCACCAAGAAAATCAGTCTAACAAACCAAATAATTCAGTTTGCTTTGGAGTGTTCTTTAGTGGATTTATTTGATATAAAGGGAACTGGGGTGGAGGTGAAGGAAGGAGAGTATGCAGCTAGCTAAAGCTCTTTTTAACGACTAAATTTGGCATAAAGGGAGACAAAGGGTAAAATAAGGGCCCTCTGGCTTCTTGAACCCTTGTTGGGGCTGAACGTTCCTATTAGAAATCTCCCAGCTTTTGAGTGAAGGCGTCTATGCTTTCCACCCTATCCTCCAGAACAGAATCTCATAAACCAATAGTAATAACAAATAAATAATCCGGGTCAAAATGAATCTTTTCTGGATTGCCCTCTTCTGGGGATCTCCAGCCCAGCTTAGAAGAAGGTGAAAGGGTCGGCCTTGGGGTGGATGCGGTGCTCTTTCTAGTCTCCAGGACTTGATCTGGAACGTTTCACCCCGTCGGCTTAACAAAGTTTCTCCTTCGGGGAGCCAACCTCCGTCTCTCTAGCAGGAAGCCCTTGGCCTCTTGTTCCGCATCCTCATTCGAGCTACCCTCCCTGTATGTGGCTCCCTGCTCACCTGCCTGGGGCTGGGGTCCCTCCGCGCGCGGGCACTGCGGCTTTTGTCTGCATCTGCACAACTGGGTGTGCACCCGTTCATTCAAATAATACTGTCTGTGGACATTTCTCCCCCCTCCCCCAAATCCTGCTGTTAGTATTCCTCTAATTCTCCCGTGCATTCGGGTACAATTGCATGTACGTACCGTGTACAGTCAGGTGACTCAGCTTAAAGCCTGAGCTCCGACGTATGCGACCCCCTGAGTCTGCGTGGAGAGGAGGAAGTATGCAAGTGTAAATTCGGGGCTCTAGGTGGGGCGCGAGGTTAATAAGGTTTTCCGGCCCCAGGGCCTTCTAGGCCTCTCTTACACCTTACACCTCCCCATCTTAACTTTTCAGGAAGAGGGCAATCCTCCGAGGATCCTGCGCCTTGTTCCTTGGTGGGGGGAGGGGGGAGAAGGGTCGAAACAGCCTTTGGGATCTCTCGGTGGATTTTGGCCGGGCCAGGCCAAATGGGAGGGGTGGGGGAGTCCGCGAAGTCGCCTAGAGGCTCGCGACTGCACCCCTCCACGCAGGCCACCAACTGGACCAGGGCGCCCCGGGATCCTGGGGACCTTTTAGGAACCAACAGTGAAAGTCCAGGCGCCTCGAGGGTGAGTAATCTACGTCTTTGGGGGCGAAACTTTCTTCCTCGGCCTCCTCCGGGGACCGGCTGTATTTGTAACTGGGAGCTGGCCTGGGCCCGCCCCCTCGGCCCCTCCTCCCGCCCCCACCTCGGCGCTCCAAGCTCAGCCGGCTGCCGGGACCCTGAGCCCCTGCCACCACCACGCACCCTAAAGGGCCACGCCATCTCTTAGAGTCCCTGGAGAGGCCTAAGGGCCTGGAGCGGACAGGAAGGGTACCAAGAAGGGTGGTTAGGGTCGTGCCGCGACCGCCTTGCGATGTATCCCTCCGCCGGGCGCCGCCTTGCTGGCCCGCGCGTCTCCTAGTCCCCGAAACCGGCGGGAGCGCTGGCCTCCGGCGTGCTGGGCTGGGAATGCGGGTGGCTTGCACGCGACTGGAAGCTGTTCTCGCAGGGATGGTGCGGGGACCGGTGCGTTCCTGGAATCCTGTAGATGTGTTTTCTCGTGAGTGTGAGAAAGATGAGTATTCGCGGCTAACTTCAGGTCAGTTTGTTCGTGAAAGGCTGTTGTCAGTGCGTCGGCCTGTCTCCTGCGCATTCGCACAAAGTGAGGCCACCTCTCTCCCACCCTCCATACAGCCTCCCAGGCCCGGCCAAAGGGCCAAGACGCGGGGCCCCCGTGGCCTGGAGAGGTGAGGCTCTTGCTATGCGCCCCCGGAGTTCTGATCATGAATTCCAAGCTGCCCAGGTGCCCACACTGGGTCAACCTAGAAAACCTACGTGGGAAAGGGGGACTCGGAGAGCTATCCCCACGTCCAGTGCAGGGTGGAGTCCCAAGCTCGAGCACTGGACCTGCAGACCTGGAGTCTCACTGCCGACCCAGCCGGGGATCCGGATGGAGTAGTGCTGGTACAGGGTGGAGGTGGAGATGAAAAGAAGGGAGAAGAAAAAACTACACTGGGTGATGTGGGGTGGAGATGGAGTTGGGCAGCTTCTGAAATCGCCGGCTTTTCGCCCTGCTTTGGGGAGGTGCATCGGGCTGCGCCGTTACCAACACCCCCCCCCCCCACCGGAAAATAAAGCTAATGATGTAGTAATTTAGGAGGGGGTAAGGGGCTGGGCGAAAGGAGGGAGGAAGGATGGGGAACACGCGCCCCAAGAGCGAAGGCAAACAGCTGTGGAGGCTCTGCCCGCAGCTCAGGCTTCCCAACAGGTTAGCTAGACAGGGATCCACCCGGCATTTCGCAGGAAAGGGTGGGGGTTGGGGGGGAGACTGAGCGAGAGGGGGAGAGAGCCTCACTAGAGGACAGAGGGAGGGAGAGAGGAGCCAGAGCGCGCGCTGCGCGGTTTAAAAGGAGACACACTTCCTAATGAATATTTATCCGCCGCTGCTTCCTGCTCCCGGCTTCCCTTACCTTTCCGCAGGTAAGATCCTCCCTGCTTCCCAGCCCTGGGGGCGGAGGGGGGGGGTGCTCCAAGCCTCCCCAGTCAGTCTCGGGGCAGAGTTGGCGGGGCGGAGGGGTTCTTGGCAGCCGAGGAAGGGGAGTAGGAGGGCGACTCCCTACCGGCTGGCCTGGGGCGCCGGCGCAGGAGACCCGGCACTGCCAAGGCCGCGTGCGTGGGCTACCTGTGTGGAGTGGGTGTGAATGCGTGTGTGTTCGAGGGAGAGGATGTGCAGCCGCGGGCGCGAGTTCCTGTTTCCCGCGCGCTGAGGACGTTTTTCTGACTTTTCACTCGGACGCTCCGGATTTCTTGCCTTTGCCTTTCTTTGCTTCCCTCTCCTCCTGCTTCTGCCCTCTCCACCTCCCCCACCCTGTTCCCAGCCCTGGCCCCTGAGACGCTCCTCTGCGGTCTACTGTATATAGCTGGCGCGTGCTCCCCCGGGGCTGGATCTCTCATAAGAGAGGGTCTATAGGTGGGTTTCTGTCCCCAACCCCCCCACACAAAGGCCGCGCGGCCACGGGGTCCCGGGTCCCCTTCCAGCACGCTCCACTCCGGAGGTGCTGCGGCGCGTTCTCCCACCTACACGCCTCTGGGTACCGAGGCCCACAACCGACCTAAGGGTGATCGGGCCCGCGGGTCCCGGGTGGAGCCGTCCTGGGCTGCAGCTGGGACCCGGAGGGCCCCCTGGGAGAGAGCAACACAGTCCCTCCCCCCACTTCCTCCTCCCGCCTTCGCCCGCGGGAGGAGCAGTGGGAATTCGGGGCTGCCGGGGGTGGAAACTGGGAGGGGAAAAGGGGAAAGGGGGGCCGGGGAGGAGCTGGTGCTAGAACCAGAATTCTTAAATGGACTTACTTGGCCACCTGTTGAGAATCCATGTGGGGTCGGCCGGCTCCGGAGCTGCGCGTGGTGGACACACAAAACCAAACGCCCAAGTTGGAAAAAGAAAATTCTTTCTCTGGCCATGCCTGGAGCAGCCTGTCAGGCTCGCAGCTCGGCAACAGGGTCCGGCGACTGCAGAGCCAAAAGCAACTTTGCCAGGTCTTAGCCACCCCAGTGTCCCCCTCATCCCACGCCTCCTCGGCTCAGAGGCCGGGAGCTGGGAGCCCCCGGACTCGGCGCTCAGGGCCCAGCACCCGCAGTTCGGCTTAAGCCGGGACAGGCTTTCTAAGCCCTGCTCAGAAGTCAAGAGCAGCAGCGCCGCCGCCTCCTCGCGGCCTTTCAAGACGCGGTCGCTCCTTATTCTTGTGCCTCGGCCTCTCTGGTCGCCCCGGGACAAAGCCCCTGGAGCCCGGCCGCTCCCTTCCCGCTAAATCCCCTTGGGGTCAAGGCGCTACCAGCGCCCGGCCTCGCTCTTCTCCTGCCAGCAGTGAGGCTCTTAAAGACCGCAAACCTGCCCTCCCAACCCCCTCACCCCCACCCCCCCGGCCCCGTCACCTCGCTCTGCGCGCTCCCCCGACCCCCGCCTCCCCGCCCCTCTCCTATGGATCTAGCCCCTCACGCCGACGCCTCAGGTCCCTCCTGTCCCGACCGAGGCCCGCAGACTCCTAGCCCCCTCCTCTCGCCTCCTCCCCTGAGCAGTTGGTGGGCCTGGCCTTGGGGCCACAGAGCTGAGTTATACCCTCCGCCTTAGGACCCCTTTTCTCTTCAACAGCCTCAACTCCTCTCCTCCCCGCTCCTACCTTTGGCCTTTGCATGGATCAAGGCCCCGGGCACTGCCTTACCCAGGACAGAGATGATCTCTAAAACTCGTCAGTTTGGGCTTGAATTAGGAGGTCGTGGAATGGAAAAAGGGGCGGAGCATGCCAGTTGAGCTGGGGGAGAGAAGAGAAGAGGAGCAGACCAGATGGACGACACAGAAGGCTGTGCTATCCCAAGGCCTACCTGGCCTTTTGGCAGAGGATGAGAGCTGGATGGAGCCACTCATTCCTAGAGGTGGCCATTATGGAATGGGGTCCAGGGGATACCAATCTGGCCAGCCCGTGTGTGTCTGAGAGATCGGGGGGGGGGGGCACCTCCAGAACGCCCAGAGTGTGGACCTGAGAGCAACCTGCTTTCCAAGCTCTGTATATTAATCCCCCCAAAAGTAAGCCTTAAAAGCCCAAGAGCTGGGTGAGCAAGGAGGGGCCTTGAGTAACAGCTGTCCAGGGAAAGGGATATCAGGGGAGAGAGAGGGTAGAGAGGGGAAGGAGTCTACTCTTTCAAAGGACTGAAGCCCAGTTGCTAACAGGGTTCCTGACATTTGCTGGTCAACAATGTCACTTGCCCCACCAAGAAAAGGAGAAGTAGATGGTGCTTTAGTCCTCCTTCCTTCCAGAGCTCTCCCTCTTTTTCTCCTTCAGGCCTATTTTAGTCTTAGTCTCACCCTAGCAGCCAGTTGACCCTGTACAGGGCGGCCTTTTCCCTAGAGCACTTTTTTTCAGGCCTTCTGGAGACCCGATGTGTGATCAGAGAAAAAATCAGAGACATTGTAGCTAGGACTGGGGACAAGGACAGGGTGCAGTGGGGTACCTTGCCTTTCCTAGTACCAACTATCAACATTTGACTGTGCTTGAGGTCTGTGGATGGTGGAAGCAATGATGGTGTGCCCACCCCTGCTTAACTTCAAGCCCTAGCAGTTCTGGCTGTTATACCTGGGATCTCTGCAAAAAAAAAAAAGTAGGAAGCCTCCTGGGCAGTGGAGACCAAAGGAATTTGGAGGGGGAAGGAGATGGAAAGCTGACCCTCCACAGGCATCTACTCTCTGCCACGCCAAGGTTAGTCCACTTGCAGTTCTTGAAGGAACTGGGGTGACTGATTTGAAATTGACCCTCTTGAGAAATGTTGGCGATGCTCTCCTTAGGCTACAACCAAAGGCCACAAACCACCCCCTGCCCCCCCACCCATGTCTCCCACCTCTTTTCTTGGGGCTGGGTAACCACAGCCAGCTAGGCCTTGTTTGTGCCCACTCTCCTGGCATGGCAGTGGGAGGTGCGGTGGCCCAAGACGGAGCCAAACTTTTCTTGTTTGAGGATGTGGGGGGCAGAGGGGCCTTTGGCGGGCGGTGGGGCTCATTAGGCAGAGCGGGGTGCCGAGAGGTGTGCGCCGCCAGCCGGGAGGCCGCCTTTGAGCGGTCGGGGCGGCTTCATTAAGCGGCGCTAACAAGGCATACAAATGCCGGGCCCAGCAGCTTTCTTGCAATGTCGGGGCCTTAGCAGGGCGCCAGGCTAATGAGGGTCACTCAAAGGGGCTGATCAAATATTCAAATTTCCCCGCACGCCGGGAACTTTTATGTACGGAGAAAGTTGAGGCAACTGAGCCGTGTTTACTGTCCTGGTCGACAATTACTCGGAGCGCGGGTCCCCGGAGGCTAAGGAGGGGCGGGGGCGCGGGAAGGGAGCAGTTGTTGTTGTTGTTTTTCATTCAAAGGAAAGTAATCGGGGTCCTTGAAGGGCTTCGCGGCCTCCCCGCCTGAGTGCTGCGCTCCCCTGCGCCTTCCTTGGCCGTCGGCGCCAGGCGCCTCAGTTTGCAACTTGCGGGGAGGCCCAGACCGCAGGCCAGCTCCCGCCTCCCGAAGTCTTGGGGGCTGGACAAGCGTTGCCCGCCAGGACAAACTGGCGTATGGAGATGAGCGAGGTCGAGTGGGTGCCGCTGCCCCAGCCCTCGGGTCTCCCTCTCTCGGAGGCTTCCAGACCCCTTGGCTTTGCCGGTAACAGAAACTAGGAGAGCGTGGGACTCTCTTAGACACCTCATGGTGAGTTGAGACTGCCTCGGTTGGGAATGACATTTGTAAGTAAATGCCCAGTAGGTCCTGGTAAGAGAAGGCTATCTTCCAGCCCAAAAGCCCTTTCTCCCCTCATCACCTGTGCTGCTGTCCTTCCCATAGCCTGGGTCAGGATTAAAGCAGAGACGATGGTGACAATTTTGTGACTTCGGCCTGTACTGGTGCCATATCCCAGATCCCGGAGTCTGAGCGGCCAGAGAGCAGAAGAAACCTAGAGACCCCGCGGGCCGACCTAACCATCCAGATCTCCCTTCTCTGAGAGACCCAGGGAACAGGAGGTGCGCGCCATCTCCTTCAGGCGTCCCCCAGGCCCACCTCCCGGCCCTCGCGCTGCCCAGCACGTCGGATCCCCATAGCAGCGGGGCACGCAGCCTGGGCCCCAGAACCCGAGGTCCTTCTAACATCCCTCCCCAACGCCCAGCGTCTAGGAATTTGGGAGGGGAAGCTCTGCCGCTCCACCTCCGCACCAACCTCCAGTCAGCACCTTAGACCGACATCCTGGCGAGTCTGTCCTCCCAGCTCGGCCGGGAGCCAGTCCAGCCATCCGTGCCGCGGACAAGCCGCCCCGCCTCCCTCCCCAGCTCTCTGGACTCTCAACTTACGGGCTCCCGGTGGCAGGCGTGGTGCTTCGGGCTGGAGCGGAGAGCCGCTGGCAGCTGCGAGACCGCGGGATGGGCTCGGTGGGCGGCGCGGAGCTCGGCTCTGCGGGGAGGCTCAGACAGCCCGGGGCTGCGCGCCCACCCCGCCGCTCCCGGCCCAGGCCGGGCGCACAAAGCTGCGCGCCTGGCTGCCGCCCTCCGCCCCGCTTCGCACCCAGCAAGCCGCCGGAGGGATGCGGCAGCTCGGCAGGCTCCCCGGCTGAGGCTGGGGGCAGAGGTGCCGCCGAGCTGAACCTCAGCCCCACTTGCTTCAATTCTCCTGGAGTGGCGACGGTTTTCGATTTCAGCGCTTTCGGCAGAGCCCGCGGCACCTGCCCAGCCTCCCTCCGGGGCCGGCCCAGCAGCGGGAGAGGCCGGGTCGCCCCAACCCGGAGGCGGGGGTTGCGGGGACTGGGAGGGGACTGGCTGGGTTCACCCGCCCGCCCGGCGCCTTGGGTCCTCGGTTCCAGGGGATGCAGTTTCGGGGTCAGGAGCTGTTTTCAAAAAGTTGAACACAATATTCGGAAACCCACCCGTAGGAATTCTCCCCCCACACGCGGCACAATACCCACTCCCCTCCCCTTTTTCATTCCTTCCTCCCCCGCTTCCTCCTCCTGCCCCTTCCCCCTCCCACCCCTCAGCCTATAATCCTTCCCCGAAGAGAGAAAGGAGAGAAAGGGTCGGGAAGAAAAGATGAAGTGTCTGTTTTTGTGTCCCAACCTTAGGGCTCTTTCTGGGCTCGCAGTGAGCGACCGCCTAGAGCTTCTCAGCTGAGCAGAAAAGGACTTGGCCGGGAGGAAGATTCACGGAGGGGAGAGAGACACGGAGCCCCACAAAGTGGGGCTTGGCAGGTCTTCCCTTTGGTTGAATATTTAACTGCCTCAGTCAGCGGGTTTAAGACCAGCGACCCTAGCTGCCTGGGGGCTGAGTAGCCGGTGTCTAGTCCCTTCGCCCAGCCCACAGTCTCCCAGCTGCAGTGGAGCCTCCAAAGCAGCTTGCATGTCTCACCCTGGAAGCCTGGTGTTGGGGGAGTCAAGGCCTAAGGAGACCAGAACTAGGGGTTTAGGGGCTGGGACACTTACAGTCCTAGACGCGTTAGGTTTCCTATTTAAATTCTCACAGTCTGTCTGTCTTGCCTCCCTCTTTGAGATCTGCAAAGTGGTGTGGTCGCAGTGCCTCACCCCCAGATCTGCATCGGAATGTAGAAAAGATCTTTTTTTTTTTTTTTTTAAAGAAGAAAAGTTTTGAATTCCTCAATGATTTTTCTTCTGGAAAGGCAGCTTAGGATAATTATTTCAGCTTTATTGAGGGCAGATTAGTTGAAGTCTGGACGCTGCGTTTTCAATACACGTGGTACACCGGCCGACAATGTGGGCATTGTTGGCTACTGTGTGTGAACTCATTCAAAATATACACTTTTTAACACCAAACCAAGTCCTGTCTAAATATACACAGTGCTCAGGGGAAAGACATCACTGACCCCGACAAATCTGCGTAAATCACACTTCCCTAGTTACTGAAGCCTCACAAAGGGAGGCCCCGCTCGAGATGCTGATTACATGTTCTTAAACGCAACATACCTTGGAATAAAACCCATGCCTAGCCTGGAGGTTGCAGTGGCCAGTGGGAGGGAGGGCTCTCTTCATGTCATGGGCTTTTTGGGGTTTGTTTTAGGCTCATGATGTTACATGGAATTTTTTTTTTCTTTACTATGTGAGCAAACAAGCAATTTTCAGGCCTGCTTGCTCCTTCAGGGCAGCCTCCAAAGTTTGAGTGCCTTCTGGGGTTGGTAGCCAGATCCACTAGCCCCTTGGGGGTTGTGGGGCTACCAGGCATCTTGGGAAGGGGGAAGAGGGCTTTCAGTCATCTCAACCCAACCTTCTCCACCACTCCTAGGGAGGCAGCTGAAACCTGGGGGGAAACAAAGAGGTGGGCCGCCTTTTATGATGAAAAGGGTACTGTTTTTTCTACTGCTATTTAAAAATATAAGGCAATAGGGGAAATCAAGGCTCCTTGACTGGAAACAGAATTAAAGAGAAACCAGATTCAATGCAGAGGAAGTTGGGGGTAAATGTGGCTGAAGATTTCAGACTAGGGAAGCCAGAGTGGCCTCCTGAGCCCTGGGTCCTGAGATCCGGCTCCCAGGCGCCATATGCCCCCCAAAATTCGAGATCCTGGGGCGCCCCAGCCCGCGGAATCAGCGTAGGCGTGCGGTGGGCCCCATGATCTCATCTCTCCTTTCTTTCTCTACACTATTAGTGCTCACATAGGCAGAAAGAGGCGGCCCGACGTGCACACCGTGTGCAAACCGTGCTGGCTCCCCTGGCCCTCGGCCTCTCCTTGGGGGCTGGCCCCCGGCCTTCATGCAGTGTGGGGAGCCTCTCACCTCCCAACAAAATTGCCCCTTTAATTGCTCATCCCTTTCAACAACTATATGTCCATGGCTTGTAAATTTTCTGGACCAACTTCTTTGGGGAAGAGGGGAAAAGAATTCAGAGACAGAAACGAGGAGAGAGAGAGAGGAAGAGAAGGGGAAGTGGTGAGATTAAGAGTTGCAAAGATTTTTTTAAAAAATTCTCTTTCTCCCCCCTTCTCCCTCCTTCCCTCCCCCCCCACCCCCCCCACTCTGGCTAAGTGGTAAAACCGTCCTTACGTTCTCGGTATTGATTGGCAGGGCTGACAGTGATTGGCAGCGGTTGCCGTGGCAACGCTACAACGACACGCCGCAGACCAATAGAAAAGCGAAACAAAATGTTTCAATGCTGCACTCACTGTGGATTTAGGGGAGATATTATGAGGCTGTTGTCATTAGGGCGATTGCTGTGGAATCGCTGAATCTTGACTCGGCGGTGGTTGGCTCTCGCTCGCTCTCTCCCCCTCTCCCTCTCTCTGTCTCGGGCTCTCTCTCTGCGCGCGCGCACCGGGCCGCTCTTCTTCCTCCCTCTCTATGTGGCTGCGCGGGTGTGTGTGTGTGTGGATGTGTTCGGGGTGTGGGTGTCCCTTACGCCCTTCCTCCTCCCCCTCCTCCCGCTCCCCCCTCCTTCCCTCCTCCGCCTCCCCCCTCTCCTCTCCCTCCTCCTGGTCCTCATCGCCCCTCTCCTCCTCTTCCTCCCCTCTCTCTTCCTCTCCCTGAATTTTCTCCTCTCCTCTCAGGTCAGTCCATGGTATTCCGCTCCCCCCTAGACCTCTATTCCTCCCACTTCTTGTTGCCAAACTTCGCCGATTCTCACCACCGCTCCCTACTTCTGGCGAGTAGCGGCGGCGGGAACGGCTCGGGAGGCGGCGGCGGCGGCGGCGGCGGGAACGGTGTGGGAGGCGGCGGTGCTGGCGGAGCGGGAGGCGGCGGCGGCGGCTCCAGGGCCCCCCCGGAAGAGTTGTCCATGTTCCAGCTGCCCACCCTCAACTTCTCGCCGGAGCAGGTGGCCAGCGTCTGCGAGACGCTGGAGGAGACGGGCGACATCGAGCGGCTGGGCCGCTTCCTCTGGTCGCTGCCCGTGGCCCCCGGGGCGTGCGAGGCCATCAACAAGCACGAGTCGATCCTGCGCGCGCGCGCCGTGGTCGCCTTCCACACGGGCAACTTCCGCGACCTCTACCACATCCTGGAGAACCACAAGTTCACCAAGGAGTCTCACGGCAAGCTGCAGGCCATGTGGCTCGAGGCGCACTACCAGGAGGCCGAGAAGCTGCGCGGCCGCCCGCTCGGCCCGGTGGACAAGTACCGCGTGCGCAAGAAGTTCCCGCTGCCACGCACCATCTGGGACGGCGAGCAGAAGACGCATTGCTTCAAGGAGCGGACTCGGAGCCTGCTGCGGGAGTGGTACCTACAGGACCCCTACCCCAACCCCAGCAAGAAACGCGAACTGGCGCAGGCCACCGGCCTCACTCCCACACAAGTAGGCAACTGGTTTAAGAACCGGAGGCAGCGCGACCGCGCCGCGGCGGCCAAGAACAGGTCAGTGGCGGGGGCCCCGCGGCCTGGCTACCGTCTCCGGGGACGGGGAGGGGGAGATGGGTGGAAAATAGGCTTGAGCGGACAGGAGGCAGGAGGCGAGCGGCTGCCGGGCGCGCGAGAAGCCTAGACCTCTTGGTCAGTTTGGAGAAAGTTTCCGCTTGCCCGGGAGCGCGGAAGAAGGGCGAGCGTGGTCGTATGGGCTGTTTTTGCCCTGAAGGGGCTCGTGTCAGTGTGGAGAGAGTATGGATGAGGTCCTGAGTGTCCATAACCTCTGGGTCGGGTCCTTGGGAGCCTTAGCCCCGCGCTGCACCCGGGCCAGCCTTATCAGACCGGGATCCGGCTCTGGGCTCCGCTAGAGCCTGCAGACAGGGAAGGAAGGAAAGAGCTCCTTGCCACCTGGCTGTTACTTCCACTCACTGCAAAAACCCTGGGAGGAATCCACGAAGGTCTGGGAGAGGAAATTGAACTGGGTCCCTGCCACAAGGGGAAAAGGCCGAGGTGGCCACCGTGCAGCAGGCCTGTTCCCAAGGCGTTGCAAGTTGTCTGACCAGCAACTGGAGAACCAGGCTGGGAGTGGAGAGGCCGCGGCTGTCGGTGCAGCCCTCCTGCCCTAGCCAAGGAACATGCCGTTGGTCCACTAAGTTAGGGAATAAGCAGGAAAAGTTGCTTTGCTGCCGATAAGTTGGTCACAAAGTCACAAACTTGTACTGGGCTTGATCTGTCAGCAGAGCTGGGCCTGGGGGAAGTAGGGAGAAAAAGTGGGGAGGTGCCGGGGAAGGAGAGAGTTGGGTGAAACCCGGAGGGAAAGCCTGTATCCTGAGCCTGCCTGGGTGTGCCCTGGCCTAATGCACTGCAGGGAGCCAGGCCGCAGCTGCTGACAGCTGCCTGGGCTGCGGGTTGGGTGTGAATCCCTGGAGGGAGGGAGTGTTTTCCGGTTTAGGTGGCCCAGGCCTGAGCCTTTGGCCCTCTCACCCGTGCCTGTGGAGCCAGTTTTTCGTCCGATGAGGGCAGCGCCCAGGACCGGGAGAAGGCCTCCTTGTAGAGAGAACTCAGAGAGACTAGGTACTGGCAGCCTGGAGCGGGGAAGGGGCAGCCAAAGACGGCTCTACAGTCTCCTCCTGCCTCCTCTATCGCCCACTTTCTCTCTCGCTCCTTTACCCCCGCTTTTCTGCTCCCAGCTTCACCATTTTCGCTTCCCCCGATCTTGCGCTCTGCTCAGGGATCCAGAGAGCAAAGCCAACCGGTCCTCCACGGGAAAGGCAGCGGGCGAGCATCCGGCAGCTCTGGATTTGTGCTTGGGGGAGCTGAAGCAGGAGGCAGGGAGGGGACCTGTCTGCTCCAGGGACAGCCAACTGAGTCTGAAGAGTCCCAGGGTCTGGGGAAGTAGAAACATCCTGCCTCTCCCTGACTTCTGCCCCTTTGGGGCTGGGCCTCTTTCGCAGCAAGCGCCCAGGCCTCCCCAGGCGGCCGGCCTGGCGTTCTACTTCTTCCTCCGAGGCCCGCCCTACTTTGGGAAGCTTTGGGAGGCCCCAGAGAACCCCGGGAAAAGGGAGACGGGAGCCTAGACCGCCCTGGGGAAGGCTCTGCTGCGCTTGGGATCGGCTAGGTGCCCGCAGGAGGGGGATGAGCGCAGAGAGCAGAGTGGGGGGTCGGGGTGGGGGGGCAGTGGCGAAGGGCTCTGGGTTGGGGAAGGCGGAGTAGAACGGGGGTCGGCAGGCCCGGCTCCCGGCGGCGCGGGCTTGGGGTGGAGGCTTGTCGGAGCTGGGTGTTGGGGCCGCAGTGTCAGGGCGCGCGCCGTTTTCTGTCTCCCGCAGGCTCCAGCACCAGGCCATTGGACCGAGCGGCATGCGCTCGCTGGCCGAGCCCGGATGCCCCACGCACGGCTCAGCAGAGTCGCCGTCCACAGCGGCCAGTCCCACCACCAGCGTGTCGAGCCTGACGGAGCGCGCGGACACCGGCACCTCCATCCTCTCGGTAACCTCCAGCGACTCGGAATGTGATGTATGATACCCAAGGCCGCCCTCCTCCCCCCTCCCCGCTCCTTCCCCTCCTCCTCCTTGACCGCCTCCTCTTCCTCCTCCATCCCCAGAACAAACCGAAATCAGGATACACAATCATACACACACCTAAATACACACACACTTCCACTCCAGCCAAAAATATATAAAAACCAAGAAAAATAACAAGTTAAACGCAAACCATCAGCAACTCCCAACCACCACCTACCACCACGGCCACCCCAAAGGACCGCGACAGCCAACAGACAGTCACAAACGCTGATACTGTGGGCAGACAACATAAAAGAGGTGACAATTGTATACTTTCTAGGACAAGCACGGCTTCTCCTTTCGGTTCCCACGGACCCGGCACCCCACCTGCATGACGATTTATTTGTATCTGGGAAAATACTCTCTCTAGTTAAAAACGATTTAAAAAGAGTCGACTATACAAAAACCGACCGCCACCACGACGACAAGACGACAAAAGCAAAACAGACAAAAAGAGAAGAAAAAAAAAAAAAAACCCGCCATCTCCGTTCGGAATTTGTTAAAAAAAAAAAAAACTCCTCGAGAGGGAAATAGCAAATGTTTCTCGCCTTTTGTTGCGCTCTCTCTTTTCTCCTCTCTCGCTCTCTTTCTTTCTCTGTTTTTAAGTCCAAGTATTGGTCAAACAAAATGCAATCTTCTGTTTTTTGTTCAGCAGACAATCATTTTCTTGTTAAGCACCTTTTTCTCTCCACTCTGTCACTGCCTGTGTGGGTACTGGTTATAAATGTGGAAAAAGAATAGTTATGACTGTAACAGATTTTTATTTTTATTTCAAAATTTTATATGAATTATGTATATCTTAATGATCGGTCATTTTCCCAGTTTGTAATATATGTGTAGAAATTGCCTGTATATGATATTGCTTTTTCTCCTCTCCCTTTCTCTTTCTTTCTCTCCCACCTTTTCCCTCCCTCCCCACTCACCTGTCTCTTTCCTTTTTGGGGTTCCCCTCCCACTCGAAGTTCCTGGTGTTGACTTGGCAGTCAAGGTGTGGCTTGGCGGGCTGGGTGAAGAAGAGGGACCCTGTCGCTTTGCAAAGCGGAGAGTGAGACTGTAGTATTCTTATGCAAAAGCTATTTCAAGTATTTCTTAGCTGCTTTGGAGGTATCTCTCACTCCCCGTAGGGCGCTTTTACTGTTATCTTAACTGCGTGTTTATCTATATGTAAAAACTTTCTAAAGCAAATACAGTATTCTCCATTTTCTTATCACTCCCCGGAGACTGGTGTTTTTGTCCGCCACTGTGCCTCAGCCCTGGGGTGCAGCGACCTGGCCTTTGCTTCCACTCCCACTATGGGGCCACTGAAGCTGGGGCAGAATTTTAAGGCTGAATCTGAATTTTTTCCTGGAGAAGGGGAGAGGGTGGTAAGATGGGAACAGGCCCTTTGGAAAAGACCCAAAGTCAAATCCTGAGAGAAAAGGCAGAGATGGCGCAGGGAGAGGCGACCAGGGCCAGTTTCTTTAGCACCAGATGCCAGGCCTAGATCCCCAGGGACTGCAGCCTTGTCTTGGCCCCCGTGGGTCTTTTGGTTGTTACTGCTTTTTATTTTATTTTTTTTAAGGGGAAATATACAAGGTTACCAAATGCAGGCATAAATATAGAGTGGAACTGACAGGTTTTGTCTTCTTAAGTGGGGGTGGAGGTGGGGGGACTACTGTAGGCTGGGTGAAGAGGTCGTTTGAGGAGTTCAGGGCCTAGAATCAGGATGGAACCCCTCCTTGCCTTATGGCTGGCTGTCTCCTTGAAATTTCTGTCTTTCGGGATCAACTGGAGCCTCTCAAGCATTTCAGAGTTAGGTTATACTTTAAATCGAACCCGCCCTCTGCCCCCCAAATCTCTGCATTTTGCCAACCAGGTTCCCTCTGGCCCCAGGCCTCCCCGCCCTGCACAGGGTGGAGGGGTGAGGGTGGGGGCCCGCGGCTCCCTGTGATGGCCTGGCTGGGTGCCTCTACCGCTCTGGTGCTCTGGGCCAGGTTGGTCTGTGCCGAGGAGGAGCCAAAGAGGTAATTTCTGAAAACTTGCCTTCACTTGAAAGTCCAATTTCCAGAGCAAGGAGGATTAAGGAGAAACGTGCCTGGAATTTTGCACCAGTTTCCAAACTAATTTTGATTTCCGATTTCCTTTCGTCCCCATCCTCGGCAGTACCATGGCGTTGATGTGGGATGGGCTTTGCAGAAAGGCGGCCAGGAAAGGAGTTGCCCTGGGCAGAAGTGGGGCCTTGTGCACCTCGGGCTCCCGCTTGTGTGGAAAAGGTTCCCACCTGCCTCCTTGCTTAGAATCAGGACATCGTGACCACAACCACCTTGAGAGCTTTCAAGTTCGGAGGCCCGGCATCCCAGTATCAGCGTCTCTACTTGTGTTCACTGCCCAGGGTGGTTGGGGGTGGGGGTGGGGGGAAGGGAATGTTCCTCAAGGAGCCATAGTTCCTGCAGTAGTGACCCAAGTGGTAGGCATTTGGGGAAGGGGCTGCCTGGATCCTGTTCAGCTTGGGCCTCTGATCAGATGCACAGAATAATGTCTGGGGTGAGGGGCTCTGTCTCCTACTATCGTTTTCAAATGGCCTGTCACATACCTGACCCAGACCTTGGGCCTGGAAACCCAAGGCGTGGCTGCTTCAGACAGTGTCTGGATGGACCCTACCCAACAGACCAATTAGAAGTGATGGGTGGACAGAAAGAAAGGGTGCTGCTGGAGGATGACCCCTTGAAAGGCCTTGACTGGTGACACCAGGGAGAAGATGACTTTTTCTATGGGGACAGGGGGCAAACCAGTGGAATTAAAATGCTTCCTTCTCTCAACATACCTGGCAGAGAAAGCATTTGGGCATTCAGTGCCCACTCCTCCTTTTCCACTTTATCCTCAGGGGCCCAGGCCCCACTTGGTGTCACCAGCCAGCTATCTGTCTTGCTATCTCTCATCTGCCACTCTCATCTCCTCATCTCTGCTAGGTCTGTACAGATACCAGTACTCCACTCTGCACTGTCTCACCTTACCTATGGAGTCCCTGCAGGACAGGCATGAGTGCTGGTTGTGAGTGGTGTGGACGTGTGCAGTTCTGAAAGCTGACTTCCACCATTCAGTCAAGTTCTCTATATAAAGGTGTGCATGTGTTGTGATGTTTGTTATAAAAGTGTGTACATGGAGTCCGTGCGTGCCCTGTGTTTTCATGTCTACTGCCTATAGTGTAGGTATTTTGGGGTGGCTTGGGCAGTTTCTGTGTCCCTAGTTCTGCAAGGAGTGGGTTAAGTACACCTACAGGATGCTGTGTGTACAGGAGTTTCTGTGCAGTGGACAAGTGTCTTGTGAGTCTTGAATCTGGTGTGGACATGTGTGGGTTCCCTTGTTCTAGTCAGTCCACCAGGCAGCTGCCCACCCCTAATCCACCTTCCTGTTCCATTAAGGAATGGGAGTCCTGGTGGGTCGTCTTTGACCGAGGGTGGGGGGAGCCAGGCTCTTCTGCTTCCACAGTCCACCCTGTACCCTGATACGTTTGGATGTTACACTGGATTTGGCCCCTGCCCCTTTAAATATTAGAGAGAGAGGGAAAGAGACCCCTTTCTGGCCAGATCTCTCCTTTAATCGGCTGCCTGCCCCTTCTCTTTCTGGGTCCCTCAAAGCCACAGCCAAGGCAGTCAATGTCCCAGGAGCCACGGGGGCAAAGCTCAAGGGCAAGGCCTGGCTGAAGCCCTGCTGGGGAAAAGCCATCGCAGCCAGCCGCTGTACAAAGTCTCTACCACCTGGGAATGTTGCAGATTGTGCCCTGGCGAGGGGAGTGTGTGTACTTTCTCGGCAGAGTGGGTAAGCAGGACCCAACGTTCATTGGCCCTCCTCTGTCTGGACCCGTGGCAGCCCAGGGGCCAGCTCCTCTCCAGGTGCCGTGGTACACGCTGCCCTGGGTGCATCCTGCCTGAACGCCTCCCCTCTGGCACCCCAGCCAGCACACTCAGGCTGGAAACCTTCCCTGCGTGCATAAGCCTGTGGGGGTACCTGTACCCCCCTACTCTAGGATGGGTCGTCTACTCCAGGATGTGATGGGCTTAAAGAAGAACTGCCAATTTGGGAAGATTTTCTTCATTCCTGCCTTCCTCAAAGAAAACACAATGGCGATCTGGGATTTGCACCAGAAACCTGAACTTGCAGAGTGGGATGCAAAACCAGGAAAATTTATATCAAAGTCTTTGACCTCTAGAAGCTGCCTGCCTGAGGAAAGATAGGTCATTCCACCTCCTTTGCAGCCTGCTCACCTCTCCCTCCTCAGCCCTGCCCCCAGCTCTGCCCTGAGCCCCCACCAGACCCCTCTTTCGGCCCTCCTCAGAGCCTGCGGAATCGACTGCCCAACGCCAGTGCAGTTGATTATCCCTGGCGAGACCTACAGCTGATTAAAATGAAATGACCTGGAAGCTGCCACGGCGCAGAGTGGGAATGCTGATCAATTGTGGGATTGGAGACACAAGAGCCTGGCTGGCCTGGGATTGGGGTTGGAGGCCGTGGGACTAGCCAGGGATGACTGGACTTGCATGCACAGAGGGCTCCAGTGATCACTGGGAGGGCCAGGCCCAGGCCTAGGTGAACCAACTGGGGGTAGAACTCAAACCCTAGGGTGGGCTGTGGTGGTAGAGTGGCTCCCTCAGCTTCTTCTGAAAGGAGAATGGGTTAGCCTGGAATATTCTGGACCCAGCTCATGGCTCAGGTCGCTAGAGATCACAAGTCTGTGTTGCGTTAGGACTTGGCTTCTCAGAGCAGGGGGTGTCTCTGTCTCTTCTCCCTCTCCCTCTCTTTCTCTGTCTCCTTCCCTGCCTAGGTCTTTGTGCGGCTGTCACCTGAGGCACCCACTGCCACCTTGGGGAATTTCCCTGGAGCTCCCCTAACCTCTTTACCCCCAAGATCTGGGCCGAGATGTCCAGCCCCCTGGGATGCTTGCCCCAAGTTCTTGGGCTCAGGCCTACTCAACTTCTCACCACCTGGGCCCCTTCCGGCCCCAGCTGAGCTGAGCCTCCACTGTCCCAGTGCCCCGGCCGGGTGGGTGTCTGGCCTGCGGGAGGGCAGGAGGGAGCCGGGAGGAGGGGAGCAGTGCTCGCCGGCTCTGATTTCTCCGGTCAGCTGAGCACAACTTTCCATTCGGGTGTATTCATGCAGGGGCTGATTGA
Source organism: Cervus canadensis (assembly GCF_019320065.1). Classification (NCBI taxonomy): domain Eukaryota; kingdom Metazoa; phylum Chordata; class Mammalia; order Artiodactyla; family Cervidae; genus Cervus; species Cervus canadensis. The sequence goes on from NC_057390.1 coordinate 26,396,281, forward strand.
GCTGGCTGTGTCAGGCGGGGCTCTACAGGAGCAGACAGGCAGAGCCAGCCTGACAGAGGCTACACCACACACACACACACACACACACACACACACTTATCTACACAAATATACCCCCCCCATGTTAGGCACACACCTCAACTCCAAGCCATGTCATCACAAACCCAGTAGAGCCCTCTCCCTCAGGCATCCGCATGCCCTGAGAGCAGTTTCCCAACATGTGTAAACCTTCCCAACACAACACAGGGCCTGCCTGCCTTTCTGATTTCCTCTTTAGAGATTCCATATCGGTCCTCAGACACAAACACAAGAACCCTTCATTCTCCTCCCCCGCAGGCACACTCTCCAGGGTGCGCTCACTCCAAACTGCACAGATGCACACAAACGTGGTCAGTTTCACAACCGCATCCTCCTTTGGAGCCATCCAGAGCTATTCACAGCGCAAAAGAAACACATCTGCATAAAATCGTCTTTGCACCAAGAACATTTGGCGTGGAACCTGTGATGCACAGTGGGCTAGGGCTCACCAAAATTTCACGTCAGAGAAGAGGAACAGGTGAGCGATACAGTCAGAGAACACAGCCACCACACATCCACCAGAAAACACATGGAGGATACACAGAGGAAGCCTTCAGATACACAACATACATGCGCCAACCCAAAGACATAATAGAAATGCCACCGGGAGACCCTGCAACCTCCAAACTTCAGTCTGACTCCAGGTACTTGAACACCACCCATTTGCTCAACCTCACCTACTCTCGCAGCACACGCGTGCACGCGCGAGCGCGCACACACACAGCCTTCCCACTCTCCTGCGCAGAACAGAGGCAGGGTCTCCACTCCCAGCAACATCTCCCCACTTTTCACAGAGAAGCCCATGACGCTCACGGATTTACACATACACTTTTTTTTTTTCGGAAAAGGGAAGGGCCTTAACCTGCAGGAGTCGAACCCTTCAGACACTGAGGATGTTACAGAATGTGCTGGCAAGAAAGGACGGCACACGGAAAGGCACAGACACTTGTATGCATCGCCTCCGGCTCTCACTGCCGGACTCGGGAGAGCCTCTTCGCGGGGCTGGAGTCGCTCTACAGACCTCCAGAGCGCAAGTGTTCTCCCCTAGGAAAAGATGGGCTTGGGGCCAAGGATGAGTTCTTGGACCTCTAGAGGAATCGGGGGACTGTACTCAGCCCAGGAATCTCAACAGGTCTGAGGGGACCGAGGCAAGGCCCAGCGGGGAGGGGAGCCCGGCGGTGTCCGGGGGTGACGCGGTCCCTGGAGTCTGGGAGGCTGCCGCCGGGCTCCGCGGGACGCGCTCCGCTCCTCTCCGGCCCGCTCCCCCTCCCAGCTTTCTTGGCGCTCTCTGGCGTCGGGCCTTTGTCCCCGCTTCCCTGGCTCGGACTCACGCTTTCTTCTTTCAGGCCGCTGGGAGGCGCTGTGGCCGAAGTCCCAGCCTCTCCCGGCCAGACGCCCCGGCTTCGCAGCCTCGCCCCAACCTTCCCCCGGGGGATCCCCGCGGTGCTGGGCCGTCCCTGGCGAGGGCCCGGCTGTACTTGGGGAGGCAGCCTGGAGCCCTTCCAGACCGGCAGTAGCTTTAGTTTGTTGGGTTTTGAGATGACTATTTACCATCATAACTAATTTGCGACTTTTATTAAACAGAAATTCCTAGCAGGGCCCCTTGATGACTGAACGCGCTGCTAATTACGGGCGTGCGCGCCTCTGGCTCGGTAGCCCGCGCCCCGCGCCGCCGCCTGCCGCCTGCCCTCGCCAGGTCCGGGGCCCACTGGCGCTGCAGGGTCAGGTTGGACTGAGGGGGTGGGGGCAAGGAGGGACCGAGGTACACCTGAGGATTTTTGGAATCCGGGCCCTGGCACCACGGCCTTTGAGATGGAAGCGGCTCTGATTTCACGGGAAGGAAAAACTGAAGCTCAGGAGGGCCGTGGCTACAGTCACACAGCCGGCATGTCCCTTCACCCCGCCACCCTGTGCCTCTAATGCCGCCCCCGCCCCCGGCTTTCTAGCCCGTGCACTCTGGGTAGCTGAGGAAATACTTTCCTAAGAACCTTAGGTGGGCGCAAAAGATGAGGAAAAATGGGAGAGAAAGGAGTTGGGAAGGCCCAGGAGTATTGGCCCCAGGCTCTGCCCGTCTGGAGGCATCTTCTCTCAAGCTCCTGAACTTGGACCTTGCAGGGAGGTAGCCCCAACTAAAGGCTCCTGCTTCAGGGCCCAGTTGGGAGAGAGGCGCCCAGCAAAGGGCAGCGGGCTGGATTCCCGGGAAGCCCAGAGGATGAGTGGGATTTCAGCAGGCTCCTCCTCCAGACTGGACAGGGCGCTGCGGGAACCACCAGCTCTTCCTAGAGGCATAGGACTCCATGATGTGTGTTTGGATGTGAAGTGTGTGTGTCCACGTGAACCTTGATGAGTGTGCAGTGAGACCGTCCACATTCCCCCAAGACACAGGAGAAATACTGACCTCGTGCCCTTGTGACGCCTGTACCTGTATATGTACCAGAGGGGGAGGGACATTGTTGAAAGTGACATATGCTTTGGATACCGCTGCATCCAACTTAGTCCAAACTAAGAACTGAGTGGGGAGGGAGGGCCAAAGCACAGTCAAGCCTTGCCCTCAAGTAACTCACCATGGAGTAACTCACAGTTGAAGTTATCACTGAAAAACCAACAGATGCACTCAGGAATTGCATACGGAGCGTTTTGGGAGGCAATTTGGAGATTAATTACAACTTTGGAGTGTTCCAGCAGAAGAGATGGCTTTGACCAGAAAGATGAATTGTACTCCCTGAAGGAGATTCCAGGCAGGAACAGTAGGAGTAAAGGTATGGAGGAGGTTGGATTCCAGCACTGAGCAAAGTCATGTGGCAGGCGCCCACATGCACAGGAAGCTGGTAATGGAATCTGAGAGAAGGGGGTGGGGGCGGGGTGGGTCTGGATCCAGCTCAAGGTCAGGTAAGTTGTGTGGGCTTGATCCCATGGGTATTGGGGAGCCAAATAAGGCTTTAGGGAGAGCTTTAGAAATCACACTCAGAGCTCTGCTTCAAGACTTTGAGGAAGTGACGCTGTAGGCAGGTCAGAAAGCTATTCCCATAGGTAGGCAGGAGGTGAAGGGGACTGAGCTCAGGCTGTCCGGCTGGTTGAAGACAGTGCCAAGGAGGAATGAGGGCCAGTGGGAGACCTCTGGGCTCCCTTGATGATGTGATGCCAGCGTTGGTCCCAATTTCATAGATCTGTGATGAGGTCCCTGTTCTCACCTTCTAACCCTCCTTCCTCCAGAAGCATCATGACCTTCAACTTAAAAGGCTCACACGTTCTCCTTAGAGGGGCTCTATGGGTGAATCCTGAGGGCCAATCAGAGCCGTGTACCTTTCTGGGAAACCCTTCCCCCACCCAGGATGTTAGTGGCCAGGTCTCCTCCCATGCCCACCACCAGTCTGCTTTAGTCTTAGCCCACAGCAACATTCACTCCGAGTGGGAGAGGGTGCTAAGGTTAGGGAGTAGCTGGTGTGACCCGAGGAGACCAACACACTAGGTGAATGGGAGTGTGGCCTGGGTGCAGGGTCCCAGAGAGAGATGGAAAAGCGGACCCAGGACTCACGAGCCTGGAGAGTCTTCGTCTTACCGCGACAAGCTCCGCGTAACTTCTGTGCGCCCTGGGGGGGTTTGCCTTCTGCAAACCGTTTCCGCGCGTTGTTCGGGTCTTGGACTCCGGGGATCCAGACGGCCCAGCGTAGGAATCTGCTATTTGAGAGATTGAGATAACTAAAGAAAGCTTTCTAGGATGCAGCAAGCTCTTCGATGCGGAAACGGCGTTGGCTTTGGAACCGTCAGGCTGCTTTAAGATCTCGATATTGGAGGAATGGGGGTTTTAAGGGACCCGGAGAAAACAAGTGAGTCAAAGTCAAACGCAAGTCTCTTGGCATCGAGTCCAGCGATCCTCGCGGCCTCTCACGCCTGCCGCTCAGGAGCCCGGGGCGAGCCTCCTTCGTGTGACTCTCGCCAGCAAGTGTTTACTGCGTGTGCGCGGAGGTGTGACAGGTCTCAGGGAGCAGAGCAGGACCGGGGAGTCTCAGCTTCCAGAATCGCTCTCAGGCCCTAACCTGGGCTGTGAGTGGGAACGCGACAGGATGAAGGCGGACCACGGTTCTGTTCCCAGTAGAGTTCAGGACGTGAGCCCGCCTTCGGAGAGACGCGGGGAGGAAGGAGAAGGGATCCGTTTCCTTGGTGGGGGTGAGGGGTGCAGAGGAGGGGAGCGGGGCAGCGCATCTAGATTCCATGAGTCCCTCGAGAAGCTTCCAGATACCAGTTTAGGAGCTTTTCTGAGCTGGGCACTCGAGGAATACTCGTCTTCCGCCGCCAGGGGTCCGAAAAACCTGGCTGGGGCGCTCAGCCTCCACCCGGCGGCGAAGCGAAGGGATGCCCTTCTGCTTCGGATGTGCGCGCCCAGGCCAAAAGCAGAACCTGGTCGGAGGTGGGAAGGCAGCGTGCACTCTGGGCAATTGGCGGGTTTTTGGTGCCACCTCGCGGCTGCGGCGCGCAGCGTCTCAGTCCCGGGTTCGGAGGGCTTTGACTGCAGATGGGCAGCCAGGCCTTTCCTTTTCCTCTTTCCCCAGCATCACTTACCCCAGGATCGCCTCTTTTTATTAAACAGTCCCTGTCTTATACCAAAATCCACAGTTTTGCATCTGTAGGCCCGTCCATCTTGGCTGTGGGATTTGGGTTTACCTCTCCCGCTCCATCACTTCATGGCAAATAGATGGGGAAACAATGGAAACAGTGACAGACTTTATTTTGGGGGGGCTCCAAAATCACTGCAGATGGTGACTGCAGCCATGAACTTAAAAGACGCTTGCTCCTTGGAAGAAAAGCTATGACCAACCTAGACAGCATATTAAAAATTAGAGACATTACTTTGCCAACAAAGGTCCCTCTAGTCAAAGTTATGGTTTTTCCAGTAGTCATGTATAGATGTGAGAGCTGGACTATAAAGAAAACTGGGCGCTGAAGAATTGATGCTTTTGAACTGTGGTGTTGGATAAGCCTCTTGAGAGTCCCTTGGACTGCAAGGAGATCCAACCAGTCCATCCTAAAGGAAATCAGTCCTGAATATTCATTGGAAGGACTGATGCTGCAGCTGAAACTCCAATACTTTGGCCACCTGATGTGAAGAACTGACTCATTGGAAAAGACCCTGATGCTGGGAAAGACTGAAGGCGGGAGAAGAAGGGGACGACAGAGGATGAGATGGTTGGATGGCATCACTCCGGGAGTTGGTGATGGACAAGAAGGCCTGGCATGCTGCAGTCCATGGGGTCACAAAGAGTCAGATATGACTGAGTGACTGAACTGAACTCCTGCTCTATCCTCTTGCTTTACTATGCAGTTCCAGAGTTGTCCACCTGGACTGGTAATGTGTGTCTCCTTTCTCCTTCACTGTTCACTTCCTCTCCCTCAGATGCCTCCGGACCTTGTTCAGATGGCACAGGGGCCCTGCTCCCACCAGGATAGCTTATCTGGTGGGATGTCACAGGACCTAGCACCCACTCATCCTCTCCACCAGGTCTTGCTGAGGGCCTACTGTGTGCCAGGCGCTGCTTTACCCTCTGGGACAGCGGGTGGCAACGTGGACTGCAGCTGCCCAATTATAGTCTACTGGAAGCAGAGAAACGCCATACATATTTCAGCGCCCACATGGAGCATGAATAAAGAAGGATCCCAGAGGAGGGCCTATGAAGTGGTTCTTCAGGACACGTTTTCCAGGCTGGTGAGGAGGAAAGGACCATCCAGGGGACTGGGAAGACACTGTGTGTCCAAAGACACTCAGGGGTGCTGAGAGAGACAGATGCTTTCTTGGGGTGCTCCTTGTTCTGATGGTGAAGACACTGCCTCCTGTGAACAGTGTGGCAAGTGCTGGCTAATGTTTTTAGTAGGACCATAAAAAGTCAGAGGTTAAAGGAGCCTGTGGCATCACTTCCTTCTCAGTTAAAAGAGATCAGGAAACAGACCCAGGATGACTCAGGCTCTGGCCTTAAGCACCCCTAACACTATAGAGCCCCAAATAGTGCCTGAGGACCCTGGGCACCCGGGCCGGGATCTCGGAGGGGAGGCAGGTGGTGGGAGGGGGCAGGTGGTGGGAGGGTGCAGTCCCCATCGCAGGCTCTTTTCCTTTCACAGGGATGGTTTTGCCTGGCTGTCTCTTAAGCAGCATAAATACTGATCTTCAATCTCTTCTCAACAAATCCCAAACTTGGAAAGCTCTATTTTTGCTTGTTTGTTTGGTATGTTTGCTGCCAAAGCTATTTGGCAACAAAATCTGACCTAGGCTGAAGTGAAGCTATTTATAGTCTTTATTTGTCCCATTTGGCACAGATATCAGACGTTTCACTGTGGAAATATTAGCTTGTTTGATTACAGGTATGGCTCTGTACCCCCAGGGTGGTACTGTAGAATATATAATACAAGCACCATTATATGCACCTTCCTGAAATCCCACAGATCCTGAATTCCCAAAGGCATCTTACCCTAAAGGTTTCAGGCAGGGGATTGCAGTCTATTGGATTGAGCCTGTATTGTCTAAGGTTAAAGAGGGCCATAGTGGGACAGGAAGTTGGGGGAATTAGAATTTAAATAATGTACCTGGATAAACCACAAAGGCTCAAGTCCACAGGACGAGTGGTTTAGGTTGGCTGTGGGACAAGACCAGAGAGGCTACCTGCCTAAGCTGGTGGCATCCTGGAGGACCCAAGGGGCTAGTGTCTTGATTTCTGCCCAAGCTGGAGCAAGCAAGTTAATCCTGGTTCTTGGCATTGAGGGTGGAAAGAAGGAGCCACAGGGCCTTCTGGGAACACTGATCTTTCTGGATGCCTTCCTGCCATCCAGTTGGATGACTGGCCCAGGCCCAGGCCCTTGTCTCCAAGCATCTTCTTCCTCCTTGACACTTCTAAGCCCAGTATAGGTGTCTTCCGGGGATGTCATGGTGAGTTGAACTGGTTGACTCCCAGGTCAGATTTGGTCCACAACCAACTGAGTGGCATCTTGTGAAGTTCCATGTTATCACTGAGGAGGGAGGAGGTCCTGGCTTCCTGTGGTCATCTGGGCCTTGCCACAGCAGTAGGTATGGTCAGCATGGGGGCAGGGACCAGGCTATGTTGAGACCTGGTGAGTTGCGAGGCCCTGTCTGTGGTCTTACAGGTGACAAACACTCCTTGGGCCTCATGAGCCTGGGCTCCATCCTGCCTGCTCCTCTGTTACAGGAGCCAGGGGACTGGGAGGAAGATGGGCACAGTGGATCAGCCTCCTCTGCCCCTGGCCGGGGACCATCTGGGAAGCTCCGTGCTGGTGAGACAGAGAGTGGGCTGGGCAGGGATATGTGTTAGGATAAAAGCCTGGGATGGGCACAAAGGTGCGTCTTTCTTCTTCTTAGTTCTGGGACTAGGTCTGAGGGTGACACTCTCTCAGTCAAGTCCCTGTGGGGTTGTCCTTGGTGAACTTCTTTTTTAAATTGTAGTCAATTTACAATGTGTTAGTTTCAGGTGCACAACAAGGTGATTTGGTTTATATATATATATATATATATATATATGTTGCTGCTGCTAAGTCGCTTCAGTCGTGTCTAACTCTGTGCGACCCCATAGACGGCAGCCCACCAGGCTCCCCCGTCCCTGGGATTCTCCAGGCCAGAACACTGGAGTGGGTTGCCATTTCCTTCTCCAATGCATGAAAGTGAAAAGTGAAAGTGAAGTTGCTCAGTCGTGTCCGACTCTTAGCGACCCCATGGACTGCAGCCTACCAGGCTCCTCCGTCCATGGGATTTTCCAGGCAGGAGTGCTGGAGTGGGGTGTCATTGCCTTCTCCGATATATATATATATTTCAGATTCTTTTCCATTATAGGTTATTACAAGATATTGGGTATAGTTTCCTGTGTTATACAGTAGGTCCTTGTTGTTCATCTATTTTATATACAGTAGGTTGTATCTGTTAATCCCAAACTACTAATTTATCCCTCCCTGCCCCTTTCTCCTCCTTGGTGAGTTTTAACCAGTGCACACTATCTCTTTAAAAACAACAACAACAACAGAAATGTAAAATTGCTTTTTTCATTCAAGTGAGCTCTAGAACGGTTTTTCCCAAATGGAGTTAGAAAGATGGAAGTGGAGGAGGAAATACTCAAAGCCTGAAAAGCTTTTTAAATGTGGTAAACTACACAATAAGATTCCTTACTTTAATTGTTTTTAAGCATACGATTCAATGACATTTAGTACCCTCACATTTTGAACCCAGGTCTCCCGCACTGCTGGCAGATTCTTTACCAGCTGATCCATCAGGGGAGCCCAGCCTGTACCCTACTTCATTCTTTTTTGTGGCTGAAAGATTCTCTATGATATGGATATGCCACATTTTGCTTATCTATTTGTCAGTTGATGAAAGGGGATTTTAGCCCCTTGCCAGGGGAGGATTGAGGTAAAGGGGGAGGACCTGCCAGTGACTGTGTTTTAGCCACAGAAGGAAATCATCCAAGCTGAGTGTACTGGGCTGCAGTAGTTTTCCGGGGCCCCCTCCCCCAACACAGACCCTGCACACCCTGTTACTCTTCAGTATATTTGTTGAGAGCAATTCTGTCCTCACCCTGGATGAAAAGAGGAAACAGGGCTCACTGCCACCCAGGACTGGAGGCGAGGGCATCTGCGGGTATTTGGGGCCAGAGGGTGGTGGTGACAGCAGACTCCCACCTGGGTATCAGGAAGGCTCGTGGCGGGGCGCCTGGAAGGAGGGAGCGGGCAGCTGGGTTGCGTCCTCCATCCCTGTGGGTTTCCCTGCCCCTGCTCCCCGTGCCTGCGCCCTCTTCTTTTTACTGTACAGTCAAGGCGAAGATGGCAATCTTCACCTTCACTGGAAAGAAGGGACTTGATTCAAGAAGCTTCACAGTTGAAAAAGCAAAAAGATCCCTTTCAAGGAAGTCTGCAGTTCTGCAGAGATTAGATCTCTGAATCAACAGCAAGGCTGACCCCTTGCCAAGGCCAGCTCTCATTAAAAAAAAAAAGTATTTTTGACTGTGCTAGGGTCTTTGTTGCACTGTGTGGACTTTCTCTAGTTGCAACAAGCAGGGACTACTCTCTAGTTGTGATGCCTGGGCTTCTCATGGGCAGTAACTTCTTTTGTTGTGGAGCATGGGCTCTAGAGCATGGGACGGGCTTCAGTAGTTGTAGCGCATGGGTTGAGTTGTTCTGTAGCATATGAAATCTTCCTGGACTAGGAAGGGATAGAACCTGTGTCTCCTACACCGCCTGGCAGATTCTTAGTCAGTGGACCACCAGGGAAGTTCATAACTCTCATTTTTCATGGCCATTCCCTCCTCGAGTTGGACTTTCCCCTTGATGCCAGCCTTCACCCTTTCCCAGACCCAAGGGCACCCTGGACTCTACCTCCCAGGTCAAGATGGGGACAGCCAGGGACTCATTAATCTCACCCCTGGGTGCCTCTGGGAAAAGTCCATCTCTACCATCAAGCCATGGATCAGTGCCTCAAGCTTTAAACTTTTACACGAGGGTCAGCACCCCCAAAGGAAGGAGGAAAAGGAACATTGATTGAAGGCTTCCTGGGCATCAGGTAGTGTCCTGGGTTTTCTTGCCATTTTATTTCTTTTAATCCTCCCAGCATAGTGGGTGGTTAGTATCTTTATCCTCATTTTGCTTTGAGGAAGTTGAAGGCTGAGGGAATTGTAGAATGCTTGCTAGTTTTCTGCATCGCCCAAAGTCACTTTGCAGGCAGGTAAGGAGTTTCATCATCAGCTTTCCTCTCTTCCTTCTTCTGGGCCTAATGGGGGAGGTAGCTTTGCTTGTGAGGATATGGCTAGGATCCTGCGCTCTGGAGGGGGTTGTCTCCAGGAAGGCCTGGCTTGAAGATAATCCCTTGGAGCTCTTTTCCTTGAGAGTCCATAGGCAACAAAGGGTCAGCATGATGACACAGCTCCTCCCTGCCCCCCAACTGTGACTGTGTTGTTTGTGTAAATTATTATAACACTAAAGACTTGGAGTGATAGGAGTCTGGAAATGCACTTTTATGGACCATCTGGGCACCTGAATCATGGGAGAACCGCTTAGAGACAAGTGGGGAATGGTCACCTGAGCTGAGAAGAGTGACTCAGGGGGACCTGAGTCATCCTGGCCTGTCCAGAAGCAGAGGCAACAGGAACTCTGCAGGTGATCCAGAGGGGAGCTGGGGTTTTCAGAGCAGGAGGAGGGACTCGCTGAGGCTGTGGGGGAAGTTTATGGTGCAGTGCATACCAGACAGACACAGTGTCTTCACTGAGATACCCTGGTCACCAGAGAGCCCAAGACACACTCTACCTGGCCTGACAGTGCCTTGGGTGTATGGCTCAGTGTCTGACTAGAGTGGGACAGGGATGTATTGAACATACCTTTGTATTGCCCACAGCACCAACCCAAAGCCTGGTACATATTTGTTGAACTGATGAGTGAGTGATAAATACCAGCTCATGGCCATAGACAAGGAAGCCAGGTATTCCAGGCTGCCATGGAATATGCTTCTAGAAATCAACAGGTGATCCAGGTAGGACATGCTGAGTCGGTGAGTGCGTACGTGCATTCTAGGTCCCTTCAGTCATGTCTGACTGTTTGTGACCCTATGGACTGTAGCCTGCCAGGCTCCCCCAACCATGGGATTCTACAGGCAAGAATACTGGTGTGAGTTGCCATGCGGCCGGGATTGAGCCTCCCCATCTGTCTCCTGAATTGGCAGGTGGGTTCTATACCACTAGCGCCACCTGGGAAGCCCTATTCTTCAGAGAGTCAGAGAGATCCCTAAAAAAGGAGTGGAGGTGGGATAACCTGGACCAACAGGAGGATTCTCTATGATCAGATGTAAGGGAAGCAACCAGGGAGCTTGAAGGAGGAGGTGCTAAAAGGACAGAGCAAGAGAAAGGGGCGGGGCACCCGGGAAGTCTTGGTAAACAAAGTCACGTGGGGGTGGGGAAGGGGGAGGGGGAGAGGGGGCCTTGGAGATGATATCACACTCAAGTACCTGGAACTGAAACTTAGAATATCCTTGTCTGAGCATATCTGGTTAGTTTGGACAGTGGTACTCAGCTTCTAAATCTACCCATCTTGTTTTGACCAATTTTAGAATCTCCTTGTCTTTTCCTGTCTAGTTTATTCATTGAATTTCAAAGTCATCCATTTAAACTCAAATCTTCATGCCTGTTTGCCTTATTGTAAAAATAAGAAAAACATATGTGCTCAAACTGACATCCCCATTTTTTCCACGTGGATGTGTGGGGTGAGCAGGCTTTGCACAGTAAATGGTGGTTAATGAGTGTGCCCAGAATACCTGGTGAAGTCATGGATTTCATGAAGGGAAACAAGAAAATGAAGAACTCCTTGTGTTTGGTGTGCATTAGGGTAAAAACCACCATGTGCCTACACACTTGGCAAGCCCATTCCCAGCAAATGAACCTAGAATTGGAACCAGTAGTTTTTGTGGGTCAATATCTCTCCGTGAAAGGTTCCCACACACGTGCCACAAGCTCAAATCACCATTCTAATATGCATTTAATTTGATTTGAGGGAAAGGATAAATATATCCCTGGTTCCCTTGGGTTTGGAGCCCCTGTGCAAACACCCTTTTCAGAAAGATGCTGAACTGTAGAAGTCAGAAGTGGTAGAGTGAGGGTGCTTGAGGCTCTTGTCAGACAGTCAGCATCCTGAGTCCTTATTGAGTCAGAACCTCTAGGTGACGCTTGTGAACAAGGAGATGGGGAAAAAAGGCTGTAGGACCTTGCCACTCACAGTTTGCATGCATGCTTGTGTGTGTGTGCACATGCACACATGCATATGTGTTGGGGGAGATTCTAGCAGCATTGGGATCACCTGGGGACTTCTTAGGACTAAAGAGGCTTAGGTTCCCCCAACACTCATTTAATAAGAACCCGGGGAGATTTCCACAAAAACTGCCTCCCTGGGTTTCTAATTCCTCAAGGAGGTGATATTGTCTAGGGAAAATCAGGCCTGTAAGCTTAGTCATGTCATTTCACTGATCTGAGCTCTTGGCTTTCTTCTTTATAAATTGGCACTAATAACACCTGCCGGGGTTGTAATGATCAGAGTAGATTTTACAAAATTTAGAAAGGGTGACTACTACTGCTGTCTGGCCTCTGCCCTTGCTATTGCTCCTTTCACTCTGGCCACCTGGGACTTTCCTTCCTGTTTGTCTGCTCACAGATGCTGGCCTTCCCCCTCCACAGTGCCCAGGCTGAGTGCCTGCAGGTAGGGCTCCTTAGTTTCTGAAGATAAGCACCTGGAGAGGGTGGTCAGCATCAGGCAGATCATCACCTTGGCCACAGCCATACTCCGCTCCATAGAGTGGACAGACCTTTGGCCATGGAAGCCAGATGCCCCATCATTCATTGGACAGACTCTGCAACAGGAAAACTGGGAGAACAATGACAGACAGAGCCACATTGCCAGAGGGACAGACCCATGGCCAGGGCCTCAGCCCAGAGCTACAGTGCTGGTCTCAGCAACAGTCCTTGTAGATGTTGATCTGGGTGATGGGCACACCTTTTGGGGAATGCTTGTGGACTGGGGCCAGCAGCTGAAACAACACAGGAGTGTGGGAAGGTGCCTGTAGCAGAAGGTGTGGGTGCAGGGAGGTACCATCGTGTCACCAGGCGAGGTGTTCCTCAATCAGCTGGATGGCTTCAGGATGGAGAACAAGATGGGACTGCTGCCAGCCTCTCCGGAGTGCATGGTGAGTCTTGGGTCCAGACAATTCCTCCTCTATTAAGTTTTTTCCAACACAGCTTCCCCGGTGGGTCCTGGAGCCACTCAGTCTGCCTCTGGTATTCATGATAGCTGTCTGTCTTAGACTTCCTTGTCCCTTCCCTTTCAGTTTCAGGCTCCATCTGGTTTGTGCCCATAAATGTCCTCTTGCGTGTCAGATCACGTCCCCCTTTAATTTTTATCTCAGAAAATAGAATAGTTATAGTTACATGACTTCACTGAGTTTGACTTCCTTGAAGGCAGAGGAAAAGCATAATCATTAGACCCTGTTTTCCAACTCATTGTAGATTTCTTATTCTGTCTCCCCAATTGCAGATGTTATTCAATCGACAATAATAATTTCTGCGAGTCTTCGGCCAGGGGCATCAAGTTACACTGCTTTAAGTCCTATTAAACCACCAGCCCAGAATTTCTCCCTGGGGGCGCCTCCCAGCTTGCTGGGACACAGCCTTGCTTTCTCCTATGTGGGTGGCACTTTAATGGGGTCACTCCTGAAAAACGCAGGCATTTTCTCCCCAGATCAGATTCAAGTAGGCTCCTTGGAGAACATTCTTCTGAAAAATCTCACGAAGATCTCAAAGCAGGTTTTTTGTTTTTTTAATTTAAATCAAGACTCTGAAACCCTAAAACTTAAAATATTGAGGAACTTAACATGGCAGGGATCTCTACAATTAGACCATCTGATCTCCACGTGGGGACAGAGATCCATGGAGATATGAACCTCAGCCACCAGCACTGTTCTGAGTCTTGGGGTGACATCCCAGGTGCTCCTCTGGGTTTCTTTTACACCCTCAATCTGGGGGGCCTTTGTCATGAATGGAATCTGAAGATGAGTGTCTTAGGACGGGGTGCCACTCATCAGGGTTTCTCATCTCCTCTCTTAGAGGCAGTGTTGGATTCTCCTTTCAGGGCCTGGTGAGCTCGTCCCAGGAGATTCGCTGATCCTGGCAAAACCCTTCTTTCCAGCCCTTCTTCCTCTTCTTTTCCCACGTCCCCACCCTCTTCCTCTCTCTCTCCCCTTTTTCTGGCCCTCCCCTCACCTGTCTTTCTTGAGAGCCCTGTCCAGGGCCCCCTCTTTCTGCGGTTCCCCATGCCAGGCCCCTGCAGGCGGGAGAACCATCACCCCGGCCCTCCCGCCCCGCTCAGCAGCAGATGCAGGCACCTCCCGCTTTGTTTCCCATCCTGGAGACGAGCAGCTGCCGCACTAATCGCCACCAGCAGGGGGTCCCGGCCGAGCTCACACCCCTCCTGCCGCTTAGGAGGCGGCCCGGGGGGGAGGTTTTCAGGAGCCGAGTGAGCTAAGCCAGCTTTGAGCATTATTCCAGGAATTTTAAACACTCGTTAAAGGCTTTGCCGTGTCTCACTTCAGTACACATCATGCTCCAGTTACTGCTCGGAACCGCAGGGGCATCTGCCTGGGCAGCACTTATCAATATTTTAGCACGAGAAAGGCAAATGATGTTGAAACATTGAACTATATTTCCATCTGCTCAAGCTGAAATGGGACAAGCACAGCTCAGGAAATGGAATACCTCCTCCCCAGCTGCCTCGGAAGCAGTGATACCCACCACTCCGGCTTCTGCCCCTGCCTCAGTTTCTCCTTCACCTCCCTTTCCCCTTGGTCCTCTGTTCATAGCTTGTGGGCAAAGTTTAAGGAGCTTGATGTCAGGTTTGTTGGGAGAACGAAGAATCCGAGAGTGTGCCCTCCTCTTGTTACAATGTGCCTCACCCATCGATTCAGAGAGAAAAGCAGGGTCCAGTGTCTCCTGCTCCCCTGTGGTGTCAGGGGATGATATTTCCGTCCCTTGTGTTGGCCTGGCTCAGGTGCCTGCCGAATGCCCTCCTGCAGCCAGACCCACAGATGGGTGGTTAGACCTGAAAAAGGAATGCACAGCATAAACAGGTGGACACAGATAAAGCCTTTTTAGTATACTCCCATTTCCCCTGGAATAAAACAGAACTTACTGGCAGGAAAGAATCTTGAGAAATATTGATGTTCTGTTGTCTCAAAGGATTTGAGAGGTTTCTAGGGTGTGGAGACCAGGGATAGCTGTCATGGTCCCTGAGATTGGAAATCTCAGATGATTTAGTGATCCCCTCAAGACAAGGCGCATGGAGTAGACCCACTAGCAGGGGCCCCGAGAGAGTCACAGGATTCAGGGAATACGGAATCCCCCACTCTTTTTGTCCCTAGCCCTAAAGCAGAATGAGAGACTGCTTCCTCCCAGCTTCCCTCAGACTTATCTTTTTGCAGTTTCTTCTCTTTGAGGCCGTTCTGTTTAATTGGACTCATCAACAGGGCTTCCCTGTGGGCTCAGATGGTAAAGAGTCTGCCCACCATGTGGGAGACCCAGGTTCGATCGCTGGGTTGGGAAGATCCCCTGGAGAAGGGAATGTCTATCCACTTAGGTATTCTTGCCTGGAGAATCCACGGACAGAGGAGCCTGGCAGTCTACAGTCCATGGGATTGCAGAGAGTTAGACATGATTGAGCGATGAAGAATTACTTACACACAGATGTAGGGATGGTGGGGTGGTGAAGGGCATGTGGCAAGAGGTGGAGTCAGAGCCTGAAGCCCCCAGGACTCACTCTGCTGAGAAGGGCACTGTGGACTTAGGGCTTTCGGTGTATACTTTTGTCTCGGGGTTTAATTCCCCCTGGCTCCCATGCTGGTGGTCAGGCTGGTGGTAACGTGGGAGAAGGGGCTTCCATTGTGGCAGCAGCAGCTGAGGACGAAGGCCCATGGCTATCATGAGAGATTACGGGCTATGAGAGCCAAAGACCCACTGATTTCATCCATCCCTCTGCTGGCAGACAAGACCACTCACATCCCCAGCCAGATGGAGGAAAAGTGGTTTTCAAAGTCTTCAAAAATGGGTCCTCTTCCTTGGTCAGGGCAGGGGACAGAAGAGGAAAAATAGCTAGGAGCATTTGAACCAAATGTGCAAGTGCTAAATGACATCACCAACAGTCACCTCTGAGGTCCGATAGCCAGTAGTCAAGGCCATTGCTGACATCCTGGAGAAGAAAATTCTTTGCAGGCATTTGTGCCTGGGTGAGCCTGGTGGGGTGGTGACAAATGCTCAGCGCTGCAGGAATTTGGAGAGGCTGTCCAAGCGGTGTAAACATGAGGACCTATTTGTAAATTTTAAAATGTACTGTGTTTACTTCTATCAGGAAAGAGTGCTCTTTATCCTCACCGTCTCTTAAGACCTATATTTAATGTTAAAATGTTGAAAAGACCTAGCCTCTTACCCTCCCTTGATCATAGGAGATGGGGCTGGTAAGGGGGCAAGAAAAGAGTGCCCTTTGGAAGATGTGCGAAGCAAGCCCATAACGGTCGTGGTGGGCCTTGGTCTACGAGGGGTCCACCCAGCATGCCCCATTAAGGCACCAGGCAGAATGCTTAAGAACAACTGAGAAAAGAAGGCAGAGGGAATCAGTCAGTGCATTGGCTGTCGACAACCTATGTGAGCCTGAGTTGGAATATAGCATGAGTTAAGATCTGAGTTATTCAGAGATCAGAAGGTTACTCAGGGTTGCAGGCATCTTGAGAATCAAGTTATATGGCTGCCACCTTAGCAGGCGGCATCCATCACTAACATCCTCAGACCATTTTTTCTATAGGCACCAGGGTCACAGAGTCTAGCATCTGTGACAATGTTTAAGCTCTTAGCAGATCTAATCAGCCCTGAGAAAAGGGCCCAAGGTTTAGGAATAGGAGCACTTTGATCCACTCCAACTCCCCGTCATTCTCCACTGCAGGGAATATGCAGTCAGGACACAATCCTTATTGCACTGGGGCTCTCAAAATGAACTCTCTTTGACCTTCACCTCTGACCTGGGGGTCAGTCCATTCCTCTTTCCAAAGGTTGGAAGCTGCTGGAAGCAAACAAGGCCACAGAAGCATGAATGAGCCACACCTGTCCACCCCCAAATGTCTGCCTGTCGCTGGGAGAAAACAGCTCCTGTGGGGTTTTCTGAACACTCATCAGCTTGCAAAGTGACACAACCCCAGATGCCCAGGCTGGTACAGGCTTGGAGGAGTTGGTGCAAGAATGCAGGGCGAAGGTTCTGGGTGAAGAAGGAGAGGGGGGATCTCTGGAGAGTCACTAATCCCCCACTGAGGCTGTCCCTGGAGCCTGGCTGATGTGTGGTTGTATGCTGGGCTCTGGAGTGGCGGCTCATGGGGTGACCGGGACCCAGAGGATTGGAGAAGTCATCAGTCTGCTGGCTGTGTGCTCTGTCTCTACCATGTTCCTGTCCTTGGGAGCTGGCACGGAGCAGTAAATGGCTCCATGGGATGCCTGTGAACCTGGGCGCACATAGGCCCCCTTGGTGCCCCCTGCAGAGCAAGCATTCCACAGCGATGGTGGTTCTGGTTCCAGGGTCTCCACGTGCAGTGCTCAGTCACTCAGTTGTGTCCGACCCTGTGACCCCATGCACCATAGCCTGCCAGACTCCTCTGTCCATGGAATTTTTCCAGGAAAAAATACTGCAGTGGGGTGCCATTTCCTACTCCAGGGATCCAACCCAAGGATTGAACTCACATCTCTTGTGTCTCCTGCATTGGCAGGCGGATCCTTTACCACTAATGCCACGTGGAAAGCCCTTTGCTATGGGAACCTATATTTTTAATAGAGATGAGCCTCAAAGACAAGGAATTTTGACAGGTAAGTGTTAGTATTTTATACATCTTGGAGGTGATTTTGATTCGGGTTTCCATTAGGGACCCTTAAGTCCTTAATACATACACTCTTCTGCCTGGGAAGTGCTGACTGGCAGTTCAAGGTTTGTTCTGAAGGCCAGATGGACTCTCAGGTAGGACAGGCAGAGGAATGAGTTGGAAAAGTGCTAGAAAATTCCCTCTGCCTCCAAAGATTCCCTTGCCTAACCTGCCATCCCCTCCTTAAATCCCACCATGGAGCATCACCTAAGTCTTTGGGCAAGTGTTGTCCTCTCCAGAAACTCCTAACAAGGCAGCTCTCTCTGTAGAGTCCATCTCTCTTTCCAGAGGTTGGAAGCCGCTGGAAGCAAAAACTGTCATTTCATTCCACCCAGGACCCACCTGCCTGTGAAATGGGCTGCACCCCTGTACCTTCCCACTCCCAGGAGCCCAGTCCTCCTCCTTTCTCCACAGGCCAGCCCAGGGCCACCAACTCCTAGGTTCTGAAGCAATCCTTTGGGAGAGTGAGGGTGACATTTCCTCTTTCTCTCTCTGCCATCCTGCTGCCAGTCTCCTCCCAGCCCAGCATTTAGGGCAAAGGCATGGGGAGCCAGACTGTCTGCCCCCTCCCGGCACTGTTGCCGGGAAGTGTCGGGAACGGCTATGCTGCCCTGCCCTTCACGCCAGGCACTAGGATGAAAGAAACCCCAGAATGGCAGTTTGGGATTATCTAGTGCCCTGGGCCAGAAAGGCTCCCTGTGAGGATTAGTGGCTTCCTCTTGAAAAAGCCGCAGCCACTCTCTCAGACAATACCTCCTCTTTTGGAGATCTCTGGCCCCCTCTCCTAACCAAGGAGCTCTGGGGCCTCTGCTGTGAATCTGCAGAGGACAGCTTATCTTAGGAGAGGTGATGGGGAACTCACCACCTCTGAAGGTAGCCCACTCCATCTCCAGTTTTTCTAGACAGTTCTATTATTTTTGTACTGGCTGAAGCAGAAACTGCTGTTTTTCCCGTGGGTCATGGTTCAAAGCCTGCAGCTCCATCCAGGGCAGTGAAGCACTATATAATCCTTTGCTCCAGGGACAGAGAAGGAGTGCTTGCTCCAAGCTCCCCCCTCCACGGAATTCTGGAGCACCCACTGGCCACAGAATATCACTCTTCCTAATGAGGGGAGACTTTCAGGATTGTTGTCCTCAGTAAACCTCCCACCGCTCCTCCAGTGGCCCCTGCTGTCCCCTCAGACACCCATCAACTTTCTTTTCCATTCAGCCATCACTCCAGCCAGGTTCATATCATCCCAGGTGCCTGTGCATGTACTGAGTGGGGCTTCTGTGAGTTTCCTCATAGTCCCTGGCACTCTGAACCCTCATCCACAAGCGCTTGTCCTAGAACCCCTCACTAGGTTCTGCTAAGCCCCTCTACCTCTTTACCCATCAACTTAAAGCTTGGGTCCCAACCACCAGCCCAGCCACTGCGGGGGCAGTGGCCCAGAGTCCATAGCAAAGGGCTAACAGGGTATGTCTTTGGAAGTAGAATCCACAGCCTTTCTCACTGAGCCTGTCTGAACCCCAAACTTCAGAGTGTGTATTTTTTTATTGTGGTAAAATATATGTAACATAAGCTTCTCCATTTGAATCATTTTTCGGCGCACAGCTTGGCGACATTGAGTACATTCACAACACTGCAGCCATCACCACCATCCATCTCCAGAGCTTTGTCATCACCCTCAACCGAACCTCTGTATCCGTGAAGCACTGACTCCCCATTCCTCTCTTTGCCCACTCCTTGGCAACCATGATTCACTTTGTAGCTCTGTGAATTTGAATACTATAGGCACCTCTGCAAAGTGGAATCACATGGTGTTTGGCCTTTTGTGATGGGCTTATTTCGCATGTTTTCAAGGTCATCCATGTTGTAACATGTATCAGAATTTCACTCATTGTTAAGGCTGAATTCCAACATTCCTTGTGTGCGTTGTATTCATTGTATGCAGGTATCACATTCTGTTGATACCTTCATCCACTGATGGACACTTGGGTTATTTGCACCTTTTTGTTATTGTGAATAATACTGCTATGAACTTGTAGACAAGTATCTGTTTGCAACCAGAGTGTGTATTTTACATGCTTCCCAAAGGGCCCCTCCCTCTGCCCCTGTAACATACACTACGTTCCTGTAAAATGGGGAATTCTCCCATGGCAGGGTAGGAACCTCTTCAATGATGGTACAACTTGCACTGCTTTGCATCTTGTCAAGGGCTTCTCAGGTGGTGCAGTGGTAAAGAATTCACCTGCCAATGCAAGAGATGTGGGTTCAATCCCTGGGTCAGAAAGATCCCCTGGAGTAGGAAATGACAACCCACTTTAGTATTGTTGCCTGGAAAATTCCACGGAAAAGAAGAGCCTGGTGGGCTACAGTCCATGGGGTCACAAAGAGTCAGACGTGACTAAGAACACACACACACACACATAACTCATTTTAGGGAATTAAAAAAACCTACTGTGTATTTAAAGCCTATCAAGTATAAGCCCAGTATTGGAGTAGATATACAAGCTGCCTGTTTTCATATGTGGCACTTTTATGTATTGTGTTGGGATTTTTTTCTAGATTGGACTGGTAGATACTATGCTTGAGGTTGGGCTGTCATTTTTATAACTGCCTTGGTATTTTATCATCATATTTATCACTTTGTATATATAAAATCAGATACATGTATTTATAGAACAGTAAGAAGACATGTTTAACATGTCTTATTTTTAACTAAATAAGAATACATCAATAAAAATGATTAAAATAAAAAATCCAAGCATCCAATGTATTTATCATTCCAGTACTGAGCTTATACTTGGCTTTCTTTAAAAACTCAGGAGGACTTTTTGACTCCCCCAAATGTGTTGATGTAATGCCAATGTCCATCATCCTCATGTTCCTACCTCCTGCCTTCAGAACCTTCATAAGGGCTTTGATTAATCAGCATGTGATACCAACTAGGGAGTCTGGCATTTTGCAAGGGACATCTTAACCCAAAGCAATGGATCTGCAGTGAAGGAATTTCAGACATTAGCTCTGGGCAGAAGAGAGGTTTGCAGTGACGAGTTCTCAAATTGTGCCTCTTATTTTGACAGACCCAGAAATTCCAGCCTAGGGGATGGAATAAGGTTACTTATTCCAGTTCTCTTGATCTCACCTTCCTCTGCCTGAATACCCCCAGTGCTTAAGATATACCATCACCACTGAAGCCAGCCCTCAGCATCTCTGGACTCCCCTCTGAAGAGCTCTTCCTTCCCAAGTCAGTGACTCTCCCTGTTGCTTCCATTATGGGTCCATTATCTACTCCTTGGAGCTCTTTGGGACTGTCAGCTCCTTTTTCCAAGCGCAGCACCCCCTTGCATGTTACAGGCCAGTACCCAGTTGCCCTGAGGGTGAATGAGAAATGTTAGTTGCTCAGTCATGTCCGACTCTCTGGGACCTTATGGACTGTAGCCCGCAAGGCTCCTCTATCCATGGTATTCTCCAGGCAAGAGTACTGGAGTGGGTTGCCATGCCCTCCTCCAGGGGATCCTTTCAAACCAGAGTCTCCTGCATTGCAGGCACAGAACATCCTGTTTTTTTTTAATGTTAATTCTAGAACTCCATGCCCAGACCTGACTTAGGACTTCAGTCCAGCAGCAGCCACAGGGATCTGGTTGGTCCTGTTCCACTCTTAGTCTTGAGAGTGAAAGCAGTGCTGAGAGCAGGGCGTTGGGGGGGAGGGAAAGGTACCAGCTGCTGTTGACTGCCAACAGTTGTTGACCAGGCTCTGCGATCAGCTTTGTACATGTATTATCCTATTTAGTCTATTAGGCCCACTTCTTAGATGGGAAAACTGAGACTGTGTGAAGTTAAAGTTCTAAGACTCCTGACAGGAGTTTGGGGTAAGCACAAGCCACTGCGATCTCACTTTTTGAATAAAAGTAGCAGCAGCTCCTCTATTTCCCTAAAACAGGAAGTGAAGGGGGAGAGAGAAGGTGGTCCTTATATCCTCAGAAAACCTATGGGACTCTCTGAGATGGGAGTGTGGGAAGGGGGAACTGCACTGCTTCAGGGAGAAGCTACTGGCTGTTGGCAGGACCCTACCTGGTGTGGGCTGGAGCAGCCCCCCAGGGCTGGTCTAGCCTGTCTCCCAGACCCCATGGGAATCCAGCCTCTCAGCCTGGCCCTCAGGGATTGTGGAGTCAGCTGCCCAGGTTGTTACCTGGCTTTCAGCTCTGTTTTCAGCATATCTGGCACTTGTCTCTCTGAGCTGGAGCCAGAGGAGCTCAGGAAATGTTAGAGGTAATACACACATACATGCATGCATGCACACACACACACACACTGGAAGATTCCTTACTGGGTGTGGAGTTGGGGGGGATGTCCACATTTGGTTGGGGCTTGGCTATTGTACCCATCAAGTTAACAGGAGAAAGAGCAGAAAGTGGGGGATATTGAGGCTCCTGTCTGGTTCCTATCTCTTCAACTCCTCTGTACCCCACTCAGTAATGGGTCAGGGTCCTGGCAAGGATATATAATTCCCCAATAAAGTAAGAAGAGGGTCTGGGGACTTCCCTGGTGGTCTACTGGCTAAGACTCTGAACTCTCAATGCAGGGTGCTGGGGTTCAATCCCTGGTTGGGTAACTAGATCCCACATGCTGCAACTAAGACCAGACACAGTCAAATAAATAAAAATTTTTTTAAAGAAAAGGATCTGAATAAGCTGAACCGGAATCAGAGTTGCCAGGCTATCTCCAGGGGGAGAGATGCCCCTTCTGACTTTCTGGCTGCCTCTTTCTTGCCCGCTTTGTGGGCGACTCACCCACATTGTGGGTGACCCACTGGGGTGGATGTGGACCTATAGCCTGGACCCAATGAGCTGATTGCCTTGTTTCCCAGGTTGGGACGTTCTCGCTGTTGTTCATGATTCTGCTTTTCCTTGTTCTTACAGATGGAGCCACTGAAGAAGCGAGGAGCCAGTTTAGGAGGGGACAGCAGAGGGGCCGTTCAGACCATGGTGGCGGGTGTTCCCTCGGCCAGTAGCTGGAGCTAGAGTCTTCCATGGGATCCTGCATGGGTGCTCACTGGGTCCGCAGTAGGGCTTGGGCTCATGGTCCATCTGCTTGGAGATGCAATTTCTTCTTTGTAAATGAGAGTGATGATACCCACCTTGTGGGTCTGTTACTAATAGTAAATGGAGCAAAACACCAAGCAAGTTCTTAGCACTTAGTAGGTGCTCAATAAATAATGGTTATTATGATTCTTGTAACTATTATTTTTGCTTTGTCTATTATTGTCCTCTGGCACATTCTGTGTTTGGGGGATGACCAGGGAGGCCCTGGGTTCAGGAGCTCTTGTGTCACAATTTCCTAGCTCTAACTCCTTCTGACACCTGGCACATCTACATCCTCATGGATTATGTATTTTTTTGGTCTTTGGGCAGTGTAATTACTCACAATTTTTATTTTCACAAGTTTTCTGATATATAGATTAATTTCATAATCAGAAAAAAGGTTATCACAACATATTGCTTAACAAAAACAATTATAAAACTAATATAGAACATTTGCTGTTTAAAAATATATATGTACATAAAAATACTAAGATAAAAATAAAGTGCAAAACTACTTTATTTGAGTAGTGAAATTGTAAACTTTTATTGTTTTCTAAATTTCTTATAATAAAAACATTACCTTTGTAGAATGAAATTATGTAAAAAGGGGGAACGTTCTTACCTGCTTTATAAGGAAGGGCGTTGTCCTTTGTGGCAAGCCTGCTTCTTCTCCTAAGTGCCCCAGTTTGGCTAGTGGTCCCTCATCCCCCAATATGTGGAGTCACCCCGGATCCTCCCTCTCCCTCCGCCCAATGTGAGACCCACCTCCCAGTCCAGCTGCCCAACTCCAGGAAGGGTCAGTCAGTGGCTTCCCTGCACCTGGAGTGTTTTCGCAAGAGTCCTGAACAGGTAAGCATTTAGCACAAAACTTTTGTTTATAGACTTCCCTGGTGGCTCAGATGGTAAAGAATGTGCCTGCAATGCAGGAGACTTGGATTTGATCCCTGGGTTGGGAAGATCCCCTGAAGAAGGGAAAGGCTACCCACTCCAGTATTCTTGCCTGGAGAATTCCATGGACAGAGGAGCCTGGCAAGTCACAGTCCATGGGGTTGCAAAGAGCTGGACACAACTGAGCAACTAACACTTTCACTTGGGACTTCCCTGGTGGCTCAGATGGTAAAGAATCAGCCTGCAATGCAGGAGACCCAGGATTGAAGTCTCTCTCTCCTGTATGGAGGGCCTAAGGGTCATATTCTCTGCTTCTTTTAAGGCAGGTATCAAGGATGGATGGATAGGCAGGAAAGAGGCCATGGAAAAGCACTGTGGCTCTTTGGTCTAGCAACAGAGCCCTCACCCTCTCTAAACTTTAAGTGAACCTTCCATCACCCCTCTAGAGCACTCAGGAAAACGGAGCGACCGTGTCTTCCTTCCGTAGGATGTGTCGATCCCAGGCCCAGAAAGGATAGGGGACTTGCCTAAAGACACAGAGCGCATAAAAGGATTAAAACATCGGAATGCAGGCCATTGAGGGAATTGACGTTGCCAGGGCCTCCCAGTTCTCAGACAAAGCTTCAGTGTGTTTCTCTGGAACCAGAAGGAGCGGGTGGGGTGACAAGGGGATGACACAGAGCTTTGGGGGCTGCTCTCAAAGCCACAGGTTTGGGAAACCTGTCTCAACACCCACACACAGGAGAAGGGAAGAAACAGTCAAAGTAAGTCCCAGACAATCTTTGGCTAAGAAACATGTTGGAACAAATATCGTATATTAATGCACATATATGGAATCTAGAAAAATGGTACAGATGATCCTATTTGCAGGGCAGGGATAGAGATGTGGATGTAGAGAAAAGGACTTGCAGACACAGCGAGGGGAGGAGAGGGTGGGACGAATCGAGGAGTAGCACTGACACATATAAACTACCGTGTGTAAATAGCTAGCTAGTGGCAAGGTGCCGTATAGCTCAGGGAACTCAGCTGGGTGCTCTGTGATGACCTAGAAGTGTGGGATGGGGAAGCAGTGGGAGGGGGCTTCCAAGGGAGCGGCTATAAGTATACTTATGGCTGATTCATGCAGGAGTCAACATAACACTGTAAAGCAATTATACTCCAATTAAAAATAAAACAAAAGAAAAATATGATGGAAAGAGCTATTCTAGGGAAGATTTCTATATGACACTGTCTCCTCCTCTGATGAGGCACTGCAGCCTCTGTTCAGGCAGGAAGCCTGGCCCGTCAAACGAGGCATAATCAGGCCCTCTTCGGCGAAGCTGAAGATACCCAGTGAGCTGTTCATAAATGCACAGAATTGGGCATTGCAAGGAAGGAGATTTAGGAGGAGCAAGCAGACTGGGGCAAGGGGGCAGAAGATGGAGGAGGTGTGGCCAGGCAGAAATAACGAAGATTGACAGGGAGGGAGAGGTGATGGTGTGTGGCCACTGGAACAAGGGTAGGTGTAAACAGCCATGATGGCTGGTGTTTACTAAGCACCCAGGGGGTGCCAACAGCCATGCAAAGTAGATACTATAGGCATTTTACTGATGAAGAGTCAGGTTCAGGGAGGTCAAATAAATCACCCAAATTCACAGTGGCAGATTCAGTGTGGAGCTCAAGTCTAAGTGATCCCAGACCCCAGGTTCTTCCCTCAATGCCACATGGAGAAAAACACTGGGTTTGGATCTGGGAACCACAGTGACAGGATCTGTGAGCCTAGAGGAGGAATAAAGAAGGGTTTTACGACATGGGCAAATGTTTCAACTGCCAATTCCATAGACACACACCCTCAGTCCCATTCCTTCAAATGGCTGGAAAATGCAGGATTTGGGAGTAGAGAAACCAGCTTCATCTCCCCAATTATTGAGTGGATGACCTCTCTGTCATAAAATTATTACCTCCATCAAGTCTCCCAAATAAAGTGTATCACACACATTAGTCCTTAATAAACCGTTTGGTGCCTGATAGAAGTTAATCATGTTTTTGATGATATATCAACATCAATTTTGATATTGCCACTGCTTATTCCCAACTGAGCTGGTGAGGTTTTTAAGAGGCCTAATCTAACCAGAGTGTGAACAGCATAGATGGCCATTTTGTCTGAAGCCTACCTCTAGGTCATCACCCCATCCACATCTCTCCTTGCCCATCTAACTGGTGACATCACTTCTCTCAAACTTTCCCCTGGAAGGAAACTCTGAATTCTTCTTGAGAATGAATTGCACACCTTAAGAACAAGATTTGAACTGCTTTTTTTTTTTTTTGCTATAGTTCCTGCTTCCCATCCCTCTTCCTTCCTCTGCAGCCTGACTAACATTTTCAATGCATTAAAAAAAAAAAAAAATTGCAGGGGACCTCAAAGGAAACCAATCATGTTGAAATACAGTGATCAAAATGTTTTTTAAAGTAGTAATATAGTAATATATGTACTTCTGCATTAATGGATTAAATGATAAGATCTTCCAGCAGGACTAACAACCACTGGAGTTTTGAAGAGTGATATGTACGGAAGATACTTGTTAGACTGTGATGGGATTTGAAAGTATCTGTTATCATGGCTAGTTGTCTGCTTATGTTTGTAACTTAAGAAAAGGTGGAAATCTCAATGAGAAGTTAGTGAAGATAAAGATGTCATTTTTTTCCGCCAAAGTCAAAGACTCCTTGGAAGCTTATCCGTTAATCTCTTGTCGGGGAGGGAAGGAGGGTATCTGTGTATCCAAGTTTGAAACGTTTGTTTTACAGTGGTCTTTTCACCTGGGAACCTATTAAAAATGTAAATCTCCCCTCAACTCTGCCCCTCCATGAAAATTTAGTGAGTCAAAAACTCTGGGGTGAGGGGATTTCCCTGGTGATTAGGAGTCCGCATTTTCAATGCAGGGAGTCTGGGTTAGATCCCTTGTCAGGGAACTAGATCCCACATGCTGCAGCTGAGACCCTGTGCAGAAAATAAGTTAAAATATAATAAATAAATTTCGTAAAAAAAACCCCAGCATGGAATATGTTCAATATGAGTTTGAACAAGCATTTGAGTGGGTCTGATACGTGCTCATGTTTGAGAACCCCTGTCATAAAGTGGGAGTGAAAGTGAAATTATTAGTTGCTCAGTCGTGTCTGCGACTCCAGAGACTGTGGTCCACCAGGCTTCTCTGTCCTTGGAATTCTTCAGGCAATAATACTGGAGCAGGTAGCCATTCCCTTTTCCAGGGGATCTTCCCAACCTAGGGATCAAAGCCAGGTCTTCTGTATTACAGGCAGATTCTTTATCATTTGAGCCACCAGGGAAGCATCATCATGGAGCTGGGAAGGACACAATTTCTGAAGTGGACTGCACAGCCAAGGTGGCCCCTTCCCCATGATCAATCCTCCTCTGTTTTCTCTCTCTGCTTCCTCCAGACCAACTCTTAACCTGAGGTGAGCTGGTGGTGTGGAGTTTAAAAATCCAAGATTCTTGTTAATGCATAACGAAGGGCTACAATGCAGCTTCTGTCACAGTGCAGAATAAAACACAGCTACAGGGACAGCAGCAAAGATTTCGCTCCTTTATGTACATAAAAAATAATTGGTCTTCTAATTATCTCCATAAAGTGAGAAAACTTGGTTGGCTTATAAGCACCTTTATTAGCACTAGGGAATCATTAGATACCCTTAATAGCTTTCTAATGATCCTTAGAGGAGGGAACCATTTTCAAGGCATCTGCTGGCCATTACTGGGTCATTATGGAGCCTTTTAGACCTGGCCCACACAGAATGGGGCACTGGCAAATTGATCAGTGTGGGTACGGGTTTTGGATCCCTTGCTGGTGGAGGCGTTCCATGGCTCACCAGTCCGTCTCTTCCTTCAGAACCACAGATGTGTCCTTCCTGCAAACTCAGAGAAGAGGACCCTGACCATGGTGGGCTCACAGGGAGGGCTGTCTATTTGAGCTGAGGGCAACCTCAGAGGAGCTAATCCTCCTCTGGCCCTACCTTGTTTTTTAAAAAAAAAGAAAAAAAAAACTTTTTTTTTGTGGACCAATCTTAAAGTCTTTATTGAACTTGTTACAATATTGCTTCTGTTGTTCCTGTTATGGTTTTTTAGTGAAGCAGGTGGGATCTTAGCTCCCCTACCAGGGATTGAACCCATACCCTCTGCATTGGGAGGTGATGTCTTAACCTCTGGACAGCCAGGGAAGTCCCTGGTCCTATCTTTTTAAGGGAGGTGGGCATGTTCATCCTATCCCCATCTCCTTTGAGAAGGTCTGCTAGGTCTATAAGATTAATTCTCCTGCCCCAAGAGCCCAGGTTTCGAAAGGCTGAAGGCATATTAATAAGCTGGACTGTGGTCTCCCACCTGTCTGGGAAGTGGCTCCCCTGCAGGGCTTGAGTCTCTGGGAGACTGAATTTTAGGGCAAGTGTAGGAGGAACAGGGGAGAAGGCAGTGGTACCCCACTCCGGTTCTCTTGCCTGGAAAATCCCATGGACGGAGGAGCCTGGTAGGCTGCGATCCATGGGGTCGCTGAGTCGGACACGACTGAGCGACTTCTTTCACTTTTCACTTTTATGCATTGCAGAAGGAAATGGCAACCCACTCCAGTGTTCTTGCCTGGAGAATCCCAGGGACAGGGGAGCCTGGTGGGCTGCCGTCTATGGGGTCGCACAGAGTCGGACACGACTGCAGCAGCAGCCGGGAGGAACGGAACCAGCAAGCAAAGGGAAGCAAGCCTATGTTTCTCCAGCAGGTGGCACCATAACTTAAGCTTCTGGTGCCTCCATGGACAGGGAAGGTTGCTCTCAGTTTGCAAACCAGGAATGTAAGTCGCCACCTGGGACTCCTCTTCTCAGTATTTGGGGCTTTGATAACCCTTAGGACAGCAAACTAATTCCAACCAGCTTTCTTCACATCACTCTCCTCCCCATACCCGCAATATTTCTGATTCTTTATCTCAGCTTCATAAACAAACTTGTCAGAAATATTTATTGTCTTAAACCTCCTGAAGCCCTGAGGAGGAATTGGGGCAAGTCCTAACTATGCTCTCCATCACCCTAAAATTCTGGAGTTTTCTCCCGAACACCCCCAGTCTCCCTGTAGAAAGATCTGCTTTCCAGATGTAGAGTTTCAATCTAATTTTCACCTTAATAATGAGACCGCTTGCGTGGCTGACACTCTCACATCTCGGGAGCTGGGGGAGGTGGCGAGGAGAACACACTCTGGATTGAACTCTGCCTTTGGGAAGATGAAACCCTGACCAACGAGTCATCCACAGCAGCATACATTTATGCCATGTTACGTCAAGTACAACTCCCTCTCCTTTTATAGAATCTCAGAATTAATTCACCTAATTCAGCTGTTCAACCAACGCATGGTTGTAGTGTGACAACTCAAGGGAAGTTGAGTCCCTTTCCAGTTTGCAGATGATGTCATATATCTTTAAAAAAATTTTAAACCATGGGAGATACATGGGTGAAGAGATTTGCCCAAGGATTCCCAGCTCCTCCGTAGCAGGATGTATGCATGACACCGGACTTCCAGCTGAGCCCTCTCCCATGACCAGCTCCTCCCAATCCCCCTTGGCAATGTCTGTCCAGTTCTTACCTCTTACTGAACACTGCCCACAATCGTTCCCTTCAGTGTGGTCTGTTCCACTGTTTGGTAGCTATGATTTTTGAGAAACACTTTCCTTATTGTCTGGTTATTCTCTGCTGTATAACAACTACCTCCAAATTTAGTGACTTAAAAAAGGAACCACGTTGAACCCTTCTACACTGCTGTTGAGAATGTAAATTGGTGCAGCCACTAGGGAAAACAGTATGGAGGTTCCTTAAAAATTAAAAATAGAGCTATCATATGCTCTGGCAATCCCTTTCTTGGGCATATGTCTAGTGAAAAACATAATTCGAAAAGATACATGTACCCCAATGTTCACTGCAGCCCCATTTACAATAGTTAAGACATGGAAGCAACATAAATGTCCATCAACAGATAAATGGATAAAGAAAGATATGACATATAAATATACATACACACACACAGTGGAATACTATGCAGTCATAAAAAGGAATGAAATAATGCCATTTGCAGCAATGTAGATGGACCTAGAGATCATCATAGTAAGTGAAGTCAGAGAGAGAAAGACAAATATCATATGATATTCCCTTATATGTGGAATCTAAAAAAAATGATACAAATGAACTTATTCACAAAACAGAAACAGCCTCACAGGGACTTCCCTGGTGGCTCAGTGGCTAAGACTCCAAGCTCCCAATGCAGCGGGGCCCAGGTTTGATCCTTGGTTGGGGAACTAGATCCCACATGCTACAACTAAGAGTTCACAGGCCAGAACTAAAGATCGCGAATGCTGCAATGAAGGCCAAAGATCCTGCATGCTACAACTGAGACCCAGCCCAGACAAGATTGCAAAAAAAGAAACAGACTCACAGCCTTAGAAAACAAACTTAGGTTTACCAAAGGGGAAGGCTGGGAAAGGGAGAAATTAGGAATTTAGAGGTAACATGTATATACTACTATATATAAAATAATCAACAAGGATTCTACTGTGTAGAGCAGAGAACCCCACTCAGTATTCTGTACTAACCTATATGGGAAAAGAATCTGAAAAAGAATAGACATGTATACCTGAATCACTTTGCTACAGCAAAGGTACACATACCTGAAACTAACACAACATTATAAGTCAGCCATGTGTGCATGTGTACTCAGGTGCTCAGTTGTGGCAACTCTTTGTGACCCCATGGCTCGCCCATCAGGCTCCTCTGTCCATGGAATTCTCCAGGCAAGATACTGGAGTGGGTTGTCATTTTCTACTCCAGGGAATCTTCCTGATCCAGGGGTCAAACCTGAGTCTCCTGTGTCTCCTGCATTGGCAGGTGGGTTCTTTACCACAGTGCCGCCTGGGAAGCCTCGATCAACAGTATCATAATATAAAATAAAAATTAAAAAAACAACAGCCACGTTCTTATATCTCATGACCTCATGTGTCAGGACTTCAGAGATCACTTGCCTGGCTGATTCTTCTGTTCCATGTGGCATTGACTAAAGTCCTACAGTGGCATTTAGTTGACCTGTGGGCTGGTCTGCAGGGTGAGGGCAGCTTTTCTTGTATGTCTGGCTCCTTGGCCTGGGCTGACCTATCAGAGCCCCTTTTGGGGCTCCAGCACGTGGCCTCAGGGAAATAGGGCATTTTACACCAAAGCTTAGAGCTCTACAAGTGAGGGTTCCGGTGATGAAGGTGGAAGTTTTATGGCCTTTTATGACCATAAAAGTCACATAATACCCCTTCTACTGTATCCTACTGGTTGAAGTAGTCAGAGGCCCCATCCAGTTTCTAGGGGAAAGGAGATAAATTCGGCCCCTTGGTGGAAGAGGTGTAAAAAAATTTGCCACCATGTTTTGAATCTACTACACTTAGTGAATCAAAATGAGCTTTTCTAAATCTGCCTCTAGCTCTACACTCCTTCTTCTCTATTCAAATTACTCTGTCTTCAATTCACAAAATAATCCACTAGGGGTGAGACAAGAAAATAACAGAACTTACATTCATATTTTAATTTTACCTATAAAATTTTAAATGGAGCTTTACTAATATTTCACATATAGATTGAGGGGCTTCCTTGTGACTCAGTGGTAAAGAATCCACCTGTCAATGCAGGAGACACGAGTTCCATCCCTGATTCTGGAAGATCCCACATGCCGCAGAGTACCTAAGGCCATGCACCTCAACTATTGACTCTGTGATCTAGAGCCTGTGAGCCACAACTACTGAGCCCATGTGCCCCAACTGCTGAAGCTCCCTGGAGCCCATGCTCCACAACAAGAGAAGCCATTGTAATGAGAAGCCAGTGCACCACAACTAGAGAAAAGCCTACACAGCAATGAAGAGCCAGCATAGCCAAAAATAAATAAATCAGTAAAAATTTTAAAAATATTATATAGATTGAGGCTGGTACCTACCTTCAGATCTTGTTTCAGGTGGAGATATGTTACCTGCTGTCTACAAGATCCTCTGAAGGAAGAGCTGATGTTCCCCAAAATGATTGTCAGCAAGGCCCTTAATCATTTGTCTTCCTTGTGTTAGAGAAATGCTTGAGTGCCAGGATGCTCATTGCAAGATTTAAGCAAGTTACTCATGCCCAGTGGTTGAAGAAGCTCAAGAGAATTTTGCAAATAATCTTCAGGTTGAAAAACTAAACAATAATGCAAGCAGAACAATGTGGGGAAAAGAAAACAACAATTCTTACCATTTGACTCAACAGTCAGTCTCCTTGCTATTTACCCAAAGGAACTGAAAAATATGTTCATGCAGAAACCTGCACATGGATGTTTATAGTTACTTAATTCATAATTGCCATAACTTGGAAGCAACTGAGGTGTCCTTCAATGGGTGAGTGGGTAAATAAACTGTGGTACATCCAGACAATGCAATATTATGCAGCATTAAAAAGATGTGCTATCAAGCCATGGAGAGCCATGGGTAAACTTAAACTCATATTGCTAAATGAAAGAAGTCAATCTGAAAAGGCTATACACTGTATGATTCCAGCTACTTGATATTCCCAAAAAAGGAAAACTGTAACAATAGTGAAAAGATCAGGGATTGGAGGAGGTGGGCAGGATGAATTGGGGGAGTGCAGAGGATTTTCAGGGCAGCGAAACTACTCTGCATAATACTATAATGGTGGACACATACCCATATACACTTGTGCAAACTCATACAAAGTACAGCATTGAAAGTGAACTCTGAATGATGGGCTCTGGGTGATAATGACGCATCCGTGAGGGAGACTATGCTTGTGTTGGGGAAGAGAGTATGTGGGAAATTTCTGTATCTTCTGGTCAATTATATTGTGAACCTAAAACTGCTCTGAAAATAGTTTATTAAAAATATATATTCTAGGGACTTCCATGGTGGTCCAGTGGTTAAGACGCTGCACTTCCAATACACGAGATGCAGGTTCAATCCCTGTTTAGGGAACTAAGATCTCACATACTGAGGAGCCTGCCTTCCTTGGCAAAGACCCAGCACAGTCAAAAAAAAAAAAAAAGAATAAAAAAATTTAATATATATATATATATTTTAATGGCAAATCAGTGACATTTTACCTGATGACACTTCATCTGGTGACACTTCATCTGCTATGTTATTGGGTAAAAACAAGGATATTCTAATCAGGACAGACCCAGTCAGATGAAAAAAAAACAATCAAACTTATCAAGGGCTACTTGAAATATGAATTTGTATCCATTATTGTTATTGATGTCTTGTTAAAAAATAAGATTTTTAGAATGTTATATTCAAATTTATACCTCATTCAGTTCACATTATTTTTGTTTTCTAATGTACAGAATAAGTATACAATATACTTAAAATAAAGAAATGGAACATGACCAAATGTTTTTGATCTGATATAGCATATGGATAATAAATTTTAGAGACCAGTGAAATATATTTATGGAACATGTACTATAAGTGCATACTATGCTAAATACTAAGGATACAAAAAACTTGTAAGGTCTTTGCTTTCATGCATTTTGGAAGGAAAGATAGGAAATGTTAAAAAAAAAAGTAGTTGGGGTGAAGTTACATGACAGAATTGTTTACAAACTAGAGTAAGTGTAGGTCATTTCTTGCGGGAGACTCAGGTAGGTCTTCACAGAGGAGGTGACGTATAATCTGGGGTCAGAGTGAAACCCTCAGCTCTGCAACCAATGCTAGATGGCAGATACCTACCTTCTGGTTCCACCTCGTCATTGAACCTTCTCCAGCTGTGCACAGGGATCAATTTTGCCCACAGTGTCCCAGAGAGCAGGAGGGAGAATATTCCAACTCCCTTCATGGTGACACTTGGAGCTAGAGCATACACCCCATGAGGGCAGGGCCTACCCCTGGCATGTGTTTATGAACTGGGAGTTGGTATGATGCCTGGCACATCAGAGACTTTTGATCAACGTTGTGCAACTGAACTGCATTGACCTCAGCTAGACAAGCTCATTGGTTAACGTCTTTGGAGAGGAGTTAGTAATAATCCTTGTGCCTTCACCTTCAGCTTCCCAACCCACAAATTTAGACTATTATGTACCTCCAGTCGCTTATTTGCTTGCCTCAGTTTACCTGTCACTGGTCTGCCTACTCATGTGCCTTCATGAGATCTTCCTGAATTTGTTCTCAGCCTCTGAGTCCTTCACTCCCTATTAGAGCACAGGGTCACTTGCAAAACTAGCAGTTTCACTATGGCCCTCCAGATCATTTATAAAAATGAAGTCGTTTTGGTATTGATTTTACAGTCTGGGAAAGGGATAAGGTCAACATTTTCTGTCTTCCAAAAGCTCATCACAGCCCCCACCACTACCATTGCTATTAAGGAACATCTGTGGATTTTTAAATCTCTTTCCGGGGTATGCCAGCCTGTGAAGGACCTGAAATAAAAGTGGGAACATATCTGGTAGCCTCTTGGGTCCATACAAATTCATCTAGGCATAGGAGGAGCTGGAAACTTTTTTTTTTTTTTTTTTGGTTGCCTGGACTCTGTTGAACTTATGTTTCCACAAGTGCATGCATGGGGATAGCATGCACTGGAGAACTGGGAGTTACAACTTCTCAGTTAAGCCACTTCTTTGCCTTAGGCAATACTTTGAATGGAGTCATGCAAGTTTTCTGTACTTTTGTGGAATAGGCATGGTCAAATAATACTACACCTCAGAGATATATTGAAAGAAGAAAAGCAAACTACACAAGTAAAAGAGACATAGGGTTCTGGGAAGGAATATTATACTATCTGAATTTGGAAAGGTAGCTTTTAGTTAGAATTAGATATACCTACACATGTGAGAAACCCATGGGATTAGTCGCTTAAATAAAATAGGGATTTATTTCTCTTTTATATTAAGGAAATCTGGAGTAGGAGGTTGAGGGCTAGACTACCTACTCCAAAGTCATGTTAGATTCAGGCTCCTTCTGTTTGACTGCTCCACCAACTTCAGCATGTTGCCTCATGGTCCAAGATGGCTGTGCTAACTCCGGCCATCGCATCTATATTCCTGTCAGCAAGAAGGAGGAAGGGAGAATAAAGGGATCATCTTCCTTGAAAAACACTTCCAAAAGTTTACATATAATACTTCCAATAATATTCATTAGCCAAAACTTACTTATGTGGTATGTCTAGCTGCAAGAGAGGCCAGAAAATGTAGTCTTTATTCTGGGCAGCATTTGACCAGCTACAGATTGCAAGTTCTATCATTAACAAAGGTGTGGAGACTAAATAACAAGGGTCAATAGCAGATGGTGCTGAGGTGGGAAGGTATAGTATATTACCAGAAAGTAAATGATATTAATAGCCTACTGGGCATACATACAAAGTACTAAAGAGTGTGGAAAAATAATTCTTTATATTTTCCCCCTTGGATCACCTGGTCAGTCTATCTTGGGCTTACTTTAGACAATCATCAGGAAGTGTAATATTTGTCAGGGTCCTCCAGAGAAAAAGCTGCTTCCCTGGTGACTCTGATGGTAAAGAATCTGCCTGCAATGCAGGAGACCTGGGTTTGATCCCTGGGTCAGGAAGATCCGCTGGAGAAGGAAATGGCTACCCACTGCAGTATTCTTGCCTGGAGAATTCTATGGACAGAGAAGCCTGGAGGGGTACAGACCGCGGGGTCACAGAGAGTCAGACTCGACTGAGCGACTGTCACTGTCATTGTCCAGAGAAACAGAATCAAGGGAGGCCACATCATATGAATAGATTTAGTTCCTCTGGTAACCACTACTCTGTTCTCTGCATCTATATGTTGGTTTTCATTTGTTTTGTTCATTTATTTCATTTTTGGTTGTTCTTTATATTCTACATATAAGTGAAATCATGGTATTTGTCTTTTTCCATCTGATGTCTTTTACTTACCATATATCCTCAAGTTCTATGTTGTTGCAAATGGCAATATTTTATTTAAAAATTTAAAAAAATTTTTTATTTTTTTAATGACTGAATAATATTGTATATATATACCACATCTTCTTTACTCATTCACTTCATTACTTCATTACTCATTTACTCATTGGTGTGCACCTAGGTTGCTTCCATATCTTGGTATTGTAAATAATGCTGGGATAAACATAGGGGTGCATATACCTTTCCAAATGAGTGTTTATGGGTTTCTTTGAATAAATATTCAGAAGTGGGATAGCTGCATTATATGATAGTTCTATTCTTATTTTTTCAGGATCTCTATGCTGTCTTCCATAGTGGCTGCACCAATTTACATTCCCACCAACAATGTACAAGGATTCCTTTTTCTCCACCTCTTTGCTAATGCTTACTATTTCTTGCCTTTTTGATAATAGTCATTTTAACAAGTGTGACATGATAACTTATGGCCATTTCAATTTTCATCAGAAATAATGTTTATTCAGATATATCTGTCTATCTTGTGGCCCAGTCAAGATTCACATGAAATTAAAACCATCAGAAGCCTACCCTTTGTCAACTTGGCATATATATCTCCTTAAACCAAACCTAATGGGCAAGTTAAGACAATAACCAGGTCATAATTTAAAGCATGCTTCAACTATCCTGAGTATGATTGAAAATGCACCAACCCCATCCCCAAAAGAGGAGGAAAAATCCTTGAACTATGTTCACTCCTTTCCTTGATATCCCATAACTTAAATACTATGATGTAAAGTTAACAAAATTTATGTGCTATAATACAGGTCAATGCATCTTATGCTACATGATTAGGAAATAAGAGAGGAAAAAACCCAAAGATATTTGCTTAATATACATGCATGTGTGTGTGCTCAGTTGCTCAGCTGTGTCCGACTCTTTGAGACCCCAAAGACTGTATGTAGCCCACCAGGCTCCTCTGTCCATGGAATTTTCCAGGCAGGAATACTGGAGTGGGTTGCCATTTCCTACTCCAGGGGATTTTCCCTACCCGGGGATCGAACCCGTGTCTCTTGCATCTGTTGCATTTGACAGGCAGAGCCTTTATTACTGCACCACCTGGGAAGGCCAGTATACATGCATGCATTTGCATGCTCAGTCACTTCACTTGTGTCTAGCTCTTGGCGATCTATGGACTATAGCCTTCCACGCTCTTCTGTATGAGATTCTCTAGGCAAGAATACTGGAGTGGGTTGCTATGCCCTCCTCCAGGGGATCTTCCTGACCCAGGGACAGAACCCATAGCTCCTGCATCTCCTGCATTGCAGGTGAGTTCTTTACCACTGAGCCACTGTGGAAGCCCAATATATATGCTTATATTACACACAAAAATACGAATAGCAAAATAAGGATGAAATACTCTTGACAACTGTAGTCCTCATTTCTCTAACTGGTCACATAGTTGGAGCTGGTATTCATAATTACCTTCTTCCATTACCCATTCAAACCCTTTGCCTTCAGCTAGGACTTCTCTTGGTCATAGTTTTTTAACTGGTGGGGTGATTCCTCAAGGCTCTGGGCCCTTAGTAGTCTTGCCTGGTCTAGGTGGTTGTAGTTTTGCATTGACCTTAATTACAAGCCACGGTACTACTAAGAGATGAGCTAAGGGATCTCGTGTATCCCAGGACATCCTTTTCCTTACCTCCGGAGTGTGGGAGCAGTCCAACTTCCGCTTGGCAATCAGGACCAATTACCACAGACAGCACAGTAACTCCCTTCTTTGCCTGTTGATTCAGAGTCATGAGGAGCCCAAAGTGGGCAGGTGGCTGTCTTAACTTCCAGTTCAGTGGAATCGTTGTTTTGTTTCCTGGTGGAAGCATCTCTCCTTCTGGAAGTAAGACCTCTAGTAGAGCATCATGTTGTGGAAACAGAAAGCAGAAACTTTCCTTGTGGGTCACTAGGAGGAAGAGTGAGTGGTGGCATTCCCATTTCTACCCCTTGATTCCCGGCCCTGTGAATTCTGGATATGGGAGAAACAGCACCATAAATGGATGCAGATTCAGAGCATATACAGCTTTCTCAGGAACCTTGCCCCAGTCATCGCTATCCAGCTAGTGCTATAACTAAATCTTCAAAGGATCATTCTACCTTTCTATCAAGTCAGCCTCTTGAGGATGGTGGGGGACATGGTAAGGTCAGTGAATCTTATGAGCATGGATCTAATGCTGCACTTCCTTTGTGTGGAGTGTATTCCTTGACCAGAAGCAATGCTGTATGGAATACTATGATGGTGACTAAGGCATCCTACAAGCCCATGGATGGTTGTTTTGGTAGGGAAAGTAAATCCATATCCCGAGTAAGTGTCTATTCCAGTAGAACACTGTTGGTGAGAATGTTAACTGGTGCAGCCACTGTGGAAAACAGTATGCAGTTTTCTCAAGACTAAAAATAGAACTACCATATGACACAGCAATTCCACTCCTGGGTATATATCTGGAAAAGCCAAAAACACAAATTCAAAAAGATACATGCACTCCAATGTTCATAGCAGCACTGTTTACAGTAGTCAATATATGGAAGCAACCTAAGTGTCCATTAAAAGACAAATGGATGAAGAAGATGTGATATATATATATATATATACACACACACACATATATGTGAAAGTCACTCAGTCATGTCCGACTCTTTGAGACCCCATGGACTATATAGTCCATGGAATTCTCCAGGCCAGAATACTGGAGTGGGTAGCCGTTCCCTTCTCCAGGAGATCTTCCCAACCCAGGGATTGAACCTACGTCTCCCACATTGCAGGCAGATTCTTTACCTGCTGACCCACCAGGAAAGCCCATATATAGTTGTTGATGTTTAGTCTCTCAGTCATGTCCAACTCTTTGCGATCCCATGGACTATAGTCCACCAGGTTCCTCTGTCCATGGGATTTCTCAGGCAAGAATTCGGGAGTGGGTTGCCATTTGTTTCTCCAGGGCATCTTCCTGACCCAGGGATCGAACCTACATCTCCTGCATTAGCAGGTGGGTTCTTTACCCCTGAACCACCAGGGAAGCCTGGTATATATATGTAATGGAATACTACTCATCCATAAAAACAGAATGAAATCTTGCCATTTTCAGCAACATGGATGGACTTGGAGGGTATTATGCTAGACGAAATGTCAGACAGAGAAAGACAAATACTATATGATGTCATTTATATATGGAATCTGAAAGATAGAAAGATAGATCTGAAAGATAGAAGAAACTAGTGAATATAACAACAACAACAACAAAACCAGTCTCACAGATATAGAGAACAAATTAGTGGTTACCAGTGGGGAGAGGAGAGGGAGGTGGGGGATTAAGAAGTACAAATTATTCTGTATAAAATAAGCTACAAGGGCATATTGTACAACACAGGGAATATAGCCAATATTTTATAATAACTATAAATGGAGCATAACATTAAAAATTGCGAATCACTGTTTGGACACCTATAAAATATAATATTGTACAGGAACTAAACTTCAATTTAAAAAAAGATTCTTGGAACTTCCCTGGAAAACCAGTGTGTAAGACTCCACGCTTCCATTGCCAGGGGTGTGGGTTTGATCCCTGGTTGGGGAACTAAGATTCTGCATACAGTGTATTCAAAGAGATTGTCTTGACGGTTTGATTATGATATGTTTCACTGTGGTTGTCTTTGAATTTATCTTACATGAAGTTTATTGAGCTTCTTGGATAGGTAAATTAATGTTTTTCCTCAAATTTGGAAAGTTTTTAGCCATTATTTCTTCAAATAGTCTTCCTGCCCTTTTCTCGCTCTTCTTCAGGGAACTCCCAGTATGCATAGGTTGGTATGCTCACTGGTCCCTGCAGGTCTCATAGACATTGTTCATTTTTTTTCATTCTTTTTTCTGTTGCTCAGACTGGATAATTTTGTTGGCTGATTCTTTCTCCTGTAAGCTCAAAACTGTTATTGACTCCCTCTAGTAATTGTTTTCATTTTATTTATTGTAATTTTCAATTCCAAAATTTCTATTTCATTTATTTTTGTAGTTCTGATTTCTTTATTGATATTCTCTATTTGGTGTAACATAGTTATCATGCTTTCTTTTAGTTCTTTAGACATAGTTTCTTTTAGCTCTTTGAGCATATTTCAAATGGGTGATTTAGGACTTCCCTGGTGGTTCAGAGGTTAAGAATCCGCCTGCCAATGCAGGGGACACAGGTTCAATTCCTGGTCTGGGAAGATTCCACAGGCCAAGGGGCAACTAAACTCATGTGCCACAACTACTGAGCCTGGGCTCTGCAATGAGAGAAGCCGTTGAAACGAGAAGCTCACACACTGCAACTAGAACGTAGCCCCTGATCTCCACAACTAGAGAAAGCCCAGCACAGCCATGAATAAGTAAACAAAAATTTTAAAAACAGATGACTTACAGTGTCCATCTTGTAAGGCAATGTCTAGACTTCTTCAGGGCAACAACAAAGTAGGAAGAGCTTGGGTTTGCTTCAATCTTAAAATGCCTACATAGATGTTAATCTGTGAGAGAAATGATCTTCTATTATGCTTAAGCCACTCTGATTTGGTTTTTTTTTTTTTCATCACATTTAGCTGAACCTTGCCCTAATTAATATACTATGAAGCAGATGAGGAAACTGAGGCCCAGAGAAGTGAAGTGACCTATAATATAAGAGTGGTATCTCCATGTGTATTCCTCACCCCAGAAAAACCAAGACAAGCAAGACAAAAAACAAAAAACAGTACTCTAACTCACAATTGTAAAAAAAAATAAATATAGATGCATGAAAAGGGAAAATTTACAGAATACAGATCTCTCTGTTTTAAAATCACTGAGGACTGACTAACCATAAAGAATCAGTAAATCTGTTTCCTGGGATAGTTTTCTGGTCACACAGTAGCTTCATTTCTCAATTTCCCTTGCAATTTACTTGGATCAAATGACTAAGTTCCGTTCCATGGAATGCAAGTGGAAGTGATGTGTACCACTCCAAACCCACCCCCTCACCTCACCCACCCCTCCCATGCCTGTCTTTCATGCTTCTTACCCATATGGCAACTGAATACAAAAGACTCTAAGGGTAGAGCCACCTGAAAAGGAAGGCTTGGTCCCTGAATCACCCCATGGGAAGCCACCTGTTGCCCAGAAATGTCCCACTAGACTGTTATGTATGTGGATGAGAAATAAACTATTGTTTTGGGATTTATCTACAAACATACATAATACAGTCTCTTTTCCTGGTCTTTGCCTCAACTCCATTTGGATTGGAAGCTGGCTTGTGTTGGGTAGACTTTGAGCCTGGGGCATACTTTTGTTGACATAGCTACCAGGTATGGTGACATTTTGATTCTTTCCTGGTCTCAAGTTTGGTGCCCAACACATTCCAGCTGCTTCTGGATGATGTGGCATTACCTACCTGTGCCTCCCTGCCCCCTCTTGGTTCCTGATCTCTAGGGAAGGAGGACTGCCTAACCCCAGATACTGTGTCTTGGCTCCACCCATTCTGGACCTTCATCCTTTCTCTGAAGTCTTGTCTATTTAATATTCCTACTAAATATTTATCTGCCTTTGGGCTGATTGTTTAACCTAGTTCTTTAAAGAATAATAAGTAAATGAAAAAGTAACTCTTGATTTTATCTATAGCTCTGAACTGACACCAGGGTCTAGTCTTTCAGAGTAAATAGAACTCTTGACTCTCTTTCCATTTTCTTCAGTTAAAAAAAAAAAAGCTACATCCCTTTGGGGATCACCCACAAAATTCAGTATTCACCTGCTGTGGAAATCTCTGGCTCACAACTCATTTGCTGGGAGCCTTAACTGACAGGCCCAGTGAGAGAGCAAAACTCAAGTTCTCAGCTCTGCCTGCTTCCTTTGGGTAAGGTTTGGAAGTGGCCTGTCAGAACAGATCCCTTTCTTTCAGTGGTTAGGCACTCCTTTCAATGATTTCAGGGATGGTTTGTTCTGATTTTGAGATACATTTAAGTCTCTGTAGCAGCATCTGGAGCTCCATGATGATGGCCATCTCTCTGCACCCATCCCCAATCCCAGGGGAACAATCTCTATTCTTTGGGCTGGTTTGGTGTCTGCTTTTTCCCCCTAAAGGAAATCAACCCTGATTATTCATGGGAAGGACTGATGCTGAAGCTTCAATACTTTGGCCACCTGATACGAAGAGTTGACTCATTGGAAAAGACCCTAATGCTGGGAAAGATTGAGAGCAAAAGGAGAAGAGGGCGGCAGAGGATGAGATGGTCAGATAGCATCACTGACTCAATGGATATGAATCTGAACAAACTCCTGGAGATAGGGAGGACAGGAAAACCTGGAGGGCTGCAGTCCACGGGGTCACAGAGTCGGACACGATTTAGTGACTGAACAACAATTTCCCCCAAACTCAAGAAGCCACCTCAACAACAGAATGCAGAAGAGTCTCCTGTAACTCTGGGGCCTCAGGAAAGCCACTCACACCACCTTCCTTAGTCTCCCATCGTCACCTGTCACCTGGGAAGAAGAATTCCTTTCCTAGTTACCCGTATAGGGAGTGAACAGTAAACGGGAGAACACTGCGTACTGGACAAACACTAGCAATACCTGTATTATTTTGCTTTTAGAAA
Organism: Cervus canadensis; assembly: GCF_019320065.1. Taxonomy (NCBI): domain Eukaryota; kingdom Metazoa; phylum Chordata; class Mammalia; order Artiodactyla; family Cervidae; genus Cervus; species Cervus canadensis. The sequence goes on from NC_057390.1 coordinate 26,438,323, forward strand.
CGATTCTGCCCCACCCTGTTTCTAATCCCCTTCGGCTCTCTAGCCTGTCCCACCAGGGCCTGCTCTTCCCTTAGGAGGAGGGAGTGACTCATACGACCTGACTGGCTTCCTTAATTAAGCTGAGCCCACTCATTCACTTGGACTAGCAATCTCCCTCTTCAGTTCAGGTGTCTCAGGGCAGCTTTTCAGGGTCGCCAGTGGCTCTGCTTGGGGACAACAGGGTATTGCACACACCTTATCTTGAAACTGACAGAACCACCTAGCTCGGGTGGAATCTGAGCGCTTGCACCATCTACAGCTCCACGGGTGAAGGGAATGGGGGCTTCCAGGGGGGCTGATGGGTGTGCGTTGGGGAAGCGGGGGAGGCCGGACTGGGATGGGTCCGATGCGCTCTGGTCTTTGAAAAATAGTGTCTGTGCTCCGCCTCTTTTCTAACCTCCTTGCACCCCAGCAGTAAACCTGTGTTAATTGAATGATGCTTTTTATTTACAGCCCACCAGAGAGCCCTGTCTGCAGCACAGGATTAATGGAGGTGGGGCTGGAGGCGGACAAAGAGGAGAGCGTCCCACCCAACACTCAGGTCTCAGCCCTCAGGGTCCTCAATCAGCCTCACTGTCCCTATCAGAATGGCAGAGACGAGGCCCGAGTCTCAGGAGGGCGAAGAGGGAAGCGGCAGCAGATTGACCCTAGGATCCCAAGGTTCTATCTTTTCTATCTAGTAACCCGCGCTGGTCGAAATCTGCTTTGTGGTACTCGATGGTGCTTCAAAACTACATAGAAGAGCGCAAGTGAGGAAACGGGGTAATTACGCTGATGGTCGAGGGGATAAACGCTTGCACTGGACTTGGGCGGGTCACTGGGACTGCGAACCCCGATGCCGCAGCTCGCTCCGGCGGCAGAGGGCTGCCTCCGATCCCCCGGGGAAGCATCTGCGCCCGTCCCGGCCACCGGGGGACCCCGGGGCTAGGCGCCGCTCCAATCCCTGGCCCCGCGCAAACGTGCGCTGCATACTGGCAAGGACCAAGTTCAAATGCCGGTCCCACCGCTGTAAACGTGTCTGACTCTGGGCAAGTTCCCGAACCTGGCGTCTCAGTTTCATGTATCAGTAATAATAGCTTCTTTGTGTGGCCTCTGTGAGAATTAAACAGATACCAGGTGTGAAAGTGCCTGATGCGGAGTGAGCGTTCAAGAAAGGAAAAGTATGACCTGTTACTCTGGGCACCAGGGAAGCCACCAACACCGATCCGCGTCTCCGTGGCCCAGGGCGAGTTACCCGGATGACTCTGCCAGCAATGAGCTTTGGAACTAACGAGAGGTCCTGGCTGGGAAGCCAACACAAACCCTTGGAAAAACCCTGAAGGAAGGGAGTCGAGGGCCCGCAGCTTTGCAAGGCCCGCCCCCGCGGCTGCTCTCGCTTTCCTGTCCGACCCGTCGTTCTCTTTACAGGACCTCGGGCGACTGGGCTGACTCCCCGGCCGGGGCAACCGAGGCAGCACAGCCAGCAGACTGCAGGATCTCAGGCGTGGGCTGGCCGGGCCTGAGTGCCCTAGCCCCGCCGAGGCGAAGCGCCCCGCCCACCCCCGCAGCCCCCAGTCCCGAGCCCGGATGTCGGTGGCGTTGCGTCTGGTTTTATTGCCCGCGGCGCGTCCCCAGCGTTCCGGCTCCTGGGCCTACCCGCGCCGCTAGCTCAAGGTCCAGAGAAAGAGGGCTGCACAGTCGCGGGCCCCTGCTCCACGGAGCTCAGGCCCCAGAGCCTCGTGTCATCTCCAGCAGCGCGCGGGTCACTTGTCTGGGAAAGCCGGTCGCGCCGGGCCTGGCATCAAGCGCGCGGCTGGGTCTTCGAAGGCTTCAGCCGCCCGGGAGCAGCTTGCCAGAGTCCCAGCCGCCGCACGCTAGTCAAACAGTGAGGACGCACGGGGTACTCCGGCAGGGCCGGGCGGCTGGTAGTTCTGTATTTAGCCCTGGCCTTTGCCAGGGCTGCTAGCATCCTAAAGAAGGCGTCCCTTGTGCCAGCCTGTCGGGTTTGTGCGCCCTTCAAGAAAGGGAGCCTTTGGGGCGACTAGGGCCGCCTGTCGGGCCTCGCAAAGGGGTCTTTCTTCGGGCGCATCCGCAAGGTCTTACTTAGTCTCTCACCTAGCGCGGAAGCAACCCTGCTTTTGTGATTGAGGAGCACCGGTGGGGAAAACTCACCCCCTTGAAGGGCACCCATTCTGATCCTCTCCTCTCCGATTTCACCCAGGAGAAACCTTTTTTGAGTTTCAGCCGCACAGGGACCCACGGAGTTTCGAGAAGAGGCTCCGGAGAAGAGGCACGCGAGGCCTTGACCCTGACACAGGGACTCCAGATCTTTCCGGGCTCCATTGCGCCCCACCCCCACCCCCGCCACCCCCGGCAGCAGCAACCCAGCCCCCCTCTTTTCCTCCCCACTCAGGCTGCCTGCGTCCAGCAGCGGGTCCAGGAATCAGGACCAATTCTGGCACGGTTGGGTTCCCGCGGCGCGAGAGGAGAGGCTGGTTCTCCTCCAGCCCCAGGCGCCTTTGTTCACAAGCCGCATTCTGGGCTCCTCCAAGTGCCCTGGGCAGCTCAGTGGCTCACCCACTCACCTATGTACTCAAAAGAGCTGCCGTCTCAAGGCGCACCGGCGTGTTTTCCCACCCTATTGAGCTCATACACTCTTAATGAGCCTTCTCACATCTGGCAGTCCATCCTCACGCACTGAGTCGCTTTCCTCTCTAGCCTCCTTAGTCAACTCCGAGTGCCAAGGGTACCTAAGCCACAGCGTTGGGATGGGTGACGCGAAAAAAAGGAAAGGGCCCAGTCATGAGCCCGAGACCTGCATCCTCCACCCACCGCTCAATATGAGAACGTTCACACATCTCCTGTCTAAAGCCCTCCTCCCCCCACCCCCCGCCCCCCAGCATCCTTCTGGGCAAGAGGTGGGAGCTGTTGGAATCCAGGAGGCCAAATTCCCTATGTCCTGACTTGGTACCCCCACTCGGCTGGTCCCTGTTTTCGGCAGGTACTGAAATGGTGTGTCCTACAGGGACTGGGTTAAACTGAAGACTGAGTGGACTTGTAGTCTCCCCAGATCTCCCTGGTTCTGTTTAACCTTTTATTGTGTGGCGCACCATCACCACCTGCTCCTTAGGCAGACGAGTCACTCCCTCGAGATGTCCTTCAGGGTAGGGACATCAGATCCAGGCCTGACCTGAGGCCTGGAGAGGGCTGCCGAGTGCCCGGCATGGAAGAAGGCTGCGGAGGCAGCATAGCCAGCCCTCAGTTTCCCCTCTGCCCTCAGTAGCCCTCGGCTTTTAAGTCCCCCAAGCAGAGGAGCTGGCCAGCTGCTCTCAAGGCCTGAATTCTACCTTCTTCATTAGAGTTTTACTTTCAAGGGTACATGGGTATGGGACCTGGCTGGGAATAAATGAACAGCAAACACAGTTGGGGAAGCAGAAAGGGAGACTCTCCCAACATGCTTCTAGTTGCTGCATCCCTTCAAGTGGCCTGAGCAAAACTCTCAGTTTCAGTGACTACTGGCAGAGGGGAGGGGTGACAAGTCATCGGGAACCCCGTTTGGTGAAGGCCCGGACAGGGAGTGGTTGTATTCACCTGGCAACATCTGTGCAAAAGTTATGTACAGTTGGTGCAGCAGGTCTAGTGGAGTGTGGAGTGGAGGGTTGGGCTTGTATAGATTTATACAGTGGGTAAGTAGCTGCTTAGGTTTATTTTCAGAACTTCTGCATAGTTTCCCTTTTTAAATAAATATTTTCAGGCTTAACTTTCCAAGGCGGAGGGAAAGAGGGAAGTTGCAACAAGTAGCACCACTAAGCCTGAATAAAGCTCCAGGACAGGTACCCCGCCCCCTACTGGCCAAATCAGAGCTCCCGGCTAACTCCACTGATCCCATCTGGGTCTGGGGAGAGAGGGTGCTGCAGCTGGGAGTCCTGACCATCTGCAGACATGATGGGTTAGCACCTTTCTTTGGGCCACAGCTCCTGCAGCCTTGGCTTTCCCAGCCAGCTGTGCTTCGAGGCTGTGTTCTGGCCCCAGCAGGTCAATGTGCTGGGACTGGCTGCTGGCAAGGGCACTGCCCATGAGGGTGGATATGCAGGTTTCTGGGGGGAAGCAGAAGTTTGTGTTCGCATGCGTGAATACATCGGTGAGGGAAGGGCTCACTTGTGTAGGTATCTCACTACATCTGTGCAGGAGAGTGTTTCACCTGAGGGCATGTGTTAGGGTGTCTGGGTGTGTTTATTTCTGTTCGTGTGCATGTGAACATATGTATGATGGAGTTTTGTGTGATGGATTTCCCTGTGTGGCCACCAAGTGTGAGTGGGTGAGTGTTTTTGTACTAACCACAGTGCATGGCACAGTGAGTCAAATTGTAAATATGTGTGTGTCCTTGTGAAAGCTGGTGTAGAGCATGTTTGTCTGTGATTGTGAGTATGGAAAATGGGGGACAATAGGGGTGACTCAGGATCCAGGACTACTGTCTTTCCTCCCTTCCAGAAGTAATCACCGACCTGCCGGCTGACCCAAGACAGCTTCTTGCTCTCTCAAGCCTCTGTGGATCCTCAGCTCTACACCCTGCCAGGCGTGGAGGGTGGGGCCACTCCCACCAAGGAAAATCTGACTTGTCGGCAGAGAGCACAGCCTCCAGGAGAGGCCACAGGAGCTGCCAGGGCTGGACTTCCTCTTGGGGTGCAGGGAACTTTGGGCACTTGATGTGATCTCACCATGCTGGGTAAAACCTGACTCCCATGCCTGCACAGAACGAAGTCTGGGGCAAAGCCTCCTGCTCCAAATTAGACGCCCAGCTGCCGGAGTCGTAAGGGTCTCTACTGGGAAAGATCCTTGTTATTTAGAAAGTCGGCGCAAAAGGGTTCTCCTTTAGCGGTGATTTCACCAGAGTCAAGTGCCAGACAATTAAGTCCCCGAGCTCCAGGATTACGGGTCACAAGAGCGCTTCATCCTCTCCACCCCTTCTCACCCAGGGCCACCAGATCTGGTCACAAGTGTCCTGGTCACAGAGGAGGCAAGTATATTGTTCCAACAGCCCCCCAAGACCCGACACGAAAAAGCCACAACTTCCCTGGCGAGAAATCCCGCCTGCTTCAGATCTGCCAGGACCGGCTTAGACGTGTTGCTGAATGGGGTGCAGGGAGGCTGGATCCCTGAGAGGGGAGGGGGCAGTGCAGGTTAATTTATGGCCGCAGAGGCACCACACGTGGCAGGGACTCCTCGATCTGACCAGCCAAGTCCTGGCATCTGCTTGTTCCCTTTCAGAACACGCCTTCCAAGAGCCAGGCTTGTCAAGTCTCCAGGACTCCCCTCCTCCCCAAGCCCCTTCATCTCCACCCCAAACCAACAGATTTCTAAGTAGGAGACCTTTGCTCCACGGCCACACGCCTGATCCGGGCTTCACGGCTGGATCAGTGGCTGCCCTTTCGTCCAGCGAATCTGCCCAGTGCCTTCCACCTGGTTCTGGGCATTGCGATCACCACTAAGGAGTCCGCCCTTTAGGAAAACTCCATGGCCCAACTTGTTCCCCAGCCCTGGCATCTTCAAACACAGTACCCACATTCCGCACACAGCCCCTCATTTCCTTCCCCCATCCCCAGGAAAGAAAGAGCCAGCTGAGGACACTGCTGGGCTGGTGGGGGCAGAGGAGTCCCCAAGAGCAGCTGCCCCTTCCTCGCTCCTGCGGGGAGCTTCTGGGACAAGAAAAGGGACGGAGGGCTTTGGGGCAGGAGGTTTCAGAGTGTTCAGTCCCTTCACTTGGCTATTGATATAGGTTATGTATGTGGGAAGGCATCTCCCAGTTTCCGGGACTTACTGGGCATGGCTGCCCAGAACGGTCCACCCGGGGTGTTGAGTCCCTGTAGGGAAATCAGACACAGCTGCACATCCGGCTGGCAGGCCTTGTGGTATATATATCCATATTTATATTTATGATTTCTAATTTTATTATAAAATAAAAGCAGAAATATTTCCCGAAGAACATTCACATGAGGGCATAACAGGGAGATGGCAAGTCCGCAGCTCCGGAGGCACGCTCCGCCTGGAGCCGGGTGGCCACTGTCCGGGGAGGAATAGGAGAGCTTGGCAGGGCCTCACCAAGACAGAGGGGCTGGAGGCAAGGGGGCGTGCAGGGGCTTCTGCTCCTTGGCCCGTTCTCCTTCACTTAAGTTACTGGGCGCAAAGCTGACACCTCGGGGAAGGGCCTCTGGAGAAAGCCCAGGTTCAAAGGCCCTGTTTTTTCTTCGCTCTTTCCCCTCCCACCCCAGGAAAGTGAGGAATAGGTGGACGGCACGCAGATGGCCAGGCACAAGGAGAGATACTAAGGGGTACAGCTTGCGAGGAGCAAGAGGCTGGCGGAGAGGAGACAGAAAAAGAGGCAGAATAACAGAAATCTAGTGAGAGGTGGCAAGTAAGAGGCACAGAGGGAAACATACAGTGAAAAGGGGGAAAGAAGAAGAAGAAAGGGAAAGGAGAAAAGAGAAGGAGGGGGGAGGAAGAAGGAACGAGCAAGGAAGGCAAAGAGAGAAGAGAGGGGAGGAGAAGGCAGGGGAAGAGAAAGAGTAGGAGAATGGTGTATAATTTATTCCCTTCCCTGGTTCAAGACTGGGTCCCGGCCTCCAAAGGACCTCCAAAGCAACTTGTTGGGAAGAAAAAAAAAAAAAGTCCCGAACAAAGACTAAACCATAGAGCCATCCGTCCTACCCGGGCGGCAGTTCTTGCCCGCTCAGCGCGCGGGCCTTTCAGTACCTGGTGGGGCCGCCGGCGCGGGCCGCCCTTCGGACACGGTCCCTCTTGGGTCCCCAGCGCCCAGGCCAGAAGGCAAGCGCGTCGAGGCAGGCGGGGCTCTAGGACCCCAGGTCCACGAGGTTGGCCGACATGGGGTTGAGGATGGAGTCCTGCAGGCCGTGGTGGTGCTGCAGAGGGTCCGCGCCGCCTCCGCCCGGCACGGGCACGGGCACGGCGCTGGGGCCCGGAGGGTGGCCCAGGCTGTGCAGGGACGGCAGCCCCGGGGGCGGCGGCGGGCTGAGCAGCAGCGCGGGGCTGGACGACGAGTGGTCTGGCGTCCCCGACGGCGTCTTCTCGTCCTCCGAGCTGCCTAGCACCGACTTGCCGCTGCCGTTCATCGACGCCGCCAGCGGGTTGTGGCTGTTAGCGTTGGAGTTCTCGCTGTTCTCCCTGCAAGAGCAGGAGCAAAGCAGGGGTCAGCGGGGAAACCGAGGCCTCTCGGCGCAGCGGCGGGAACCAGAGCCGCCGCGCGCAGCCTGCGGGTGTTTTCGGTTTCTACCATTTTCTCCTCCAGGTCTAGGCTCTGGTTCTCCTAGTCTCTCCAGACCCGGTTTCTTTCTCTATACTTTCTCCCTGCATCATTTCTGTCTCCCCACCTCTCCTGCTCTTAATCTCAGAAATACCTTTCTGTTCTCCCTGTATCTGCCCTCCCTGCCTGCCCCCACCGAGTGGCTAACCTTTCTTTTCCAGAGCAGAGGGGCAGAGGAGCACGGTTCATGGAGTTGTCGCGGAGAGGGACAGGGACGAAGAGAAGGTGCCTGGCTTTTCAGATCACTCCTGGCTGAAAACAAAGCCAGGGTTTGTTGCGGAGAACTGGGACCAGGAGAGTCAGGAACCCTAGCTTCTAGGCTGAGGGTCCACTTGAGGACTTGAAATCTCACAGGTCCTCATCTCCTTTTGCTTTCCTCTGCTTGAGGGGAGTCTCTGTCCGAGGGACAGTTTTCGGGAGCTAAGGGTCTTTTCCCTCTAGTTCCAAATGGTCGGGCCGCATTAGAGTTTTCCCTGTGGGGCGTACTGAAGGAGGCCCGAAGGGTGCAAAGGTGCCCATTCCCAGGTGGCACAGTGGAAGCTTCAGCTGGGGCCTGAGGCTGTGTGGAGGGTGGCTTCTGAGAGAAGAGACAGGGAAGAAGGTTGCTAATCCTGGCCTAGATTCTCCCACCATACGAGAAACTGACTCTTCCGCCTTCACCTGGGCCTGGCCTGTGCACTTAGTTCGTCAGGATTCTGGATACATGCCAGTTTGGGTGGAGGGGGGCCTCCACAGGGAGAACCCCCCCCCTCCTGCAGGGTCTTTCATCAACAGCCCCTCACCCAGATTTGGAAATCTGAATTCTTAGGTAGATTCTCTGTACTGGCTTTCCGGGGCCTTTTCTTTCTGTTTTCCTGGAAGACGACTTTCCACAGGGCTGGCAGCTGAATCCTTACAACTGTGGATACCCCACCCTCATGGTCTTAGAGACCAGGGTCAGCTGGAAGCCTCTTCCCCACCTCAGATTACACTGTTCAGCACCCCCACTCTGACCCCAGTCCTTCACTCTGGGCTGCACACACCCAGTACCACAGACCCCAGGTGTCTTATTTTGCTGTTACACTCAGGTTGGAGTCTGTTCCCACAGTTTCTCTCCCATCTTCTGCTCCAGATCTGGGGTTCTGAGAGGCCAAAGCCACAGGGGCCTCATTGTCAACTGCAAGGCGAGTTCAGGAAGTCCTGGTTTCAGTGAGGACGAGCGACTCCCAGCCCTTCTGTTGCTCTCAGCTCACCCTAGACCTACCGACCTACCGCCAGAGAGGGTAGAGCCTAAGGAGAGAGGAGCTAAAGGCTTGGCAATCCAGGGAAAGGCTGCTGGGTCCAACAGGCAGAAAATGGGACATGTGTTTTTCTTCTCTCCGGGAGCTGACACTTCCTCCCCAAGCCTTTTGCCTCTTGGTCCTTTCAATGCGGGATAAAAGGCTTTCCCTATCATCCCCCTTATCCAGACAAGGAAAATTCTTCTAGGCCCCTCTACATCCAGGTTGTATCAGGCAAGTTCTAATCCCGGTCCTGACCCTTAATCACACGGCCTGGTGCTGAGTGAGGCTGACTGAAAGTTCCAGGAAGAGCTGGTGAATTCTTGCACGCAGTCTTAAAACCCGCAACCCCGATAGTCCTCGCCAAACCCCTCAGCCCTCCGACCTTCGGAGAACTATCAGGCCCTGCCTGCGGTAACCGCCCCCCTTGCCAGGAATCCAGGCCTACTGTCTTGCCTTGACCCCGAGGCTCGCTGCTTCTCCACGTTTGCGCACAAGAGACCAGGGAGTGAGTTGACGACTTCCCGATTGCTTTGCCCGCTTTAGACAAATTTCTGATCTCCTGGTCCCCCGAAAGAGCAGTCCGGGTTAGATCAGTCTGCAGCAGGGCCCTGGCTGGGACCAGGGGCCCAGTTCAGACCTCTCCAGGGGCTGAGTGGACGTCCCGGGACCCCCTCTCCCTCGAGCCCTGGGGAAGCTGGTGTGGAAGCTCTACTTACTCGTACCTTTCCTTGGCCTCGGCTGCCCGGTCGCGCTGCCGCCGGTTCTTGAACCAGTTGCTGACCTGCGTGGTGGTGAGCCCCGTGGCCTCCGCCAACTCGCGCTTCTCGCGAGGTGAGGGGTAGGGGTTGTGAGCGTACCACTCGCGCAGCACGCTGCGGCTCTTCTCCTTGAAGCAGTAGCTGGTCTCCTCGCCGTCCCAGATGGAGCGCGGCAGTGGAAACTTGCGGCGCACGCGGTACTTGCCCACGGCGCCCAGGGGCCGGCCGCGCAGCTTCTCCGCCTCGATGTAGTGCGCCTTGAGCCACAGTTGCTGCAGCTTGGCGTGGTTGTGCGGCGAGAACTGGTGACTCTCCAGGATCTTGTAGAGCTCGCGGAAGTTGCCGCGGTGGAAGGCCACCACCGCCTTGGCCTTGAGCACGCTTTCATTCTTGTGGAGGTGCTCGCAGGCGGGCAGCGACCACAGGAAGCGGCCCAGCCGCTCGATGTTGCCGCCCTGCTGCAGCACCTCGCACACGCACGCCACTTGCTCCTGCGTGAAGCCGAAGGTGGGTAGCATGGACATGGTGCCGGCTGCTCCCGCGCCCGCCCGCGCGCCCTCAGCGCGCCGCGCGGTCCGGCATGGGCGCCTCCCCGCCGGACCGTCCTGAGCCAAGAGGCGGACTGGGGGCCCCTGGCCTGGCGCTGGCTCCCGGCGAACTCGGAGTCACTGCAGTTCGTCCCCGCGCGGGCCGTGGATCCCGCGCCGCCTTGCGCCCCCGCCGGCCGCGCGCCTCGCCAGCGCCCTCGTCCAAGCCCGGGGGCCGCCCGCGGCGCCGCTCCGCATGCTCCGCGCCCTCCCGCCCGCCCGCCGCTCCCTCGTTCGCTTCTCGCTCTCTCCCTCCCGTCTAGCTTGCTAGCTGCTTTTTTAATAATATTATTCTAAGCGGGCATGAGGCGCTGCGGCCCGAGCCCTGATTGGTCTGGTTATCTGACCCGGGGCCTGCCCGCGCCAGACAATAGTCGGAGTCAAATTATTCGCCATGGAGACGCTGTCAGTCACTGGTAACCCGAGCCCCGGCGGGCCAGGCGGCTCCCCCCGGCCGGCTCCGCTGACAGATCGCCGGGCTCCGCGCAGAGCGGAGGGCGGCCCGAGACAGGAGCCGGAGGCTCTCCAAGAGCCCGGGAGGAGGTGAGGGCCGGGCTGGGGCTGGCGGCGGCGGTGATTGACGGGGCGGGCGCCCAAAGAGCAAGGAAGGTGCTGGATCGGGGTGGGGTGGGGTAGGGGGGCGGAGAGGAGACGCGCGGAGAAGAAAAGGGGAGGACCACAGTGGGGAGGGAAGAGGGGAGAAGAGAAGGCGGAGGACTGTTTAAGGGGGTGCCGGGAAGAAGGAGACGGAGAGGGGCGGAGGGAGCCACGAGGGGGAAGAAACTTTGGGCAGCTTTTCGCAGGGCCTCTCCGGATGACCCCCTGGGTCATCACGCCGCTCCTGGGGCCGCTGTTTGCCGGGTGGATTGTGCTCAGGAGCCGACCAGTGGGGTGGAATAGTTTGGATGCTCTCTGGCGCCCCTCAAAGATTTGACTTTTCCTGCTGACAGTGCTCCACCCCCATCTTAGGAGCTTGGGACCCGACCGGTCTGCGAGGGAAAGGGGGAGGGAGTAAGAGAGAGAAGTGGGGAAATTTTGGCAGTGGCCACAGGCAGACGCCTGACAATCTACTTCTTGGAGGATCCCGCCTTTCCTTCGTCTCCTAACCGGGCCGGCTGCCCCACGGCCGGTACCGCCCCGCTGAGCGCTCTCTGCTTCTCGCTGGGCGGGGACACAGACTTAACCCCACGGGTCCCACCTCCCGAAATGCGCCCGGCACTTCCGTGCGGCCTCTACGGAAGTTAACTCCGGTGGGCAGCGCCGGTGGTCTGCCCACGGGAAGGCGAGGGCAGGGAATCTTGAATTCGTGGCGCTTCCCCTGTGGGTGGTCGGGGAGGATCGAGTGGAGGCAAGATCCCCCACCTTCTGGCCTCTCAACTCCGACTCGGCTCTGGCCAACTCCAACATGAGAACCGGGTCGCTGAGCTCCGGGATGAGGGGCTTAAAAAGGGAATCTTGCTTTTTTACTTCTTTGTCAGGACGCATATGTAAACACGTGCTGCTGGTTCTCTGCGAGAAGGGCAGGCAAGTAGATGGAAGAGCTGGAGTGGAAGAGGGGGTGTTGTGGCTGTTCCTACGGTTTTGAAAAGCCCCGGGGTTAGATCCTTCACTGAGTGGTCCTTTCCACCTCCGCTTCGCCTGGAAGCCGGAGTCTCGCTGGCTCCCAGTGCCAGGACCCAAACCAAAACAGCCTGGGCTCGGCATTCAGTTTAGGACTGTGCAGTCTGTGTCTAGGTCACGCTTCTCGGTTCCTACCCCTTTAAATTTACTCGGAGGTTGGTGCTAGGAACACCGGAATGGGGGGTCCAGAACCCCTGGTTCAGGTTTTGACTTTGCTTGGTGTTTTTGAGCAAGGCACCTATTTATTCGTCTAACCCTTAGCAACGTTTCCCAAAGTTCCCTACTCTAGCTTTCTAGCAGTCCTCTGGGGAACTTGCAGGCATGAAAGAGTGGAACCCAAGTCTCCCTAAGATTTTTGCCTCTGGGGGCTTGTCCAGGTGTCCTGAGACCACAGGGTTATCAAAGTATGTTCCAAAGCAGTGGCAGGAACAGCTCCCTGCAAAAGTTCAGGTGGCATGTTCAGGGCCTGCATCTGTCTGCTGGGAGGAGCCCTGCTGTGTCCAGGCCACTTTATCCAGAATCATGTGTGCTGCCACACGGAGTTCACCTCATAGTTGGGCTTAGAGGACTCTGGAAAACATGGGGAAATACATATCCCTGGCTGCACTGAGGTCCACAGCCCACCTTACTGATCCCAAGAAAGGGCAACCTACTCTTTCCAAGACACCTTTCTCAGTCACAGGGTTAACAACTGGTAGGCAGGTCCCAGCTCTGGCCACCGCTGCCTTACATCTTGGCACGATCAGGCTGTAGCTGTTGGGGAGCAACCTGGTATGGTGCAAGCGGGTGGGCCTGGGCAGTAACTTCCAGGCGTGAGACTCTGGGTCACTTTACAGCCTGCTCCACCTCATTCTCTCCACTACTAGGTGAGGCCTGTGTGATCTGTCAGGTCCCTGTTGCTGGAGTGAGTCTAAGAATACTAACCTTGAAAAGGTGAGTAAACTGCATCCTCAGCCACAGCTTCTACTGGGAATATGCCCCTCTGTGGCCCCTTGGAGCTGCAAGATTGAACTTCCTTTGGGACTGGGTTCTGCCCATGTTCAGCTAAGGCGGATTTTCTGGAGCTTCAGACTTACTGCCCCTTCTGGTGTTGATCTCTTTGTGGCCTCTGGGTGCTGAGCCCAAGAGTCAGACCTGCCAGGAGTATACCCGTGGCATCTGCCATCTTGGACAATAGTGTGCGTCATATGAAAAGAGTAAGCACAGAAATTCTGTATCACCATCACCCAATGCACGCATATATGTCCATATGCCACTCTCCCTTTCTCCATATTTGTAGGAAGCTGGTTCTAGCAGGTCTGGGCTAAAACCTCTTGCTAACAGCGGCACCTGAGTGCCTGCCCTTAAAAAGGCTACTGAGGTCAGCTAGGGCCTCTTTACACTCTGCATCCCTCCCTGCCAGCCTTTGCCCTACAGGATAGAGCAACTGGCAGGTGTTTGGGTCCTCCAGGACTTGATAGATGCCAGCCTGACCCTAAGGCAATCTCAGCCCCAGGTTCCAGTGCTCAGAGCAGCCACTGGAGAGCCTGAGGGTGCCAGATGCCTTGGGTCTACCTCCCCTGCCGCCCCCTCCAACCAATCCAAGGAATCTATGAAATATGCAATCTGTTCCTCCCCTAAGATGCACCTGAGAGTCCTGCAGAAATCGGAGAAGGTCCATGGGTGCAGAGGAGAAAACTTTTGTAGACCTCTGGAAATTTGGGTCTTATTGAAATGTCTCTTTCACCTCCAAGTAGGCTGGGAAATCCCCTGGGACAGGCTTTATGGAAGGCAGCAGCAGGTACGGATGGGTGTTCTTTAATGAGCCCACACTGACCAAATGCCCCTGCCCTGACTCTTGGTCAGGGACAGTCTGGGTCTGGGCACCCACAGATGGCACCCACTGCCCTTCCCAGGGGTGGCGCATGGCCCACTCCTGGGACTTTCGGAGAAAGGGAGAATGGATAGGAACCAGCGTCCCAAGGGCTCCCCTCACTTTGAGTTGGAGCTTTTCGGAAGGAAGGGGGTGCTAAGGAGACGGAAATGCTAGCTGGCTATTTCCAACGACCAGCAGAGAAGGGGCAGGGGTTCGGTGCCAAACCAGAGGACCAGAACTTTTCTCTATTTTTCCAGCCTATACAGACTGCAGAAATCCGCTGGGCAGACAGGGGCCCTTGCGTCGCCCGCCTCAGGCCTTCCCGGAGGTTCTGAATCTCTGGGGCGTCGGGGCTGGGGTTGGGGCTGGGGAAGCAGGGGTGGGCGGGCCGCGGCGGCAGAGCCCCGTTCCCGCGCACGCTCGCCCAGACCTGGCCTCCTGCCTGGGCCTCGCTCTCGTTTCGTTGAAAGCGGGGTCGCATCGCCTCGCCTCCGCCTGCCCTCTGCAACCAAACCCCCTCCACGCCCCGCCGCACCCCACTGTTTTCTGTTTTGGCCGACTTTTGGGGCAGGTCAGGGCCCGGGAATTCAGCTCGCAGGAATTCTCCGTTTTTGAAGACGGTTGCCGCGGCGCCCCGAGCCCGGGTGCGGAAGCAGGGCACTGGGCTCCGGGTGGCCGCTCTCGCGAAACAGCGCGAATCGGGGCGTCGCCTGCACCGCACGTGGCTGGCCCGGCCCGGGGCTCCCAGGGCCGGAGCAACAGGATTCCGCTGGGGCCGCCGCTGCCCCTCCGATCTGCCGGCCTTTCGCTCCGGACCCACGCGGCGGCCTGGAGCGCCCTCTCGAGCAAACGGTTTGGAGGCCGCGGGCTCACAGGGGATCTTGCTCAAACGAAAAGAGCGAGAACTTAGAGCTCGGGCTGGTCTGGAGGCCGGCAAACCCAGGGAATCGGCTCGGGGTGGCGCCAGGGCCGAGTGGGACTTGAGACGGGTCCCCAGGTCCCGGGCGCAGCCCGCCTGCCTACGACGCTCGGCCCGGCTCGGGGTTTTCCGTCCCCGCCCGCGGTCCCGGCTCGGTCCCGGATCCCTTCCTACCCGCGAGGCGCTCCCTCCCAGGCTGGCAGGGGACAGCGGGACACTTTGCCTGGGAAGGGGTTGCGGGGCGCGGAGCGTCGGGCATCCAGGTGAGGGGGCCAGGTTCTAGGCTTCGGGTTAAGAAGCCGCGGAAGTCCGCCGCCGGCTTTCTCCCGCGGAAGCGCGGAGGGCCCGCGCACCCGGCCCTGCCTTGCCGCCGGCTCTGCCTGCGAGCGCCCCCACGCGGGAGGTCCCAGAGCCCCGGTCGGTGGGTCGGTGGGTCGGTGGGTCGGTGGGTCGGTGCGCGGTTTCCCGTAGGCCTCTAGCCAAGCCGGGAGAGGTGCCGGGGGAGGGCCGCCGGTTCCTTCCTGTTCACCACCCCCGGCACTAACCGGCCGGTTGCGCGGGCAGACAGGGCACGAGATGCGGGGCGCGTCCGTGCAGCGCGCTCCCTCGGAGACTGACACACACCCGTCCCGGGGCGCACTGAGTTGCCAGGATTTGCTCCCAGGATGATCCTTGAGGGACCGTCACTGGCTTATCACCGTCGCATGTGCCCCCTGGAGACTCTGGATCTGCCTGGCACACAGTGGGAGTCCAGGAGATGTTCGAACGGATGCCTGAATGACCAATGGGATTAGACTGTCAGCAACAACTGGGAAGTACCAGGCCAATAAGACAATGGCCCTCTTCCTCTTTCCTCCCGCGCTTTGCTTCCAGCCTGCTTCTTTCCCTCCCTCCTTTGCAGGGGAAGACTCATGGCGTTCTCCAGCCAGAAGTCCTGGGTGCTGTAGCCTCCCAAGGGCTACCTAGAAGCTACAGACGCAACGCTGTGCTCTTAGCAATTCAAGATCTAATTGCCTATAGCAGTACCAGGTTCCCTTGGGCTGTAGGAGAGTTTTCCAAGTTGAGCTATTCTCATTTTTGTGGGGCTGCTTCTTTAGTTGCATTTCCATAGTTACTTTACAAAAATCCTCTGTAGGCAACGTGTATATCAGGTTTCCTGTAAGAAGTGACTTTTTTTTTTTTTTCTTTCTTCTTTCCATTACCTGTGAGAAATTCTATCCTAGAGTAGGGATTCCTGGCTTGGCACTTCTCTCTCCTGCAGTATCTATTTTTATTACCATTAATTACAATGCATCAGCCCCACTCATCAGTGATACCCCCTTCCCCTGGCTGGTGACTGCTCTTGGCTCTCCTGACTTGGGTAGCTATGCCTGGGCCAGAGGGCACTCCCACCCCACCATTGAAGGCAGCCACACAGGGCTTTCCAGTAACTATGCGTTTGAAAAGGGAACCTGGAAAAAGCCAAGATTGTTCTTAACTTGGAAATCCAATACTGTATTTTGTTGTCTCTGTGAATTAAGGCTAAAATCCAGGGGCTGTTTCTTTTAGAAGAATGTGTGCTAATTAATTTATGCACAGTACTGTGAGAATGCTTTAATAAAGTAGGTAGAAACAAGATATAGCCCTACCAGGGATGGCACGCAGCTCAGGGAAACCGGTGCACGAGACCACTGCAGAGGGACTAGGTCAGTGTCAGCCTGCAACAGATGGCCTGTGGTAGCACTGTAGCATTCTGTTTTGGGATGACAGGTGTGGTTGGCCCTCTGGAAATTACCATCTTTGTTCCACCCATTCTAATACAGTTGCACTGTTAGTAAATGCTCTCATATGGGGAAGGTAGGCTGGGTGGGGCAGAGGACATGGGCTTTGGCAGCATACAGGCCTGGGTCCTTGGTCCAGACTCGCCATTTTAGTAAGTCACTCAATCTTGGGGCCTTATTTTGCCTATGAGGATAACAACCAGTGCTTGGCACACAAAAAGCATTCACCATTTGCTTATTGAATACAGTTGCACTGGGGAGTGGAGATAAAAGTTTGTGAACACCTGGTTGACAGTAGGTGCTCAGTAATTGAGGCTGTTGTCATTGGGATGATAGGATGGTGTGTTTACGCAATTGCATATGTTCAGGGTGCTTTCAGACAGCATCTCACTTAAGTGTCTAAAGGCAGATTTAATTTCAACGTGACAAGTGTTATCAAGCCCTCCTCATTTCCCAGACCTGGGCTAGGCATCATGGGAAGTGCTCAGGTGTGTGACGGGAGGTTCTGGAGCAGTTGGAAAGACAGGAGCGTGTACATGTGCAACTCCCTTGGTGTCAGCAGTTCACCATCCATGGCAGCCTTGGAGAGTGTGGGCTTTGGTGTCAGGCTACCCAGGTTAAATCCTGCCTCTGCCACTAAGTAACAGTGTGACCAAGGGTAAGCTGTACAGTGTTATGGAGTCAGTGTCCCAGTCTAGGGGGAATAAAAAGTAGGCGTAACAAACACTTTTACTTTGCTCTCAAGGATTGGGGAAAAGGAAATGAGCTAAGCATGTGAAAAGACTGGGTCTCGGTTCAGAGAGGAACAAGAGAACTTCAGCTGCCATAGTATTTGGCATTATCTTATGGTGTTCCCAGGGTTTTTGTCTCATTAAGACAGTTCTCAAAGAAAAGATAGCTGCATAAGGGTGTGACTTTGCATGTTCCTTTGGCATTGAGACTGAGGCTCCTCCCCCTGTTGTGTTTGTTCTCAGCCTTGAGTGCAAAGCAAGAACTCACAATGAAAGCTCCTTGGGTGGGTGTGAACTGTGTATATGTTACCTAGAGTAAACAAAGCAACTCCCCTCCTCTCTCTAACTCCTTCCTTGTCAGCCCCATGCTCCTTGAGAGAGACAGCCAGGAGTATCTGTTCTAATGTCTTTGATGGGTAGAGTATCTTCTATATCAAAAACAGTATACTAATGCAGAGTGGGTACCATAGTCCTATATACTGCGTGGTATGAGCATTTTCAAAGGAGGAGATAGTTCAGAGGTTAAGCAACTTGACCAAGGTCATACAGCTGATAAGGAGCCTCTGCAATTTCGGTTCTTAAGACCAAAATCCATAAAGCCATAAGCCTTGCTGCTGTTAGTTCCTTTTCAATAGTAAAAGTAATATTAGGAAGCATTGTGCTAGCTCACATCATCTCAAAACACCTCCACAAGCCAGGCATAATTACCTGCTCCATTTTGTAGGTGGTGCCGCTGAGGCTCAGAGACATTAAGTCCAAGTCCAGCAGCTATGGCAGAGCTGAGTTCTTGAATCCAGGCTGTTTGTCTGCAGAGTCTATGCTCTGACCTGTATCACTGAGTGCTTTTTCATCAAACTCTCCTCTCTTACCCCCAAGCCTTTTTCTCTCTGAACTCAGGTTCCCCGGGCATTTCCAGCTCTCAGAGGCTAGAGTTCCCTGTAGGTGTCAGGAAGATGGGTCTAAGCTCTAGGAGAAGCCAGCTCTGCCTGCCTCAGGTTTCAGCCTCCAGACCCTGGGGTTTGTGGCCTTTGCTCCCTGAAGCCCCTCCAGGGTAGGAGACCACTGTGACCAGGGCAAACTGTACAGTGATAGTCTTAGCCCCAAGCTGGTAAGTTCTGGTATGTACTCATGGCCCCCAGAGTGCCTGGGCCAAGCGCAAGCTCAGAAATCCGCCCAGACCAACAGAAGAAACAAAAGAATGAATTTCTTACAAGGATTCAGGGCGTACATGGATTGAAGGGCAGGGAACACCATTGGCCTTAAGCGGGGTGGAACCAGAAACTGGAAAATAGCTATCAAGGCAACACTTTTCCTCCCTCTGGGTGGCAGAAGGGTCTCCTTTCTCTATTCTGTCTGAGGATCTTTGTTCTCTCTGGGAAGAGCAGCTTTCTCTGTTTCTTCTCCTTTTAATACTTCCCTACCTTTTCATGTGTTCCCCTCTTTGGGCACTCAGGAGGCACTCCAAGATCTCTGCCTCTGTTCCTAATTCGAGAGAGAGAGAGAGAGAGAATATCTTATAGGCTTGTCTTCGGTCCAGTGATTCCCACTCCAATCAGGGATGCTGGATGGATGGGTGGGTGCTATATATATAGTCCTGGGCAGGACTATATGGCACCATGCCCAATCCCCCAGGACTGTGAGCCATGCCTTGGGAGAATGAAGTGCTTGGAGGGCTACTGCTCTAGTTTGCAATGGAATGCCCACGTCTAGGGCCTGCTACATAGAGGCATTAAACAGATTAGTTCCTTTGCTCCCCCCTTCTCCC
Organism: Cervus canadensis; assembly: GCF_019320065.1. NCBI lineage: Eukaryota > Metazoa > Chordata > Mammalia > Artiodactyla > Cervidae > Cervus > Cervus canadensis. The sequence continues at coordinate 26,456,916 of NC_057390.1, forward strand.
CACTCCCCAATGCGGTGCCTTCCCCAGTCCATCCATCATAAATCAGCCAGAGCTTCCAGATTAGAGTCCAGATATGATTGTCCTAGTCTCGTGTTTAAATTCCTCTAATGGCACCCATTAACCTCATGATGAAATGTAGACTCCTTAGCATGGCTTAGGAGGCCCTTTGTCATCAGTCTTTGCATGTATTAGCTTATTTTCCATGTTATCCAACTCTTTCTCAAGATTTCAGCCATCTGGAGTGATTTCTACCCACTCTTCCACTTCTTTGGTAGACACCCATCACCACCTGCTTATACCTTATTGACCCTGGGCTTGGCCATGAGACAGGCTTGGACCAATGGAATGAAAGTAGATGAGCAGATGCGTCTAGAAATATGGCAGGGTGGAACCAGGACTCTTTCTTCTTTTGCCCTTGTACCCCAGATAGGCGCAGCTCCAGCCCATGTCATGAGATGAAAAAGAAGATGGAACAGAGCCCACCCTGAAGCAGGGTCACAGGTGGCCTGCAATCTACCATGTTTGGTAAAGTTTTGATATTGTTACAAGTTTATTTGGCCAGAATTAATGCTGCCTAGGAAGAGCTTGCAAAGTGGACATTGGGCTGCAGGTGCAACCATATCTTCCCCAGTCAGCCCCTGCCCTCTGTTCCCATCATATCCTTTCTTTTTTAAAGTCTAGTCTATCCTGTACACTTCTCAAAGACCCTTCACCCTGTCCCAGCAGATGGATGTATAGTGACGCCTTTACCAATCAGTGGCAGACCCCCCATTAGAGCTGGCATGATCTGGGTTCTTGAAGGTGCTCTTTTGAACTTCTTACTACACATGACTCTCAATTTTAGATTCCATAAGCTGAGTCTGCTCCATAGTTAATCTATGTAGGCTGAAGTCCCAAAGCATCTAGCCTTTTGGTGTGTTTGAAAACAGAGGTCATGGGGTGTTGCCCATCACACATGTGCCCATGCACCTGCACACACACACACACACACACACACACACAGAGGCACACATGTTCATGTCCATGGAGGTGTCCAGGCACAGGAAATCACATGCTGTTGAACACACATATTCCTAGTTACGCTGGACACAGTCCTCCAGCATTGACCCTAGAAGTTCAGGTCTTTTCATGGTTGGGTCTGTGATGAGCTATGAAACCAGCAGGTAGTCATCTCCACCCATGGCTGTGCAACTCATACCTCCTCCTCTCTCCTGCTTTCAGCCTCTGATGAATAATTACAGGGGCATTGGAGCTCCTGATTCTCAGTAGATTGGTACTACCAGCTGACATATTTCCTCCTCAAAAAATATGCACTGTAACTTTCTACATAGAACATTCAGGCAAAAATATGTAATTTCAAATAATACCTTAATGCTTAGAGTAAACAAAATAATGTAATGTGGATACAAGTGAAATAGGAGTGGATGAGTGTTCCTTGTATTCAACTGAGGTTATAAGAAAAGGAGAACGGCGGGAGCCAGGGCTAGGACTGGAGCAGACCCGGGAAAAAAGCACTGAGGTTGAGATAAACATAGAGAGCAGATTCAGATTGTGAAGTCCATGAACATTTTATAAAATGAGATTTCCTCATGGGAAAGGCTTAAATTAAACCCACAAAGGTTATTCAGCAATATATTTTGTAGCCTTAGCAGGAGTTTAATTTAGGGTCTTTGTTCAAAGGGTATGTGGAGGAATTTACACACACACAAAGACTCAAACAGGAGTGTGCACATACATATTAACAAATGTATATATAGGCAAATACCTATACATACACATATGGACACACAGAACACACATATATTCATGGGAAATGATGAATACACACATTCATGCTCACATGAGGAAATAATTCTTGAAACCATGTGGACCATCTTACTCTCAATGCGGTTTATATTTCAAGGTCACCCTCAAACCAGACTACCATGAGAGTTGGTTCATGATTTGGAGTTTTGAGGGGTTAGAGACCTCAATAGAGTGGTAGGAGTTGAAACTAGAAAATATAATTACATTTAGTTACTGAGCTTTTCTCCTTATAAATAGCAAGCATTCTTAATTAGAAAAATTTGTACACTCAATGCATTATAAACTTTGTGGATAGTTAGCACGTGGCTGGAGATGGGGCCAGGCTTAAAGAATCCATAGTTTCTACTGGGATTTTTTTTCTAATTTATATTTAATCTGAGATGTTTCCAGAAAGTCAAATGTCACCTATATCAATACTGAAAATGCTGACCAGCGACTCGGTTCAGTTTAATCTCATTCCATTCTAGTCAACATAATAAATATACTTCTTTTCCTCAAGTATCAGATCTAAGGAGTATTATTAATAAAAGGGCTTCTACTCCATATCCAACTCTGTGCTAGGCTCTGTGAGGGGGAGAAAAGAAAAGTGAAACTGTTCTGCCTGCTATAAGTTTATAGATGGGTCGGGCAGGGCAACAGAACCAATCTGTATGGAGTAGGAGATAACAAAACCACACACCACTACTTATCAGTATGACTGGGGCGAGGAGGTCAAGATGGAAGAAATACTGCGAGACTGGCTGGAAAAGGAAGGCTTCTTTGAAAATATCATCTTGATTTGGACTTTGAACATCAGAGAGAATTAGGATGGAGAGAGGGGCATGAGTGTGATGAACTCAGAAAGTCTCATTGGGTGAGCACAGGGCTCACTGCCTGGATGAATGCTGTCGTCCTGACCCACCTTAGCTAGGAAGGCCTCAGAGGGTTTATATTCATCACCTATATCCCTCCAGCTCTCCAAAGCGAGAGTGGGATTTCTGGGAAAAGTCAAAATATGTAGAACAATACAGAATTCTACATATTTTGTACAATAGAATTCTACAATTTTACATGGCCCTATCAAGTGACAGCCATGGATGGCAAATGCAGTCATGTTGCAGAAAGGGAGTTGGTGCTCACACTGTAGTCTTGAGAATCATGCAGAATGGGACAAAACTAATTTGAGGAGCAATGGTTCTCAACTTTGGGGGCCAGAGGCCCCACTGGAAATGTGAGGAAAGTCCTCTCTCCAGGGACACGCTTATATGCACATACCCACAAAAGGTGGCGTTCTGTTGCCGGATGTCACTGTCCTGAGCTCATGCCTGAATCTGTGGTGTGTGCTGGGGAAGGGCTGCTGGGGCACAGCCAACCCTTGGAGGCCTTGTGCTTCCTTGGAGTTTCTATTAATAGCACCCCTTTGGGGTCAAGGACAAAGCTTTCCTCTCCCTTCAAAGCAGCCCTCAGCCTGACAAGCAAAAGAGTGGAAGAATCTTTGCCCCATTGCACAGCACGTGAGAAGAGGTCTCCTTCTCATCAAGGGCAAGTACTGTTTTCAGCCTTTAGTAAATATGGGCAATTTCCTCACACACCAATATCCCCCTTATAGCAGTTCAGAGTGAACTGGGTTGAAGAATTTCTCCCAGTAGCACTTGCCTATGTGTGGTCATGGGCATAGTCCAACATCTAACAAGGTGCCTTGGCCCAGAATAAGCTCCAAAATGGTTTTTGTTAATTCAACAATAATAGCTATATTTTCTTGAATGCTCTTATGTGCAGACAGGAAGCCAAGGGCTTTACAAGCAAGATTTCATTGACTTCCCCGACAGCTCCTATGAGGTGAAAACTTTCAATAGGCCCATCTTAGAGATGATAAAGTGCTGTACTTGTGATGCGCGGAAGGTTCAATTAGTGAAGCAAGCAGAGGAGTAGGTTGAACCAAAGTCTGCTTGCAGTCTAGCAGTCTGGACATGTCATTATGTCCTATGTTACTACTCTGAGTAACATACCCGTTCCTTAATGTTGATACACTGTCCACGATTTGGCAGGAACCAAAGGGAGGAAGGGGATTTGAAAACCGGCCTGGATGCCAGGCGGGTTAATCGACGCCCGCACTACCGAGCGCTGTGCAAGGGGATGCTCCCCTCCCCCGTCCCTCCGCCCGTCCTCCAGGCGGGCCCTAGTGGCAACCTGAGCTGGGAAGCAAGGACGAGCCAGTGCAACACCTTGCTGGTATTTTATTTCAGCGATGGCGGGGGCAGGAGGGAAAGCGTCTCATTGAAAGAACTGGCTCTTTCTGGAATGGAGATCCATTTCCGACTGCCCCCTCCGGAGTCTCCTGAGCTGGCTGATGTCGGAGGGAGGATATTTTCTTAAGGATGGACTGTTCTTGATCGTTTCCTGCCGCAAAGGTCTCCCCCTCAGCAGTCAGGGTGCCTGTTATCTAACACTCCCAGCTGTTTCCAAACACATTCTAATGAAAATAAAGCCCCTCTAGGAAGAGCCCGGGGCTTTCCTGGTGGCTCAGTGGTAAAAAAAATTTCCCTGCTGGAGACAAGGGTTCGATCCCTGGGTCAGGAAGATTCCCCTGTAGAAGGGAATGGCAACCCACTGCAGTGTTGTTGCCTGGAGAATCCCATGGACAGAGGAACCTGGCAGGCTACAGTCCACCTGGTCGCAGAGTCAGACAGACTGAGCGACTAAACAAGTATCAGTAACAAGGAAGCACCCGAGATTTGAGAGGTAAGAACAGGTACGGTGTGCTACCCACTCCCCCCGCGCATGGTGGGAGGGCTGAGAAGTATTTAATTCAGTTCAGGACAGATTTTCTCGAGTGTGTGGAAGTGGGCTGAGCACTTAAGTTTGGGACGATGATGTCAGACTTTTGCTTACGATCCCGTCTTTAAGTAGTCAGTTTGTGAAAATTCGAACTAATGGGTCCAGGGGACAGCATTCAAGGTGTCTGTGAAGTTGGCTGGGAAAAAAATTGCATCTTAATTTTGACTAACCTCTAGCCAACGTTTAGCAACTCCTCCAAGAATGCAGGCATCAACAATGGCAGTACTGGGCAATACCGGTGACTTTTTAATTCATTTATTTTTGCTTGAAGGATAATTGCTTTACAATGTTGTGTTGGTTTCTGCCCGATGTCAATAGGAATCAGCCATAGGGATACATGTGTCCCCTCCCTCTTGAACCTCCCTCCCACCTCCCACCCCATTCCATCCCTCTCTCTTGTCACAGAGCGCTGGGTGGAGTTCCCTGTGTCATATAGCAAATCCCATGACTTCTTCACTGATAGAGACCACAGATATTTTTCTGTCATAGTTGGTGTGTGTGTGCATGCTAAGTTGCTTCAGTTGTGTCCAACTCTTTGCGACCCCGTGGACTGTAGCCTGCCAGGCTTCTTTGTCCATGGGATTCTCCAGGGAAGACTACTGGAGTGGGTTGCCATTTCCTTTGCCAGGGACCTTGAAATACTTATGCTCATCAATACTTTGGAATTATGGTACTGATCAGACCTACTGCTAGATCTTGCAATTTAAAATGTTTTAGGACTTCTCTGGTGGTAGGGTGAATAAGAATCTGCCTGCCAATGGAGGGGACATGGGTTTGATTCTTGATTCAGGAAGATCCCACACTCCACGAATCAACTAATCCTGTGAGCTATAACTACTCAGTCTGCGTGCTGCAACTACTGAAGTCTCTGCACCTAGTGTTTTGCAATAGGAGCAGCCACTGCAATAAGCCAGTGCAACGCAGAGTGGGCCTGCCTGCTGCAACTAGAGAAAGCCTTAGCAGCAATGAATGAAGATCCAGTGCAACCAAGAAAGAAAAAACATAAAGACACACATACTTTATCACTTTAAAAATTATTTTTATAATTATACTTCAATATGATTGGTTTTCTTTGCAATCATGAGTATTTTACGTTAGAAAATATTATTCTGAGAAAGAATGTGTATTACTCACCAGATGCCACAGACAGAAAAACTGGCCCTGTGTGAAACTGATGTATATTTAGGGATCCTCCTTTCAGTACAGAGTTGCAGCAGTTTTGAGGAAGAGTTACTTCTTCATCTTTCATTTGTTCAGAGAGGGCCTTGCCAGATATCAGGGAGAAAGAGGAACAACCTGGGGAACCTTAACAAGTTTTGGTATGTTTAGGCCTCAACTTTCCATCTATAAAATGGGGTGGCCAAACCCACCAACAGGAGGTGCTCTTTCCTCATTGCTGACTAAGGAGGTTGGCAGAGCCCTTTGAGCTTCAGGCGCCTGGATTTGAAACGGCTGGATGCAGAGCCTGGCACCGCGGCTTCACAAAGTCAGCTGGACCCTGTGCCCTTCCTGTATGCCAGGTTGAAAGTAGATTTTTTTTTTTTTTTCATTTGGGATCCAAGATGCTGAGTCACTGGCCAGACCAGAAGAGTAGTTTTTGTTATAAAACAGCCCAAGAGGCCTATTCCTTAACCCCTGCCCAGAAAGCTAGGTAGGCCTCAACACTGTTTTGCTTCTGAGGGACTGCTTCCAGGAAAACTCTGCAGAGGGTGTGGGTCTGGGTGGGGCTTAATGGAACCAGTTCTAGGGGGAAAGCCCAGGTTTCAGAGTTTCCTAGGGGTGAGGCCAAGGCAGGCAGTTGTCCTGGGGTTGCCTCGCATTTACTTTGTCTAGAGTCTATGTTATTCCTAAAGTCTTGCGTCCCCAGCAACAGGCTCCCTCTTGGGGACTCTGATAGGGAAGACAGTTCCCATTTGTGATGCCCTAATAAGCAGGGGGGGCGGGGGGGAGATAAGACAGGCCCAGTAGGTATAGCAGACCTCCCAGAAGAGTTTAGGTGTGTGCCCAGGCAGGCCAGGATAAGAGGCCTGGGGGGAGCAGAGTGTGCTAAGTGGAAGAGCAGAGAGTTGGCAAAGACTCAGAAGGCACAGATGAAGGCGTGCTAGGGAGGGGTGTCAGCCTGAGCACAGAGCACGAGGGGTTTTGACTAGTGGTGGTGAGGGGCACTATGGTAAGATTAATCTGGATTCAAGTGAAAGGGAAATATTGGAGCCACATAGGGTATGGGAGGGAGGACTGGATATTCACTGAAGTTGTTTTGAGCAGGAGAGTTGATTCTGGTTGTGTTGCAGGCTTGCCAAGAAGGGCAGGACTCCAGGTTTCTGCATCCAGGCCCTAACTTATTCCTGAGTTATGGCTCTCTGATCTTTCTAAAAGGGGCTTCCCAGGCGGTGCTAGTGGTAAAGAATCTGCCTGCCAATGCAGGAGACACAGGAGACATGGGTTCACTCTCTGGGTTGAAAAGATCCCCTGCAGGAGGGCATGGCAACCCGCTCCAGTATTCTTGCCTGGAGAATCCCGTGGGCAGAAGAGTCTGGCAGGCTACAGTCCATAGGGTTGCAAAGAGTTGGATGTGACTGAAGTAACTTAGCAGGCACACATCTTTCTAAATGTAGCAACCTTACATCCATCCGTTGACTAATTATCCACACATCCAATAATTACTCATCCATCCACTTATTTATCCACTCATTCTCATATCCTCTGCCTTCCTCCTGTCTCCCCTCATTAGGCCAGAGATTGTGTTCTCGGCTGTATTTCTGGTTTCCAGAGTAGTTCCTGGCACATAGTAGGTCCTCAAAAAATATTTTTGAACAAATTTGCCCCCTGAACATTCACTTAACAGTTCACATTTTGTATAGGATGTTTCTCCTCCTAGAACATTGAGTCCTTTTGTCCCTGCTTATCACTGGAGCCATATCTGATTTTTTGTTGTTGTTGTTAAAGATGAATCCTTATTTATATGTTTTAAAAAATATTCATTTATTTGGTTGCCCGGGTTCTTAGTTTCAACCTGCAGGATCTTGATCTTTGTTGTTTGCCCCGGATCTTAGTTGAAACACACAGGATCTTCAATCTTTGTTGTGACTTGTGGGATCTTTAATTGCAGCATGTGGGATCTAGTTCCCTGACCAGGGATCGAACCTGGGTTCCCTGTATTGGGAGCAGGGAGTCTGCCTCTGGACCGCCAAGGAAGTCCCACATCTGCTTATTTGGACGCTCTGCTATTCCAACAGAGTCTGAGAGTCCCTTTCTCCTCTGGTGTAGCCAAGCACCCTGAACTGCTTGAAAGAAGACCTGGGTGCTGGTCTCAGATCCGCAGAGACAGGGTACACAGCCTCAGACATTACCATTCCTCCTCTTTCCTGGGCAGAAAGATGAGATGAGCTTGGGCCAGGAGAATTTTGAGATTCTCCAGATCCTAATGGGCTATGATTTTACAACCCTAACTCATCCCACTGTAGGGCAAGTGAAACCTTGTTAAAAACTGCTTGAATTCAGTCAAAGGGAGGTTTCCCCAGAGTCAGTGATTTAAGGTACATTTCTTGGCAACAGAGATGCCCTAGTGGAATGGCTAACCATTCCTCAGCCCTAGGAATCAATTGTCTTCTGATAGTCCCACTATGAATGCACTTACCCCCTTCATCATTGGGAGGATCCAGCAGTGCCCAGAAAGGGACTTAATTACTCTGAGATTACGTTACTTTCCTGATTAAGTCACTTAATAAATGACCACATCAAGTAGCCTGAAGCGAGGCATTTCCTGAGAGGACCTAAATTACTTTTAATTTTCAGGGCTGTGTGTTTTCCTTTTGCAGCCTGGAGGGGCAGTGCCCAGCTTGCCATCTGAGAAACATTTCTTCAAGGTGTCAAAAGGACGTGTCATGCATTTGGAATGAGAACTAAATTAAAAGGCCATGCAACACATCGTTATATAAATACTGGAGCTGTTTCCAGTATAAACTACCCATTTGGCAGTCTTTTCTTGAGCAGAAACAACGTGTAGTGGGACACTTGCTTGACATTTACATCCCTACCAGCACATACATAAACAAGTATACACACGTGTACATATATGCAAAGGCACACACGCGCACAGTCAGGAAGGGATGGGCAGGGCTCCTGGAACACCACATACCAATTAGCCACCTGGATTTTGCTGCTGCAGAAAGGAGGGGATATCAGTGACCACTAACTTAGCACCTCTAGTTTTCATGCCTGTTCTGAGAATGGCCCTGGGACTCTAGTCTCCTTGCCTCTTGAGAGAGAGACTTGATTTCTATCATGAACTCATATAACATGTTCTATTCCTTATAGAGTGAAGTAAGCCAGAAAGATAAAGACCAATACAGTATGCTAATGCATATATATGGAATTTTAAAAGATGGTAATGATAACCCTATATGCAAAACAGAAAAAGAGACACAGATGTACAGAACAGACTTTTAGACTCTGTGGGAGAAGGCGAGGGTGGGATGTTCAGAGAGAACAGCATTGAAACAAGTATACTATCAAGGGTGAAACAGACCACCAGCCCAGGTTGGATGCATGAGACAAGTGCTCAGGGCTGGTGCACTGGGAAGACCCAGAGGGATGGGATGGAGAGGGAGGCGGGAGGGGGGATCGGGATGGGGAACACATGTAAATCCATGGCTGATTCATGTCAATGTATGGCAAAACCCACTACAATATTGTAAAGTAATTAGCCTCCAACTAATAAAAATAAATGGAAAAAAAAATGTTCTATTCCTTAACTCAGGGCTTCCCAGGTAGCGCCAGTGGTAAAGAACCTGCCCGCCAATGCAGGAGATATAAGAGACTTGGGTTCCATCCCTGGATTGGGAAGATCCCCTCGAGAAGGCATGACAACCCACTCTAGTATTCTTGCCTGGAGAAGCCCATGGAGAGAGGAGCCTGGTGGGCTACATTCCGTGGGGTCACAAAGAGTCAAACATGACTGAATCAACTTAGTGTATGCACGTGCGTGCACATACACACACACATTCCTTAACTCAGAGGTGAGCAGAAACTTTAAGTGATTTCATCCAACTGCCTCAATTTTAAAATGAGGGGGACTTCCCTGGTGGCCCAGTGGCTAGGACTCTGTGCTCCCAACGCAGGGGGCCTGGGTTTGATCCCTGGTCAGGGAACTAGTTCCCACATGTCGCAACTAAAGATTGTGCAGGTCGCAACTAAGACCCAACACAGCCAAATAAATAAATATTTTTTTAAAAAAATAGAAAAATTGAAGAAACTAGTGCCCAGAGAGGTCTGGGGACTTGCCCAGAGACACACAGCCAGAGGGAGCCAGAGTCAGGATAAGGACTGAGGTTTCTTGGTTGTTTGTTCCACATAGCCCTACCCTCTGAGGGTCTGAGGGTATCATTTACATTAGTGAGCAGAGTGGCTGTCATTGTCATTCTGCTTCTGCTCTGCCTGGAAGCTGGGCTGATAGGCAGCCTCCACCAGGCCCCCTCCACTGCCCCACCCCTGGCTGGTGTCGTCCCACCCCAGCCCCAGCTACACAGCAAGAATACTCTGGTAGCTAGTTCTCCCAAAATACACCCCCACCCCACGTCTCTGCCCTGAACCTCGCCTTGCAGAATTCATGCCCTGGGGTAGTCTTTCCAGCACTGAATCTGGGCTGGCCCTTTTAAGCACTAGAGTCAATGGAAGTAACACGGTGTAGCTTCGGGGTCAGGCCATTGACAGCTTTGCCGCTTTCTGTCTTGGACTCTGGAAACACATTATCTGCAGAAAGCGGCTATGGTGTAAGAAGTCCACTGCTGTGAGACCACCATGCTGTGAGGGAGCCCAAGTAGCCCCATAGCAAGAGTGTGTGGAGGTGTCCTCAAGCTGTTCCTACCATCTGGGCCTGGACGCCTGACACAGGCATGGCTGGTTAAGCCTTGAGATGACTGCAGCTCCTGCTGCCACCTGAAGCCCATCGCAGGAGAGACCCAAAGGAAATGCTTCCCTGCTGAGCCCAGAAACATGAGAAATGGAAATAAACTGTTGTTTGAAGCCCCTGCGTTTTGGCGGTGGTTTGTTATGTGGCAATAGATAAAAGGCACTAAAAGGAACGGGCAGAGACACGTGTCAGGGTTTCTTCCAGCTCTGCCAGCTCCTCGTCAGGGCCTCCTTCACCTCATCCCCTCTGTCCAGTCTCCCTCTCCCTCACTCTGAAGTTATTCCACCTTAGACAAGCCATAAGGCAGATAATTGAGAGCAGGCTGCCTTGGCCATTGATTTTACCCCAGGCAGAACTAGCACTGTGGCCAGCTGAGAGGTCCCAGCTGCTCACCGCATGTTCTGAAGCTCTGGGCTGGGGAGAAGCTGTGGGCTTTCCTTCTGTCTCATGCATTAAGACAGCATTTCCAGTACCTGACCGCAGCTCTCAGATATTTGGACGTTCCAATTTGTAGTCTTTATCTAGCCTTGAACGTGGCTGTTTGTTTTTCATTGAGAAGTGTCACCTTTTTGTCCAGTTAAACTCTCACGGGGCAAGATAGCCCACAGCCAGCCCTTCCAAGACAAATGAGGGTGAAAGAACTCAACTGTCAGCCCAGGAATGAGCAAACTTCCAGGAAGAGAGAAAACTCTCAAGCACTCTTGGGCTTTTCCCCCAGACTCAGTAATATGCCTAATCAATCTCTTCCTGGCCCCATGGGACTGAGGGACCATCTGGGGTGAATGGACCAGAGGTTGACCTCCAGAAAGCCTCGGTGTAGGGGTGAGAGGGCAAGGTGGCTTTTCAGAAAACTAGACCCAAACAAAACGATTTCTGGGCACCCAATGTTGCCAGAAAGCTCTGGGTGCTTTCTCATCATGTAATTTACTGAAACACTCTTAAGATCCGAGAGCTCCGTCTCTCTCTAGCGCCTGGAGATCTATCATCTCTTGCCCATGGAGAGACTAAGGCTCAGAAGGGGGACTCCACTGGGGACTTCAGATCCTGAGAAGGACTTCCCCATCCCCACGTCACCTGTGTGGCTTCCTGATTTAGCAAATAAAAAGACGGGACACTCAGTTAAATTTGAATTTCAGATTAACAACAAATGCTTTTTAGTATAAGTACACCCCATGCATTACTTGGGACAGTGAAAGTTGTTTAGTCGTGTCGGACTCTTTGCGACCCCATGGACTATACGGTCCATGGAATTCTCCAGGCCAGAATACTGGAGTGGGTAGCCTTTCCCTCCTCCAGCTGATCTTCCTGACCCAGGAATTGAACCAGGGTCTTCTGCATTGCGGGCAGATTCTTTACCAACTGAGCTACCAGGGAAGGCCCATTACTTGGGATATAACTATGTTAATCAATGATTCAATGTTACTTGAAATTACTCAGATTTAGCTTGAGTAGCTCTTCTTTTACCTGGTGATTCTGATTTATGGGGCTGTAGGTATTTCTTCATTTGAATAAAGAGGTCTGCTGCAGAGGAAAGTATGTTTACAAGTTATTGATTTAGGTTAATCCTCTTGATTATTTTCCAAGAAAACTCAGGGAAGGAAAGTGACTTTTCCAGCTCCCCCAGAGAGCCAGCCCTGAGTCAGGCTGAAAGCTTCGTTCCAATGTTACCGTCTCAGTGAGCCTGTCCCTGATTGCCCATTCAAGATTGTAGACCCACCTGGTGGGAATCTTCCTTGTTATATTTTTCCTCCATATTATGTTTTATTTACTTCTTTTATAGTCTCTTTCTGCCTACTAGAGTGTAAGCTCCCTGATGGCACAGATCTCATCTGTGTCTTTCATGTCTGTATTCCCACGTCTGGGTCCTCAAGGGCCTGGCAGTTTGTCGGTTTGCAGGAAACATTTGAATTGGATGAATGAGGGAATCTGAGACTCCTGGCTTACAGTCAGATGCTGTCTTTCTGAGGCATCTGCTTTCCCTGTCATCTCTTTGCTGCCCTGCAGCCTTCCTGGAGCCAGGGAATTTATGCAACAGCTGCTTCTGGGGGACTGTGTGAGGATGCATGTTTGGGGTGGACTTGGGGAGGGCAGTATTTTAAGCTGTGCTCTGAAATCCCAGGCACTCCTGCCGTCCTGCTGGGTATCAGCAGGTGCTGGTGTCAGGCAGGAGAGTGAGCAGAAGGACTCCCAGGAGGGGCAAAGGGTGTGACTAGTACGCAGAGGGGGGCGCTCTCTGCAATGATGAGAGCTTAGCCCAGAACATTGCCTTTTCCCAACAGCGCTGCTTTCTGCTCAGAATAGAGAGGCAGAGGTATTCTGGAAAGAGGTCTGGACTAAAGTAACCCAGTGTGGCAGAATGCCTGTCTCTGCTCCCCCGGTTACTGCCTACTGAGGGGTGGAGGATGATGGGAAACTGGCCTTTCCATCTCATGCTTCCAAATCACTGCTGACCTGACACCCTCACAGGTGGGGGTGCTGATCCCTGTCCCTCAGCTCCTTGGCTAGATTCTGAGCACCACCCTGTCATCTGCCCCATGGAACTTCACTGGCCACTGAACCTGGATGAAGATTCGTCTCACTGAGCTATCTCACAGCCACATGGAATGGATGGGTCAGGGAAAGAACTGTGCCACACCCCATCCCCCCACCCCCCCACATTACCGAAGATATATCTCAAAGCGCCAGTCCAACTGGGGCAAATGTCTTGTTTCAGAAAAATAGTGTCAAACACCTCTGTCAAGTCTTTGACTTTGTGAAAATAATAAAATAGATTCTGGAGGAGAGAAGAAAGAGAATTACATATAACTGGAGCACAAGAGACCTTTGAGGTCTTGTGATCAGACCCCACTTACTGATAAGGAAATGAAGATGCAAGAGGCTGGGTGGGATGGGGCCAGTTCCTCTCATCATCCCGAAGAGGTGGGGGTGGGGGTGATGAACTAGACCCAGGCTCCCTTTCCATCTTGCTACCCTCACACATCTAGAAGTGAATGCTGTTGGGTGACTCTGGGTCTCAAGGGGTCAGGTCTATCGTTTGGAGAGTTAAACAGCACCGAGGGGCTTAGCCCTGAGGGATTTTTCCAGTAGTCATGGATGTGAGAATTGGACTATAAAGAAAGCTGAGTGCTGAAGAATTGATGCTTTTGAACTGTGGTGTTGGAGAAGACTCTTCAGAGTCCTTTGGACTGCAAGGAGATCAAACCAGTCAATCCTAAAGGAAATCAGTCTTGAATATTCATTGGAAGGACTGATGCTGAAACGGAAGCTCCAATACTTTGACCACCTGATGCAAAGAACTGACTCATTAGAAAAGACCCTGATGCTGGGAAAGATTGAAGGCGGGAGGAGAAGGGGGCGACAGAGCATGAGATGGTTGGATGGCATCACTGACTTGATGAACATGAGCTTGAGCAAGCTCTGGGAGTTGGTGATGGACAGGGAAGCCTGGTGTGCTGCGTCCATAGGGTTGCAAAGAGTCGGACATGACTGAGCGACTGAACTGAACTGAGGGGCTTAGAGTCTTCAAAACAGGAACTCTCTAGGGTTTCTGGTGCTGGTTTCTCCAGGCAAGGAAAGAAGGCGGAGCCTTGTTGCAACAGTGGCTGTGGGCTGTGGGACTTATTTGCTCTTTTGCCCTGACCTTGAGCAGACCTTGTTAAAGAATGGGATCCTTGGCTTCCAGGAGCTTCCGTCCTTAACTTGATGGGTGGGTGTGGGGTTTTGGGTAAGCTGCTTGCATGTGAGAGGGAGTGAGGGATCAGGGAGCTGGGAGCAAAGTCAAGGAGGGCCACTGGGAAGGACAGGATCCAGGAACCTTCCTCCACAGATAGGGTTGGGGGTTGGAGAGGGGGAGGAGCTTGCCCAGGGTTCCACAGCTAGAGATTCCCCACACTCTCTCGACCTCCCCTCCTGGACTTGGGGATCAGGAGAGCAGCATCTTCCTTTTACTGAGTCCCTGTGAAGGCCGGCAGCAGTGCTAAGCACATATTGGCTCATGTACAATTCCAGCGGCAATGTGAGCGACAACTTGTCGTTGGATCGGTGAGTTGTGTTTGACTCTTTGTGACCCCATGGACTGCAGCATGCCAGTCCTCCGCTATCTCTTGGAGCTGGCTCAAATTTGTGTCTTTTGAGTCGGTGATGCTATCTAACCATCTCATCCCCTGTGGTCCCCTTCTCTTACTGCCCTCAATCTTTCCCAGCATCAGGGTCTTTTCCAATGAGTCAGTTCTTTCCATCAGGTGGCCAAAGTATGGGAGCTTCAGCTTCAGTATCAGTCCTTCCAATGAATATTCAGGGTTGAATTCCTCTAGGATTGGTTGGTTCCATCTCCTTGCTGTCCAAGGGACTCTCAAGATCCTTCTGCACTGCCACAGTTCGAAAGCATCAAAGCATCAGTTACAGCTTATTCCCGTTTAATAAATGGGAATGGAGATCAAGTCTCTCTTGCCAAGTCACCCAGCTATGAAGCTGCAGCGGAAGAGGGAAAAGCCTTGGCACCTAACTCCACTTTTGTGAGAAGGGCTTCGCCTTACTGTGAGGTGAATGTGGAGACCAGAGAACCCCACATTTTTCCCCTCTGTTGCTTAAGGACCCAGCTGTGCATTTGTGTGAGCTTTCCCAAACCTCAGCCTTATTGGCTTAACATGCCAACAGATGCCACTTTAGTTTTGCAGCCAAGGGTCCTGATTTATTTTGTGAATAATTCTATTTATTGGGAGCTTCATTAACATGTTCTCCAAGTATCCAGATTACAAAGTTTATAAAGAATTGTTTTCTTAATTGAAACATGTCAGGAGAGTACAGGTGAGAGGCAGTTAATTATCTTTCCTTTCTAAATGGAAATTGACCTTAATTGTGAAATATTAATCCACACGTTTTATGCATTACATGAAACCCCCGTTTTTGACATGGTGAGCAAGGAAAGCAGGTCTAAGGTTACATAATTGTTTTTAATGTAAGTGCATCGGTTAATTAATGCTTGCAGAAAACTCGAGGTTTTTCAGGAAACTTACAATTAAAATCAATTTAAATGTACAGCTACATTAATATGGTGACAAGTCCAATAATAAAACATAAATGATTGCAGGCAAGTGCTGAACAGATGTGTGAATAGGCATGCAGGCCCTGAGTTGAGTGTCAGATGGAGTTGAAAAGCAGAGCAAAGACTTCTGACTCCTGGGCCCCAGCCTCAGCCTCCAACCTCAGCCCTAACTGCTGTTGCACGATTGTGGAGCTGGCCCCTGAAACGGGCCACAGACAAATCTGCTTGCTGCTATTATGATCAATACACAACGCACACATCTGGCACTGATGTCCTCATTTTATTTTTTTTCCTTAGCGAGCAAAGAGAATTATTTCTCAGCGCCTTGACAGTGGGCACCTCTCAGACTTTGTTAGAGTCCAAAATGATCTGAGGGGTCCAAGGAACGCACCGAAGCAGAGAAGGCCACTGGAACAGCTCCTTCTTGGCCCTGTGGCCACCTTTCTGTAGACAATCCATTCCTGGATCACCCATCAGTTGCCAGGGAGGAGAAGGACACTGCACAAGAAGCTGGGGGTACTCCTGTCCCTTCCTGGTACCCTTGTGTCTCCTCCTGCCCCTGACCTGTTGGGCAAAGCTAACTGATCCAGATGTACACCTGGCTACGCTGGGATAGCCTGCCTTCTTTTTTCTAGGGTGTAACTTGGAGCCACTGAAGGGAGCTGGCACCAAGTGCCCTGAAGAGAAAGGCCCCCAGCCACCCTGTTTCCTTCTGGCCTGGGGGCAGAGCTCTTCACTGGATTCTGAGGGCTCTTCTAGAAATCTTCCAGTAAATGCTAAGCTGTCTCCATACCCCCTTATTTCTGTATTTATTTATTTAGCCAGCCGCTGTTGGTGTCTGGTCCCAGTGACCACAAGAAACTTAATGAGGACCAGCCACTGTTACCGTGTGGCTTCGTGGTGAGGCAGCCAAGCTTGTGTGTGCGTCTGGCCTCCCCGGCTCACCAGCTATGTGACTCTGGGTGGATCACTTTCTCTGAATCTCTGTTTTCTTATCAAAATAAGACTGAATGCATACATTTATTCTGAGGATTTTATGAGATAATCTATGTCTGGCATGCATTATGTTCTGAAAAAATAAACAAGCAAACATGTTAGCTGCTGTTATTATTACAGTTTGAACTTAAAGAGTTGGAAGCAGGCCGCTGGAACCCTGAGTTCCCATTTACCATGCTTGGTGGAGCACTTAGACAACAAACAAAAGGCAAGGGGTTTCACACTGATCTTGAAGTGGCCTTTTGACATCCGATGGAAGGCACTTGACCCCTGACAGCAAATTAACTTCTTGAACAGGGTCCCAGCCTTGGTGTCCATTCATGGTTATCCGACTCTTTACATCACAAAAGAAGAGTCTTGTGGGCTGCTCTGCACTATTGATTGGAGCTAAATCTGAGATGATGAAGTCAACCTTTGAGCACAGAAACCAGAGAAATGCCCTTTCAGGCCACAGGCTGCACCTTTCTTTAGCTAGTTAGTATGTGCTATGGGTCATCTGGGGACCTGGGAGAGAGTGTGGATGTCTCATAGAACCCTTCACCACTGCTAAAAACAGTTCAGAGTGTTTGATCCAGCTAAGCATGAGACAGGGGTTGTTAGCCAACTGGGGTGTCAAAGACTGGGATATCTGGGGTGTGAGACTTTGAAAGGATGCGACAGAATTCTGCCTTTTGTGGTAAAATAAAACTCCAAAAGGGTTTAGCTGTGGAAGGAGATTCTCCAGGTGGAAGGAACAGCTGGGACCAAGAGGCCCTGGTCTGCAGTGTGAGTGGTCCCTGGGGCTCTCTCATCCTGATCCCCACCACTCCTGACTTGTTGACCCCAAGGGCGGGGGCTGCTCTTCTAATGACCCAGCCCAACTGGACACAAATCCTCTTCTCAACTTGCCTTAGCTCAGCTGTGACAACTGAAATTTCCTTAAGAAGGCTTCTTAAAAGAGGGCAAAAGGGAGATAAACCAGAAAGCAAGCGTGTAAGAGTAAAAACCAGTCAAGCTTTAAGAAATCCAGTCCCTTCAGCCCTGTCTCATTCCCAGAAGGGTCCCACAGCGAGATTCTCTCCTTCATCCTCATCCCAAGGGTTGGGCAGGCCCCTTGCTGACTTTCCTTCTTAGCACCAGATCCCCAGTACCATCCAGGAGGGCCCCCTCTATATCCTAGCCCTCCCCTGATTCTGGCCAACGTCTCAGGCTCCCCTTTAATCTGCAAGACTTGAGGGACCCAGGAAGAAGCTCGGCTCTCAACGAAGGCCCTGTGTTGCACAAACAGGAGGCAGTCTGGCCCTGTTCAGGTCCGCTGTTGGAGAAACATCTATACAACATGTCAGGAGGGGAGGTTTCTCATACAGGATTTACCTCCTCACTTATTTCACAGGTGAGAAAACTACTAATAAAATTCAAACAGAGTTAAATGACATGCCCAGGGTCCCTGATTGATGTGAAGGTCAGGATTCAGTTCATGTCCCCTCATACCAAGCTGCCTTCTCTTTATTTTGTCCACACAGCCTGCTATTTTATTATTTCATGCCTTTCGTCCCCACTTCTCTTTGCTCTCCCACCAAAATTCACCATCGCGTGACCAACATCGCTGAAACTGCTTTGATTTACAGATGGAGGAAATGTTAATAGGCTCAGCAGACACACAGCAGGTCCTGGTTGAATTACGTTGACAGAAAGAGTCCTTGATAAACGTAGTGATAGTCATGAAACTAACTGATGCGTTTTCAAGGGGGATAGATCTTTCATTGAAAGGAGATAAAAAGAGAGCAGTGACTTTAAATCCAATGACTTTGCAGGGCCAAGGGAATTTTTCCTGGGGTTATGTTTCAGCTCCATGTGGACTTTGGTTGGAGGATATACCTGTTTCACAAAAGTGTGGGGGAGAACATAACAATTACCATTAATCGTTTCTCTTCGAGGATTTTGCAACCGAATGACTAGAAACAGCAAAGAGTTAGTGTGAGAAGCTGAGGAAACATGGCCATAGGAATAACATTCACATTTAATTGATTTAAATGACAGCCTCAAATACAATGCAATTAAAAACATGCAATAAACATGTGGTGGAATTTAGAGCATCTGGGTCTGTTTAAATTGCTCTTGTTTTTCAAGATCAAGGGTATTATTGATAAAAACAAAAATCTTTGTAATCACTAAATTTAATCCAACTAACGATGATGAGAAGACCGTTGTAAACATGAAACATAACTTGAGAACTAAAGCTTACATATTTTCCTCCTCGGGAAAGGCATGTTTTCAGTCATGTGCATTGGAGAAAGCTGCAGAGCCATCGAGGCAGGCCTTTTGGACTACGGGGCTGCCAGAACAAGCCCCCAGCCAGCTGGTGCTTTGAAAGGGTGCAATCATTGGTCACAGTGAAACTGAGCAGTAGTCGGTAATACCTTTGGTCTCATACAACCCATAGAAGAAGGAGAAGCAAGTGTGCATTGTAAAAAGAAGAAACTGAAAACCAGTAGAAGGAAAAAAACAATGTCCCCTGGGGAAGAACTGTTGCCTAAGGATAAAATATAAATGAACCTATTTATGCTTGGTTTTCACTTCAAGTTTTAGCTTTATATTTTTATCCCTTGTTTTCATGGGGGACTTTGACCATCAATGTTTCCATAGAATTAACAAATATTTATCAAGTATCTGGTCTTGGGCACCATGGGATTAGAATATGACCCCTCCTCTTTTTGTGTAAATGGAAGTGTTGGCTGGTCTTCTCTGTTTCTGCCTCACCCCTGCCTCCTAATTCACATATTTTTGCCCTGGTCGCAGCATCATCCCTTAATAAAATAGGATTCTTGGGTCTTTGTAAGGACAGCAAAGGATTAATTGAGAAGATCCAAACTTACACGACGGAATAGAATACACAGTTGATGAAACAGCTAACCCAAGCACATCGGTAGAAACAGTAAGTTAAATGTTGCAGAAGTGTATGATAGCAGCCATGCTCTCGTGGTTAATACCGCCTCCCCCAAGCTCCCTAATGCTCTTTCTAAAGAAGAGGTGTCCACGGCAGCGTTCTGTCCTGGTTTTCTGTCCTTGTCCAGTCTGCTTCTGGGTCCCAAGTTGGTGTCTGTGTTGAAGTGCTCCTTCCTTGAATCCACGGTAATATATTATTGCAAAACATTCTTATTATTGATGTCTCTCATGCTGAGGTCCAGTTGTTGTTGTTGCTGGTGGTTCTTTTGGTTGTTCTACAACTTCCATGATCCCATGTTCTCTGACACAGGGTTGAACCCATGCCCTGAGCAGTGAAAGCATGAAGTTCAAACCACTGGGCCACCAGGCAATCCCCCAAGTTCAGTCTTATAAACAATATTAATGATACTTCTACCACATAAACTATCCACTTTGTTACCATGAAGACCCATGAAGTACTTAATTGTTGGAAATGGTATGCTCTCTGGATATGCTAAACAGTTTAGAAATGTTTCCTAGCACAGATATCTGTATAATTTTTTGAATATGTATATTCTGAGTAGGGGAAAACCCACCAACTCATTAGAAAATGGGAAAAGAACATTTACAGAATCTTGCAGAAGAAATCAATAGAAGGTAAATTACACATGTTTAAGTCTTATGTAAGGCAGCAAAAGAGACACAGATGTAAAGAACAGACTTTTGGACTAGGTGGGAGAAGGCAAGGGTGGGATGATTTGACATAATACCATTAAAACATGTATATTACCATATGTAAAATAGATGGCCGGTGCAAGTTCAATTCATGAAGCAGGACACTCAAAGCTGGAGCTCTGGGACAACCCAGAGGGATGGGGTGGGGAGGGAGAAGGGAGGGGGGTTAGGATGAGGGGATACATGCACCTGTGGCTGATTCATATTGATGTATGGCAAAAACCACTATACTATTGTAAAGTAATTATCCTCCAATTAAAATAATTGTTACTTTAATTATTATATAATTGTATAAAACAATATATTATGTAAAATAATATATTAATATATATTACAAAACAAGAATTAATTGTTACTTGTAAATTAATTAAAAAAAGAAAATATTCTCAGTCTCTCCAATCTCATATAAGGCAAAGTAAAACAATAGCAACTTTTAAAATTTTCTATCAGAGTAGGAAATATGACAGATACTGCTAATACCCACTTGGCAAATGTGTGTGGGAAATAGACACTTCTGTGCTGGAATGGAAGAGTAAATTGGTACATTTTTTGGAAAGCAATTTGGTCTTGTTTATAAAAATTAGAATGTACATATCCTTTGGATCAGAAATTCCATAGATAAGAATTTATCCTTTGGAAATACTCATACAATTGGGGAAGAAATAGATACATTTATTACATTATTTATAATAGCATAAAGTTGGAAACCCCCTAATGATGAATCATTAGGGAATTAGTTAAATAAATAATTATAATTCCATGATCCACACAATGGGATCCTGTGTGGTTATTGAAAAAAGTTGAAGTGAATCTGTTTATACCCATCTGAGAGAAGGTTCACAGTATGCTCAAAAATAAAAGAAAAAAAAACCACCCTAAGCTGCCCATCAGTGTGTATACTTTTTTTTTTCCTTGAAGGAGAGTGAATTGTGTTTTCATGTGCATAGACTATTTTGGAAAAAATAAATGGTGCTTTTCTTTAGGGAGAGAGGATTTACAGCATGCTTTTACTTGTTACTTTAAGGGCTTTTGCCTTATTTGAATCCTTTTTAAAAAACAGGGAATCTGAGTATAACAAAATAGAAATGAACTCATAGATACAGAGAACAAACTAATGGTTACCAGTAGGGAGAGGAGCAGGGGGAGGGACAAAATAGGGGAAGGGGATTAAGAGGCACACACTACTACAGATAAAATACATAAGATACAAAGATGTGATGTACAGCACAGGGCACATAGCCAATATTTTAATAATAACTTTAAGTGGAGTATAATCTATAAAAATATTGAATCATTATGCTATATACCTGAAACTAATATAAGATTGTTAACCATACTTCATTTAAAAAATTAAAAAAACAAAACTAGGAAACTTTTATTTATAAAATTATAAAACACACAAAAGTACTTTAAAAATAAAGGTCTATGGGGGCTGCTATGAGATGAGCTTGTGTGTTAGTTGCTCAGTCGTATCCGACTCTTTGCGACCCCATGGACTTTGGCTTGCCAGCCTCCTCTGTCCAAGGAATTCTCCAGGCAAAAATACTGGAGTGGGTTGCCATTCCCTTCTCCAGATCTTCCTGACCCAGGGATTGAACCCAGGTTTCCTGGATTGCAGGCAGATTCTTTACAGTCTGAGCCACCCGTGAGTCCACCCCTAACCCCACCCCAACCCTGAGATTTAACGTTCTATAAACTTGTCTCTTTCATTAGTGGCCTGGTTGCTCCAACTCACTGTATTTCTGAATCTTTTGGTTTATCTTCTCCATTCTCCTCCTGATAGCTCTTTGAGTCTGGCTTCTGTTACTTATAAATTTTGCTTCCATGTAACTTTGACTTATACTAGATTATCATGGCTTCTCTTGTTTCTTCTTACATCACAAACTTTATGTTGTAGCCTTATGGCTATATCTGGCCCTTGTCATTTCCTGGTTCAAAGGCCATAGGAAAAGGGTCTGATGGGTACGGATTATTTTTTAGATTGGGTGATGATTAAGTATCTTCCCCTGGTCCAATCAGCTCTTACAGTCCTGGAACCGTGGGAAGAGTGGGCCATTAAGGCCCAAATATGGCTACTTAAAGGCTACTCATAACACAGATGTCTTCTGAGAGAGCAGCATTGAGGGTGTGGAAGGCTTCCGTGGCTGGTTTTGCCCAGTTTAGGTTTGTCATCCTGTCCTGTCTCTGGCTGCTGCTTTGGGAACCAGGAAACCAAGTAAATGTAGGGCGAGTCAAGAGAAAGAACCTCCTCACTGGTTGAATTTCAGTCCTCTTATGACATCACCTCCTCCTGCCCCCATTCTCTTCTCACCAGATGCTGAGAACATTTCCCAACATGAGAGGTATGAGGGTGGGTGAGCTAGAAGGAAATCAGCAAATACGCAGTCCTAATACTCATGTGAGGAAATGCTATGCATCTTGGAAGTGAGAACATCAAACTTCACTATGAAGATCACAGAGAGAAAAGTAAGATAAAGCCATCAGAGAACTTGATAGCCAGCCAACTCAGAGGATGAAATAAGCCAAGCCCTTAGGATGCTGAAATGAGAATCTAATAAAATGGCAATTGATGTAATCAAGCAGCTTTAGTTATGAGAGTGCATTTTAAAGGACTGAGTATTGAATCTTCAACGCTGTTATAGTTGACCAACAAAGAGGACACACCCTAGCCTTTCTATCTGCAACTTCAAGTGAACTTCATAATTGCCAATGGATTTGTCTTTTCTGCACTGCAGGAATTTTCTCTTGGCATGAATATGAAGCTATTTTAAAAGATGAAAGAAAACTTAGCTTCAGATTGTTCTGTATTTAATTTTGATTTTTTTCTTTTTGGTCTCATCATGTGGTATGTGGGATCTTAGTTCCCCGAACAGGGATTGAACTGCACCCTGTGCAGGTGAAGTGTGGAGTCTTAACCACTGGACCACCAGGGAAGTCCCCTGTTCTGCATTTAGAGGCTACTATAAATCCCTTTCTGCCCCCGCTTCCCTTCCACCCTTTCCTTTTCCTTCCTTCCTCCCTTTCTTCTTTCCTTTCATATTTATGAACATCTTTTTCATCCAAGACTTAGTATGCACAGTTTTTTACTCAGCAGCATGAGAAATACAAATACATATGGTACCAAATGAAATCTATCATTTATTGAATGCTTACCACATATCAGGTATTGCTCAAATCTCTTTACACGTATCAACTGTCAGCCTTGAAGGCAGGTATGAATACTATCCTCACTTGTAAAAGAAGAAACTGAGACACAAGTTCAATAACTTTCTCAAGATCACAGTCAGACAGTTGGAAAACTAAGCATTTGGCCTCAATGCTGATGGGACTATGAGCAATGTTAGTGGACCACTCATGCAATTGCAGGATGTGGAAAGAGGGAAGCTCAGTGAGGGAGGATGGGGAGAGAAAGAGAAGGAAAAGTCTGTTTGTCAGCTCACTTCCTTTTCCCTAGGATGGTTTTCTGGTGGTGGGGGGTGAATTTGGGGGGAGGGATAAGGACCACAGGATTAGTGGGTTAGTCTACACAGGTGTCATCTGAGTCATTAAGAAACATGAAAGCAGTTGATGGGGAAAGCCCTGGAACATGAGTCCTGAATTTGAACTCTCCCTTTACTGCTTCCTACCTGTGTGACCTTGGACTAGTCTTTTACCTCACTTTCCCCTTAGTTATGAGCAACCAGGCATGTCTTTTTTATACTGTCAAGGGCCATTCTAATGTTATGAAATGTCTATGGCCAGATGGGATGTATTTGAGCAGAACTAATTTCTGTGCCAGAGGCCAACCTTTGCTTTGTATTGTAAGCACAGGACTTGGTCCTCAGCCCTCAACTGAAATGTAGTCACTTGTGTTGACCTGTCTCTCAGTAAAGGTGAGTACCGACAAGGATGTGGGGTCTGGAGGAACTGCCCTGAGAAATACTTGAAAAAAGATAAAGGCTAATGGCTTTTCTTAGGAGAATTTTCTCCAGGACTATTACCATCTTTCTCAGACTAGTAACTTCTAGACCTTCATAAGATATTACTGAGACAAGTTGGCTTGTGGCAAAATCAAAGGGAAGAGAAGCCACACACAAACGGCTACATAGTGTGTGATTCCATTTACACGAAGTTCCCAGAAAAGGCAAATCCATAGAGACAGAAACCAGATTAACAGTTGCCGGAGGCTGAGAGGAATGAGGAATGGGGAATGATTGCTGATGGGCATGGGTTTCTTTTTGAGGGTGATGAAAATATTCTGGAATTAGATGGTGATGATGGTATGATCTTGGGAATATACTAAACATTGACTAGTACACTTTGTTTAGTTTTTAAAAAGTATTTATTTATTTGCTGTGCTGGAGATCATAGTTGTGGCATGCAGGATCTTTTGTTGCAGCATGTGGGATCTAGTTCCCTGACCAGGGATCAAACCTAGTTGGGGAGCCCTGGTCAGGGCCCCTTACATCGGGAGCCTGGAGTTTTAGCCACTGGACCACCAGGGAAGTCCCTACCAGCACATTGTTTAAAAGTGTGGATTTCGTGGTATGTGAATTAAATCTCAGTTTAAAAAGATGAAATTAAGAGAGGAGGCTCCCAGCAAGGTTCTCACTGACATAGAAGATTCCTCATTGTGGCCGTCTCTCTGACAGGAGGTGAAGCCAAGGGACCCAGAGCTTCAGAGAATGCCTCCCACTGAGGGAGCTGACTGAGGACTAGACTCTAAGCAGATCCTCGCACTCCCCACCCCTGCACATCTCTCCTGTGGAGAGAGAGGCAGACAGACCCCCCCCAAGCCCCCCAGGCCTGTTCTTCGCTGGGCAACCCTGTCCCCAGAAGACCAAAGCAAGTCAGCTGCTACAGAGGGCACCCTGGTGGAATTTCTGCCTTTGACAGCACACCCCAGGCACTTCGTGATGGTCCCTGGGAGAGGAAGCTCTGACCCAGACTCGGCACATATTTTGTGGTTTGGTGGTGGTGGTGGGAGCACTGGTCTACGTCAGTGTCAGTCTAGAGTTGAGGGATTGAAAGACTCCTTTGACTCTTTGCACTTTCACTTGTGGCTTACCTCAAGCAATGCACTCTCTCCTCCCTGCTGGAGGAGGCCCTGGGAGGAGAGGACTTTTTTCTTTTTAAAGAAAATAGAGCAAGTACTCATCTTGGTCTATAAATCCAGGTACACACACATATGACTTTATGTATTTTCTTTAAATCTGCTTAATTCCAATTCTAAGCTCCCATCCTGTGGGCTCATGGGGTCATCGCTGGCTCCACCTACCACCTGGGCCCAGGCAGGACCAGGATCTGGGGAAGAGCCTTAAAGCCTTAGTGAATCAAACTCCAGGCCTGAGTGCTTCCTTAATGTCTGGCAGCATGGAATGAGGGTTTTGGATGCAGCAGAGACTCTCATCTTTTCTGCAGGGTCTTACCATGTCCCCCCAGAAGCTGCCTGGAGAAGCTGTATGGGGGTCCCTGCTCCTGTAGGACCCATCAGCCTGTTTTACCCATCAGATACAAATGCCTAAGAGCTTTTCAAGGGCTCAGAGAATATCTGATGATTGGAAGAAAGTACATGGGCTCTAAAGTCCAAAAAGAAAACAGCAAAATGGAAACGAAGAAATGTTTGTGTTTAAAAATCTAGTATTGTCATCTTCATCAATTGTTAAACTTAATATTCATGAATACCACACTCAATGTGAAAAGTTAATTGGTTTCTCTCATTTTGCAAGAATTTCTGAGTGTAATAACATTTGCTAAGTCAACCTTGATGAGGAAAAATCTGGCAACATGAGAGTACAACTCTAGAACAACCCAGAAGCAGCCTTCACACTAGGCCAGTTTTCTTAAAGCAGAGCTTCACAAAGGTTGATGTGCCTGGTGAGTCATGGGCATCTAGTTACGATGTAATTCTGATTTGGTAGGCCTGGGGTGGGACTGAGATTGGACTTTTCTAGAAAAGCTCCCAGGTGGGGTAAAGCTGATGCTAGTTATCTCTAGACCACATTCTGCATAGCAAAGCTCTAAAACATGCTTTTTTAAAAATTGTTTCTTATTCAAGAACTTCCAGTACCCTCAGCTGACTTCAGGGTTAAGTCCCAGGGTCCAGTGGCTCCATCAAGTTTTGATACTTGGATGTTGACCCATCTTTCTTACTGGGGTTCCAATGACCTTCTGTGTCCAGGCAATGCTTCCTCCAGCCCCCAGGCTTATTTCATGGCTCAGGCTGTCTCTCTGCCTATAATGCTTTCCCTTCTGATCTCTGCCAAGTGAGACCCCTTCTACCCTTCAGCCTCCAACCCAACTGCTGCTCTCTCTGTGAAATTTGTCCCAAACTTGCCTGCCCGTATCACTTCCTTTCTCCTTCAAATTCAGTTTTTGTAATCCTTGGTTTGGCTCTGATTATGTGCCCTCTCATGTTATTAGCTAACTCTTTTGAAGATGCCTTTCTTCTCTGACTATGCTCTAAGGCCCAGGCGGACATTGCTAAGGTTTCTCACTCTTTCTGCAGTTTAGACGTGGCTCTGTCATTAATTAGCCACCTTATTTCTCTGGGCCTTGAGTCCCTCATTTGTAAAACGAGGAGTCGAACTCACTCAGAGACTGCTGAAAGCCTGTCTGCTTCTGAAATTCCTTGGTTCCATATGGTTCTAACTGCCCCACGTTGCCTAGGACATGGTTGACATCCAAGAACACACCTAGTGGATTTAATTAAATTGAAATTTTAAGCAAGGAAAGGCTATATGTCCCCAGAGAGGTCATGGATAAATGACCCTGGGGCAATGCCACAAATCACAGCTGTAGGAAATGTTCATTCCTCCTGAGCCTCCCCCACGTCTGGAATTTGCCATCTTTTCCTGGTGCTAGGCGCTTCCCTCCTTCCATTCTTTATCAAGACCAAGGAGAAAATAAAACACAATGAAGGAAATGCTTAGGGGTGTGAGAGAGAGAAACAAGAGAGGAAAGGGGGTGGGAGAGAGAGAGAGTAGGGGAGGGAAAAGGAAGCGGGGAGAAGAGCAGAGCATGAGGTCATAATCTGGAGGGACCAGACTTTCCAGAGATCATCTGTCACAGCAATCCAGCCACCAGAAGATGTAAATAAACGAAGACGGTAATTCCATCTTAGATTTGTGGTGCTGTGAACAGCCTGTGAAAGCTCCGCTGTCACGGTGTGTGATGTCACCTGCATGCCTTGATGGAATTAGAGCCCTAATTTATTTATGGTTGGGGATACACTATTCCTCATGGCATTGCGATTGTCTTTATTTTATAGGCTGCTTGAAGCAATGTAATATGGTTGGACCCTGCAGAGGATGCATAACCAACAAAGCTCAACAAGCGAGAGCTGGCTGGCTCCTCATGGACGGCCAGTGCCGCACAGCCATGCGAGGCCTGATGGAAAATGGGGCTTCAGATTTCTCACCTTCCTCGTGGAACTCTCCCTTAGGAAGCAGGGACTCTCCAGTGGGATAATCAGGAGTAGTCAGAGTAGGGATATTCTTCTCAGAGACCTGGCCTCAGCAACAATGGAAACAAAACCCTAGGATCCAAGAGGACCGGAGTTCAAGAAGACAGCTCCTTCATCGTTGGAGTGGAAGCAGGACTCTGTTCAAACCACTCCACAGCACGTATGGAGGGCCTGGCCCATCAAACAGTGTGGGGTGGTGTAAGGAGTTGGAGTCAGAATCCCCACATGCACGTCTTGGCTCTGCCACTGTTTGTGTTGTCCTGGGAAACTCACTTACCTAAACCTCAGTTATTATAGGTAAAATGGAAACAATGTTTTGCACCTCAGAAGGTTGTTGAGAGAACCAAATGCTGACATAGGTAAAATGCTTGATCATCTGAGTTGTTTCATAGACGGTGGCTTCAAATCAGGGAGGCAACGTGTGGATGACCTCACTTATAGCACGATTCCTCCTCCATAAGTTCTTAAACTCCCAAGGAAACCAAGTCTCAGGACAAGAAGGTCACCTGCTGGCATCCTGAATCCCCCACACTTTGACCAACAGTCCTCATGGGTCCTGAGTCCTCTCTTGTTGAAGAACCCAGACACTAGATTTTGATGACAGGCTTTAGATTCTCATGAGCCAAGGGGTCCTTCTCCCTGGTAACCTCTCCTCTCATCCTTCTTCTCCAGGAGCAACGCACATGCTTTGTTCATTTGATGGTTTTATGCATTATTTGTTTTTCTTGAGACCATGGTAAGCATTCACTATGTTCTGGAGCAACATATTTCCTCTTTCTAGATTCCAAGTTTCTAGAACATTCTGGGGTTTCACTTGAGGAAGAAAGAGCTAGATGCAAATAGGAATTGTAGTTGAGAACTATACAACTTACTATATTCTAATTCCTCTGGGACTCAGTTGTATGCATTTAAAGCAATAATCAAATGACGAAAAAAAGAAAGAAAAGAAGGAAGGAGGGAAAAATTTTTATACAACTGTACATTTTAATATACACTATAATTTCTTCACCTATGGAATGAAGAGTTTTGATCAAATTTCTCTGGCAGTCGCATCCAGCTAATAATATCCTATAGACCTATAGTTTATTTCATCACTGGCAAATACATTACATAGGGTTCATTGCCCATAGTAGACACCATTAATTAATTACAGTACTGTTCTTCTGTGCTTCAAACAGTACCTTCCCAACTCATGTTACCACGAGATGAAACCCATTTTCCTCCTGGGTTTACTCATTCAATCACCAGTCTACTACTGAATAACTTTCAATTTTTTTTTTTTTTACTTAAGATTTTTTTTATCTTCTCATCTTCCCTAGTCCCTTAGTTTCCTCAGTGACTATTACCATGCAGGAATTCTATGAGAAAGATGCAGTGAGTATGATTTTTGGATGAAGCAATGAGGAGCAGCATCATGGAAGAGGTGGCATTTGAAATGATATTAGAACAATGACACTAATAACCACTACCATTTAGCAGAGGGCCTGTTCAGTGACAGGCATTGAGCCTACCCTTGATCTTACTAATCCTAACAATACTTCAAGATACTTATTATTTCTGCCATCTTACAGGTGAGGAAACTGAGGATCAAAAAGTGTTAAATCACTTGCCCAGGAACACACTGCATACAGGTGCAGAGCTGAGATTCAACTTGGTAGCTGATGGTTGAGTAGGATTTTCATAGATTGAAATAGAAGGAAAGAGACAGAGGAGGCCCCTAGTTGCACAATAAAGAAATGTAATATTTAGGTATAAATCTAACAAAGTATATATGTATAAGATCTATATGAGAAAAACTATGAAGCTCTGATGAAAGATATCAAAGATGTCAAACCATGATGAAACCTATCTCCATAAAAAAAAAATGGAGAGATATTCCATATTCATGGATAAGGAAGACACAATACAGTCAAGAAGTCAGTTCTTTTCAACTTTACCTATAGGTTCAAGGCAATCCCAATAAAAATTACAGCAAGTTATTTTGTGTATAATAACAAACCAATTCTTAAATTTATATGGAGAGACATTTTTATGGCTCAGTAGAGTAAACACAAAATTGAAAGAGAACAGTGTTGGAGCCAAATAGACAAATAGATCAGTGGGACAGAATGGAGAGCCCAGAAATAGACCCACATAAACACAGTCAGTTGAACTCTGACAAAGGAGCAAAGGCAAGTCACTGGAGCAAAGATAAAAAAACAAATGGTGCTGGAACTACCAGACATGCACAAAAAAGAGATGAATCTAGACATAGAACTTATACCCTTTATAGGTAGAATCAGAGGGAAGGGGACAGAAGAGGCCCAAGGAAAAGAAAATTGGATAACTATTTAAAACATTTTGCAGTTAATATGCAGGTGGCTCATGCGTAATGAGATCAGTGTAAGAGGAACACCCAAGGAAAACTGGCCCATTTGAAAGAAGGACCTGCATTCCAGAGAAGAGAGAGCCACCCAAGGTCATTGATTACTTGTCAAGCCAAAAGGGAGGAGCAGTGAATCCACTAGAAAACTTCTGGTGAGTTCTGTGCCTCAATTCCTGCACACTTGCTACAGAAGAGGGCAGGCCTCAGTGCTGGGCCCTTGTACCATCTTCTCTGAAGAGCCTGGAGGATAGATCATGACTGGAAGGGTAGGTTCCAGGATCGGTAGAAGAGTCCCTCCACATCATGGTTCATTGTAGAGAACAGAGTGCAGAGGGGTGGGTGGTGCTCCAGGCTCAGTCATCTCATTCTCTGATCTCTCCAGACCCGGGGAGAAGGGTGTGTCATTCAATGGTCCCTGTGAAGTCTGACTAGCAAGAGGAGCCAGGATACATTGGTGTGGGAGACCATGCTGAGTCAAGTCAGTGGGAGGTTTGGGTTGTGTTCTGCCAAATAATTTCCTGAGGCAGCACTGAACATCAGGTGGGGTTGGGGTACAGTGATGTGAGGTTCTGAGAGGGAAATGACAGGGCAGGATAATCCCGTGATGCCTTCTTCCAACAGTCTGAGCAGGGAGTGGGGGTACCATGAGGAAAAACTGAGGGCTAGTTTCAAACTCAGTGGTGACAATTCCAGGGCCTTCCAGATGAGGTGACAGAACGAGGGGAGGGCTGGTGAATGGTGCACCAATTTTAGAGTGGTTGTTGAATATGATGGTTGGTGCCCTCCTCTGGGGAGGATGAGGGTAAGAGACTGGAGGACATTCCTTCAAAGAATGAGGGCTCCCACAGTCAGGGTGTGCCTGCAATCACTTTCCATCCCTGGGCCACCATTTCCTCATTTTTCTTTTTGAACATTTTATTTATGTATTTGTTTGGCTGCATCAGGTCTTAGTTATGGCACATGGGCTCTGCATTGTGGCACTTGGACTTCTCTCTGGTTGTGACACGCAGGCTCAGTAGCCCCCTGCATGTGAAATCTTCCCAGACCAGGGATCAAACCCGTGTCCCCTGCATTGCAAGTCAAATTCTTAACCCCTGGACTGCCGCAGAAGTCCCTGTTTCCTCATGTTTTGAGTGAGATGCTTGGAGTAGAGGACTCCCTGGAGTGCCTTCCAATGATAAATTCTGTCCTATGAGAAGATACAGAAAGCCTGCATCTTCAGGGAACCTCCAGTCTGAGTCAGGAGGTTCACACAGAACACAGTGTGGAGTTGAGTTGCACAGATGGTGAATGTGGAGAGGATGGGGGGCGGGGGAGAGCCAGAGAGGTCCGAGATGCTTCGGGAAGCTCAGAGCTGGGGCCTGGGGGCCAGGACTGAGCTGAACCCAAGGCTTCTGACTGGGACAAGGGTCGGATACTGGCAGGGGCTGTGGAGCTCTTTCCCAGACCCCCAGCTGCCAGGCCGCACCATCACAGCCCCCTCCCACCCGCTCAGAAGGGGCCGAGGCTGGGAGCTGCTCTCCCACCAGTGCTGCTTCTTATAAGCTCCGTGGCTCTCCTGGCTCGTGGGGCCACAGAGTCGCCAACCTGCAGGTCCTGAGAGGCAGCTTAGGCCGCATCTTGAACTCATTTTCCAGCGCGAGGGGGTCTGGTTTTATGTCACAGTCCAAGGCACGTGTTTACTCAGCTTCTCTGCTCCCCAGCCCAAGGAAAGATAACTGAACTTGATGGATGACCACTAATTGGATCATTACCTTCATTTTGAAATGATTGCCCCTGGCCACCGGGGGCATTAGTTCCGAGCTGGGGCCCCTCAATCTGGCCCCAGGCAGGCTGTGGAGCAGGGGACAGCTCCATCTCAGACCCTAGCAGGACTGTGACCCCACAGGGGCTCACATCTGTGCTCCTGCGCACTATCCCCCCCGGCCGGCCCCCTCCCTGCTCCTCCCGGATTCTGTGTGCCCAGCCAGCAGGGTGTACCTTGCTCCCTCAGATGACACCCCCCCTCAGGACCCCACTGAATTTGTTTCCAGTGTCTCAGGGAGCAGAGCTCCCACCAGACCATCCTTTCTGCTTTTCTGAGCATCCTCCCTCAGGGCACCACCTCTCTGGTCCTTCTTGCATAGGGTTTCCCTCCCCACACAGAGAACAGGGTCCTTGAAGGCAGGTCAAGCCCTGTTCTCTCAGGTGCCTGGCACTGCTGGAGCTGGCCTGGGCACCCAGCAGTGACTTATTGTTGATTGATGTTGTGGGGCAGCAGGGATGGGCCGGAAGGGAGGGCAATTGATTCCAGCTGAGAAAGGAGGGAGGCGATGGATGCCAGGAGGGTGGGGGCAGGAGGGTCAGCAGCTCTGAAGGAGTCTGCCCCCCACATTTCCCCTGCCCTGGTGGCTCTGACCTAGGAACTTGGGCTAAAATATATATATATATATATATATATATATATATATAGTTTACAGAAGTAATCCCTCTGAGAGTGATTAGATAAATTACCATAACTCCTGAGATGAAATATGACAGCCATTAAAAATGCTTTGAAGACTAATGATGTCGGATATAAAACCAAGTTACAGAGGATCATGTACAATAGATCCCATTAAAAAATGTGGAAACGCACATATAGGATGATGGCAGCTGACCTGTACTAGGCCCTTACAGCACAGCTTGCATCATGCTCTGGGCATCCTGTGTGTTTTCTCCTGCAGGCTTCATACCTATCCTAGGGGCTAGATTTCATTCTCATCCCCATTTTATATATGCAGAAAGCAAGGCACAGAGATGAAGTCACTTTCCCGACTTTCTCTCTTGAAGCCTTTGGAACTCTTGAATCTCTTATGCTGCCTGGAGAGCCCTTAAGGGGAATCAGGTCAGAACTGACTGGTTATGTTCTAGGGAGTATGGTTGGAGGTCTGTTCTGTGGAAGGTGGATGGCTATGCTCCATGTGACCTCAGGAGATAAGGAAAGTGGGCGGGCAGGGAGGCAGCCTCTGGCTGACCAGAAAAGGAAGCATGACTTTCTAATACCTACTGGACAGGGAGGAGCCCTGTGTCCCTGGAAGTGGTCAAGAATGAGCTGGGGACCAACTTCCTTGGACATTGGAGACAGGCTTTCATACTAGGATGACCTCTGAGGACTTCTACTCCTCACAGCCCATGAGGACTGCCAGCCTGGGGATGAAATTTAGGCTTTCCCTGCCCAGGTGCCTGGGCAGAGAATGCAGGAGTTTATGAACTGCTGTTTCTCCCATCTTATGGACTAAGTTTTGTTGTTCAGTCGCTCAGTCATGTCCGACTCTTTGTGACTTTTGTATCCCCTCAAATTTGTATGTTGAAATCCTACGCTTCTGCATTTGATAGTATTAGAAGATGGGGCCTTTGATAAGTGTTTAGGGTTAGATGAGATCAAGAGGGTGGGGACCTCATGAAGGAGATTAGTGCCCTTCTAAGGGTCACAAGAGAGCTTGCTCCTTTTCTCACCCTCTCTGCCTTGTGCGGATAGAAGAAAACAGCTTCTTCTCCATCACAGAAGAAGGTCCTCACTAAGAACCCCAACATGATGGCACCCTTCTCTTGAACTGCTAGCTTCCAGAAGGATTAGAAATAGATTTCTGTTGTTTAAACCTCTGAATCCCTGGTACATTGTTAGAGCAGCCCACAATGACTAACAGCCCACAATGACTAACGGAGATGGGTACCTTATCCTGGCACTTGCCAAATTTCCTTAACAGAAAATAAACCATGGCCATTCCTCCCAGCCCTCTCTGTCTCTCAAATACCCATGTGCTAAAGGCCCTGGAGCCCAGGATCAAGTTTCTCAACATTTCCTACGTAGGGGCAACTGGGCAAGCTTGGGCAGTGGATGCAAACATTCTGGAGAAAGGTCATGCTACCACAGTGACAGTGTTGTCCTGCAGAGAGAGGCTTAGGGTAAGGAGACTGAGTGTGTACTGTGGCCTCTTGAGACATTGTATAAATCTGGCTGACCCAGGCCTGAGAGGTTTGTGTGTGGTGAGGTGGGTGGGGACATGTCTCCTAACTGAGATCTTCAGTGTCCAGTTTTCCAGGCGACACCCTGACCTTTGAAAAAGGACACCAGGGTGAGAAATTCAACCTGACATCTTCCTGTTATCTCACAGTGCCCACTGGTGTTGATCGTGGTGTTTGGTAATAAATCAACGGAGTTCTTTTTATTGCCTGGTAAGCTTGTATCCAGCTTTGCTTTGCTTGTGCGTTTGTGTGTGTGTGAGGGGCACACATACATATCTGTGTGTATTTGAGGAGGTGAGGCATGAAGAGGAGGCATGGCCCTGCTCCGGGAGTTATTTGGATACAGGAGAAAACTGTTTATAGTAAACCCACAAAACTGGATGCTACTCTGTTGAGTTGCGGGGACAAGGGTTGCTTGTCAGCCTGGAGGAGCTGAGCATGAAGCTGTTCATGCTGCAGTCCGAAAAACCCTGGAGTAGTCTGAAGACTTTTATGCTTAGTTTAACACCTTTTACTCTGTGTTTC
Organism: Cervus canadensis; assembly: GCF_019320065.1. NCBI lineage: Eukaryota > Metazoa > Chordata > Mammalia > Artiodactyla > Cervidae > Cervus > Cervus canadensis. Next base: position 26,491,450 of record NC_057390.1, read on the forward strand.
AGAAGCGTTCACTGAGGGCCGGTGGATGTGGAGGGAGTTGATATGAAAGTTGTGGGCAAGTCAGCCGCCTCCTCCAGCCAAGCCCTTCCCTATCCCTCCCTCCTTCTACTTTTCCTCCCCATTTCCCTCAACCTTAACCCGTGGGGAAAATACTCTTCTTATTCTGCCCTATCCACAGCATCACTTTTCTTTCTGGGGGGATGCAGGGTACCATTTACTGGTATTGAGCACCTGGGAAGAGAGGACTTGGTGTGGGCACTGCTTGGGGATGGAAGGTGAGTGAGACCTGGTCTTTATCCTCCCAGAACTCAGGAGGGGCACTGTAGAGCCACGGCCAGCCAGGGGGTCAAGAATGGCACAAGGCTCTATCCCCACCCCCCTTGCTGGGCAGCTGTGGATGTTGTGAGCAAAGGTGGGGAATGAGACTAGGAGTGACTTGGGGAAAAGTGGGCCAGAGTGCGCCCAGCCTGACTTTTGAGGGTGAGCAGCACCAGCCACATGCAGGTTGAACAGGCAGAAATAGAGTCTGTTGTCTGAGCTCCCAGAACGCTCGACCTTTCTCACTGACCCTGGCACACCTGGCCAGGCAGGGATGCAGCCTGACATCTGACTTAGTCTCTGTTCTTCCTTGCCCTACCCTTCCCAGAAATCTGACCTCCTTCCCTGGACTTCTCTGGTTTGTTTTCACTGGGTTCCGTGGGAAGCATCCAGAAAGCCTGTGTACTCAGAGATGTCTACCCAGGGTGCGCTGAGAGCAGGGCAAGGCCTCAGGGCCTGGCCTGGTGACAGTTCTCTCTCTTTTTCCACTGGGGGGTTGCCTCCAGTGTGAGAAGGACCTTCTGGGATGCCCCCACCTGACTGAGGCTGGTTCTGATGGCTCCTCTGATCTGGATGCTTCCTCATCTCCCCTAGCAGGGTCTGCCCCCTTGGGTCCTAGGTTTTCTCCCCTTGTGCTGACCTGGTGCTTCTTTCCTCGGGTGCCTCCAGCCCAGGAGGAGTTGGTAACTTCTTGGTGGTCCCTGTGGACTTGGTCAGTGCCTCCTCTGAATTCACTGGCCCGGTTTAGCTGCAGGAAACTAGTCAGTATCAGATTCTCCACTCTCCCGCAGGCAACTCAGCCCCTTTCTTTTAAAGGGTCTCTCTGTGTCACTCTGGGGGGTGGGCGCTGGTTCTGATTCATGGCCATGACTCTAGTCTGCTGACCACATAGCAGCTACCATCTTGTGTCTTCCCCTGTGTGGGAAGTATCTTTAGCTTTCCCCACCCCCTCTGCCTCTTTCTAGTATCCCTCTAGAGAAGGGAGGGGCAGACAATGAGCTGAGTGTTTTACTTTTTTTTTCTCATTTAAGCTCTCAACATTTCTCCTATACTCTGTTAGGCTTTTTCACAGAAAGGAGGATTCTGAGGCTGAGAAAGTGATTTCAGTTGCCCAAGGTTTTACCGGTGGTGAGGGTGAGCTGGGTGAGAAAGTAGTTTCTCTGGCTCTAGGGCCCCTGCTTGGTTTTTGTTATGGATTGAATTATGTCTCTCACAGACAAATATTGAAGTCCTAACCCCTGGTACCTGTGAATGTGACCTTATTTGAAAATAGGGTCTTTGTAGACGTAATCAAGTTAAGATGCATTCATGCTAGACTAGGGTGATTCCTAATGCAGTTGCTGGTGTGATTATAAGAAAAGACAATTTAGACAGAGACAGAGGGAGAATACCATGTGAAGACAGAGGTAAAGACTGGTGTGATAGAGCTTCCCTGGTGGCTCAGAGGTAAAGAATCTGCCTGCCAATGCAGGAGACATGGGTTTGATCCCAATCCAGGAAGATCCCACATGCCAAGGAGCAGCTAAACCTGTGCACCACAACTATTGAGCCTGTGCTCTAGGGCCTAGGAGCCGCAACTGCTGAGCCCGTGTGCCGCAACTACTGAAGCCCATGTGCCCTAGAGCCGGTGCTCCTCAACAAGAGAAGCCACTGTGATGAGAAGCCCGCGTGCCGCAACTAGAAAGTAGCCCCCACTCACTGCAACTAAAGGAAAGCCCAGGCAGCAATGAAGACTCTGCACAGCCAGAAATTAAAATTAATTAATTAATAAATTTAAAAAAAGACCGGTGTGGTACCTCTAAAAGCCAAGGATATTGGGAGAGGGTCATGTTTTCCCTTAGAACATCCACGTGGAACCAGCCCTGTGGATACCTTGATTTTGGACTTCTAGCCGCCTAAACTGTGAGAGAATACATTTCTGTTATTTTAAGCCACCCAGTTTGTGGTCATTTGTTATGGCAGTCCTAGGAAAATAATACAGTTTCTTATACTCCAAGAATGCCAAGAATGCCTCCTTTTCCTGGTCTAACACCAGTGGACCCCTTCAGAACCCGCTCTCAGATTCCTTCTCGCTGGTGCTGACTCAGATCTGGTTAAGAGCCTGTTGCATGAGTCTACCTGGAAGCTGCTCCAGGAGGTGAGAGAAGACAGTGGATGAGCAAGCAGCTTATTCTTGCAGCCACCAAGGAAGACTCTGTGAAGAGAACTTTCTCTACTTTGTGGTAGAGAACAGAAGTTGGAGATTGGGATGAAGAGCTATTTGGAGTGGGAAAGGAGAGCAGTGCATGTAAAAGCCACCTGCACAATAAGGCACAGTGCTTATTACATAGTAGGTGATCACTAATGTCAGGAAAAGGACTTTAAAGATGCAAGATACGATGAAAGAAATAGGAACCAGGTATGAACCACTGCACATTATAGGTTTTAGGCAAGAGCATTGTTAACTAAACGGGGGTGAACTGTCAAAGGTGGACATTTAGTACATTGGGGAAAATCCAGCCTCAGGCCTCAAAAGTTGTGAATTCTGGTTTTGACTCCTCTGCTCTCTAATTTCTGTCACCTTGGACAAGTCATTTCATCTCTCTGAGCCTCAGTTCCATCAACTGTAGAACTGAGATAATAAATGTCTCTTGCTTTATGGAGTTGCAAAGATAGAATGGCAAAGAATTTGAAAGTGCTTTGTAAACCACAAAGCACAAATATGAACATTAAGTACTATTATTAATATAATTAGTGACTGGGCCATTTCTTTGCTGTCCTGGGACTGCCCCATACCCACTGAGTCTCTGAGTCTTTGGCTATGGTCTCCTTATCCACTTGGAAGTCCAGCTTTTTTAGGTAGGATTAGATTTGGATAGAAACAGAAAGAACAGAAACCCAAGGCAACAGTGGTATGTTTCTTTCCTCTAATAGTCTGGAGACACTTCAGGGCTGGTATGGGTGACTTAGACTCTTAATTTTTGTTGCTTTGCTGTGCCTGGGTTGCCATTTCCAGGGCCACCTTATGGCCCAAGGTGGCTGCTAGAGTTCCAGCCATTACATTCACATTTCAGCAAGGAAGAAGAAAAGACAGAGGGTATCCTTTCTGTCTTTAAGGATATTCTCTGTCTGGTAGTTGCATATGCCACATTTTTATATATTCCATTGGCCAGAAATTAATCACATGGTCATATCACCTTCTGGAGAAACTGACAAATGTGGTTTTTATTCTGTGTGGCCATGTGCCCAGCTAAAAATCAGGGTTCTATTTTTGCTAAATAAGGAAAGAATATTTAGGGGAGAGCTAGTATCTCTGTGAGGCTTCCCAGATGACTCAGTGGTAAAGAATCTACCTGCCAATGCAGGCAACTCAGGTTCCATCCCTGTGTTGGAAGGTCCCTTGGAGGAGGAAATGGCAACTCACTCCAGTATTCTTGTAGAAAAATCCCATGGACAGAGGAGCCTGGAGGGCTATAGTCCATGGGGTTGCAAAAGAGGTGGACATGACCTAACGATTGATGCAGTATCTCTACCATTTCCTCAATCTCATCTCTATAAGATCCATATTTCAGTTTTCAAAATTAAGTCAAGTTCATCTACAAAATAAGGTGTTTTTTTTAGGGAGCTATGTAACTAGTCCATATGACACTTTATGCCAGGCAGTGTGAGCTAACTGCTTTACATGGTTTATCTCACTTAACTTGCACTACAGCCCTGTGGGCTAGGTACTATCATTGTGTCAGTTTCATAGATGAAGAAATGTGGCTCAGAGCTGTGAAATGTCACAGTCTAGGTTTTCTAGGAGACAAACCCTGAGACAGTGATTAGCAATTAGTGGGCAGGACATGTATAAGAGAGTGCTTTGGGGGCTTTGTGCCTGTGGCAGGGAGGGGATGGAAGCAGGATGCCGCAGAGGGAAAGGTTAAGCTGTGATGCAGTTCCAAAAAAGGTCTCAGCTGAGTCCCCAGGGGATGTGGAGCTGGGATAGCCCTGTGGAGTCTTTCCAAGTTGTCCCTAGGAAGACAGGCCTTTAGGCCCCTATTGTTGCTGTTTAGTTGCTAAGTTGTATCTGACTCTTTGGCCACCCAGTGAACTGTAGCCCAGCCAGGCTCCTCTGTCCATGGGATTTTCCAGGCAAGAAACTGGAGTGAGTTACCATTTCCTCCTCCAGGGAATCTTCCTGATCCAGGGATCAAACCCATGTCTCCTGTGTCTCCTGCACTGACAGGTGGATTTTTTACCACTGCGCCCCCTGGGAAGCTTAGGCTCCCAGGTGATCACTTGTTTGGACTCAGGCTGCCCCAGGAAGGGGGCCTGACCTTGAGCAATCACTCTTCTGCTGAGGCAGTCCCCACGGAGGCTGACAGCTGAGGGCTTTCTGCGGCAGCGCAACCTTTGGTTGCAAGTGTACGTCCTTCCTGAAGCAGGATCCTGGAGGGATCAGAATTCAACACATAAAATCACGTGATTAAGCTTGCAGCCAGTAGCCAGTGACAGAGACTAACCTGGTACCAGGCCATCAGTTCAGTTCAGTTCAGTTTAGTTGCTCAGTCGTGTCTGACTCTGCGACCCCGAGGACTGCAGCACGCCAGGCCTTCCTGTCCATCACCAACGTCTGGAGTTTACTCAGACTCATGTCCATTGAGTCAGTGATGCCAGGACATCTGACCCCAGCAATTATGTTCTTCCTTCGCACTGAGGCTCTGTTTATTCAAAGTCCCAGCTAGCGACTAACGCCCACAATCCAAGTCCCCTCATCAACATTCTAAATCAGTTTGCTCCATTGCCTCCCTAGCATCTCCAATGGTGGTTCCTCCTGGGAACTTTACCTCTGTGTTTCCTATGTACTGGATTCCTTTTTTCTTTCTGAACAAACTCTGGCAGTTAATATTACTTTGGCTGAACTATTTTGAGTCACTCAGTCAAAAGTATTTGTTGTGAAGGGGGTACTAGGGGCTGAGCCCTCTGCCAGATGCAGTGGGATTCTGAGGGCAGACTCAGGCTGCTAGGAGAGCTGAGGCTGCCACCCTCAGAGCTGTTGGCGACTGAGGCTGGACAAAGTGGCCCTGAGGGCGGCCCTGTGAGTCCCATCTGCTGTGGGGTTCAGAGAAAGGAAAGAGGGACCCAGGCTGGATTGAATGGCTCCCATCCATCACAGACTCCTAGGGCTAGCTTTGCCTCTCTTTTGGCTCCATCAAGGGCTAGTAAAGGGGAAGGGATTTTAGCATCAGAGAACCAGAGGAAGATAGTCATATTTCTCTTCTCAGACATGAAACGCAGAGGCCCAGAAGGCAGCATGACCTGCCCAAGGTAACGCAGTTAGGTGGTGGTGGCATGGCTAGATTAAGCACCTGGGTTTCCTCACCCCTGGCCTTGTCCACCACCCTGAGCTTCCCCAGCAAAGTGAGGGCTGAAGAACCAAACACAGACTTCAGGCTGGCTCCTGCCTTCTGACATTCTCAGCAAGAAAGGGGACTGTGGAGAAGAGAGTACAAACTTTCTATTTTGGGCTTAGCACCTGGGACTGTAGACAGTGTTGAGTCGAAGGAGAAGATTTAGGAGTGATTCCATAGGACATCAGAGTGTAAGAAGCTTTAGCTCAACAGTTCAATATACGAAAAGCTTTTGCCCAGGACCCGAGTGGGGCTCCCTAATACATTGTAACCTGCATCTTCCCCCTGAAACATCTTAGCTCCACGAAGCAATAAAACAGTCTGGCCTAAGTGACTGAACTTCTTTGAAGTCCTGAAGTGGCCCATAAATAAGGTGGGTACTTTGGAAGGGGGCGTGTTTTTTTAGGAGGGATCCCTATACGACTCTTTCAGAGTCACATTGATTTGTAGCTGCCTCTAAGTCAATTTCCTGGGGTTCATAAATCTTGATTTAAGCAAAACGAAAATGTCATCAATATTTATTTGATGCATGTCTTACCACTCCATCGGAAAGGAAGGAAAAAAAAATGTCAGCATTCTCACCCGCTACCCTAGAGCAGGCATGGGACACGGCTGTTCCCGGCTCTTCGAGGGCTATTTCGTTGTGAGCCATAAACCCTGGGTAACAAATGTACCATTTCACGGTCAGCAAGAGTGGTAACTGTCACTGGAGAAATAAAACTGAGTTATTGTTTCCAGTTTCAAAAGAACAGCAACAAGTATAAAAAAAAAAAACTGTATGTGATTCCTGTCCTCTTCCCGTCAGACACCTGCAGCCATCTAATGTTTCACTGAATCCTGCCACATAAATGCATAGCTTCACTCACTAATCCATATGGCTCCAGAGACCACTGTTACATGAGAACTTCAACTGATGGGGCCAGGCAGCCCAGGGCAGCTTAATCTTTTTTAATTCAAATCGACTGAGTCCCATGTGGCCGGGAGATGATACCCTATATGCTGCAATCAGACTGACCTAGACTTCTCGTGCTCTAAATGATTAATGAAACTGCCTCGAGTTTGTTTCTATGGTGATTGGAAACCTGACCCAGACAGAGGAATCTGCCATTCACAGGAGCACAGCCGAAAGGGGGGCACTGGGGACCCTGGCCGCTGGTCGGGAGGCAGGGATGCACAAACGCTTCTAGTTCTTCTCCCAAACACCTCACCGGGAGAGTGGGTGAGGGGATAGGACAGAAAAGGGCCCCTTTAGGAAAGTTTTTAACTTGACTCAGTTGCAGAATTATCCCCCTGCCCCCCTGTAAATCTAAAAGCTGTTTGCTTCTAAAGCATTGATCCGAGAGTTGAGGGAAGACAACTCACTTTTGGTTTCCTACAATAAATCCGTGAATAAACAAATGAAATAAAACCGTGAAGTGTTTTGATTCCTTCTTTAGAACGAATGGTTTTATCCATTATGAGCATAGGAAGCCTGCTGAGCCCCTCGCATCACCTGTTTATTCTCTGGTCATGGTGGTTTTATTTGTTTTTCCTCCTCATTTGAAATAGGTCCCATTTAGGCTTCATGCAGCAAAACTTTACTGTCAGAACTGGCAGAAGTAGGCAACGTGGGACTCAGTGCAGGATTAGATGCTGCTGAGAGAGAAGCAAGAAGTATGAAGAGTTAGTGCCAATGGTCACCTGCTGCCAATGGTCATCTGACTGGGTGGGACAGTTGGGTCCCGCTGCAGATGGAGTCCATCCTAGGTTTCCCATCCAAGTCCCCAAACCGTGCCCGGGTGCCTCAGGTCCATGAAATCCTGAACCTTTAGAGCATTCACGCCTGAAATGCCGGAGGCCATACCTTGTCATTTGAAAATCCAAGGCTTAACCCCATGTGGCCATTGACTGAGGGCTAATGATTTTATAAATGTGGGTGAAGGAATCATTTCCCTTCTCTCATTCTCCCCCCACTGCCCACCTCCTTAAATATGGTTTCCCACCTGTAAAATTCTGATGCTCCGTCTTCCCTAGAGAAGACATTCCAGACTTTAATAAGACCCACAGGGCCCTCCAAGGTTTTGCCCCACCTCCTGCTCCACCTCCGTCTTCCACTCAGCTCTGCCAACTGTTCCCTGAATGTCCTGCATGAGTCTCCCATTCTCTGCCTTGGCTTTGCTGTCCCCTATGTCTGGAATGCCCTCCCCAAAGTCTGAGTGTCTTCCTCATGATCCAGCCCCAGTGCTATCTCGGCTCATGGGCAGCCCAGTTCCTCAGCACGGTCTTCCTACACTCTCCTCTCTTCCAATATGTCTTTTTTCTTAGGGTGTCCTAGTCTTCGTCTTGTGTGCTGGGACATCTAAGTCTCAGTTGCAGGGCTGGGCTCGTGGTATTTGCTCAGTCCATATTTGTTCAGTTGAATTTCTTCTTCCAACCTTACTCCTAGGTCCCTGACTCTGTCGCTAGCCAGGAAGTTCATCTGGCTGCCATATCTGTTGTCTCCCTGATGGTCAGCACTGGCTGTCCCCAGGTGAGCAAAGACTTCAGCACTTCATGGCTCGGCAAACACCTAGGGGTGCTTCTAGGAAAGCAACCCAGAGCTGCTCTAGATTGGCTGTGTGCCACCCTTCTGACCGAGGTGGGGCTCATCTGGCCTGAGTTTCTGCAGCAGATTCTCCAAACTGAAACCTTCCGTGTTGAAGGCCCAAACTGGTCACAACCAGGCTGGGTGCTGTGTAGAGAGTGTGTCTAGTCCAGCCTCTCATTCCAGCCTCTGACTCATCCATATCGTGGTGCAGCGTCCTCCTTCTGCCCTTGGCAGGAGGAGGGGAACCCGAGTAAGAACAGGTCTCGGCCAGCCTCTCACCCATCCAATTAGACCTTTCCACCAACTCCCTGCTGATGAGCAATCCCTTGGCCTTATCTGACTCTTCCACAGGGGCAGGTATCATGTGTGCCTGTTGTGTTGTCTGAAGACACAGGTGGCAAAACTTGGGTGTGGGGCTCTGATGAGGAGAGAGCTATACACAGATGCCCAGGAACAGATAGTTGAGTGAGCAGAGGCAGGATGCTGCCTGAGTCAGTGAACTGCCTGAATGTGTTACGTCCCCATATAGTTGCCATTTCACCAAATTACAGACCCCACCACGAACCTCTCATCTGGACTCCCCCCACGCCCGAGCACAGAGCTCCTTGACTCTGCCTCTGACATCTGTCCCAGCCTCTGTTCCATTTGTTAAATGAGCATGGAAGGTCACAATCCCTGAGTCTGTTATGCTTTGTAATGGTAAAGAATATCTTTTCTCCCATTCCTCTTACCTCCCTTACCCACCACCCTGTCCAACCATGCTGGAGCTTGTCCTGGCTGGACAGGTTTTAAAATTACATTTTATTTTCAGAGGTTCAGAAAAGTCCCATCACTTCCATTCGGAAAGTTCTTCCCTGGATGCTGGGGGCACTCTGTCTGGGCTAGGTGGGAGGGTGGGGGCTGGTGGACAGAACTTGGAGGAAGCAGTTGCTGAGGTAAGGAATATGAGATGTGATGAGAGGGAAGTGAAGCCATGAATATTCAGACGAGGAGGAGAGTGGAATTCAACCTGACACTGATACACAGGAGGACTGGATTGATAGCAATAATCTAAAATTAGAAGCAGTCAGTCATGGGAATTTAGAGATCAGACTCTAGAGACAGACTAAGTTAAAAACTGAATTTGCCACTTACCAGCTGAATGACCCTCGGCAAGTTACTTAAACTCTCTGTGCCCCAGCTGCTTCATCTGTAAAGTGGAGATAATAAAGCACTTCCTCTATGGGAATGTAGTGATGATTGAGTTCATGCAACAATACCTGACACATAGTACACACTCACCGCAGTTACAGTGGAATAAAGATCAACATCATGTACTTTCTGGAGGCTGTCAGGATCTTTCTTTCTTGTAGAGTTTTCTTTGTTTCTTTCCCAAACCCTTCCACTGTCCCTCCCCAATCTTTTAATTTGTTTTGAGGGAAAGGAGGGTCTAGGCTTCCTCTGTTCCAGAGGAAATACGATACCAGACACATAACAAGAAATTTAAAAATTTCTAGAAGCCACACTAAAAAATAAAAAGAAACAGGTAAAATTAATTTTATGAGTGTATTTCATTTAATTTAGTACATCTAAAACATTACTCTTTCAACATGTAATCAACACACAAAAAACTATAGATTCGCTGGACTGGAGCATGTCTGAGGTGGGTGTTGAGAATTTCAGGTGTTGCCTTGTGCTAGCCCCAAGTTCAAAGTTATCCCCAGTGAGAACTGAATCCACAAGATTTTGGAGTAAAGCCCTGCTCCATCTTCGCTTAGTCCTCTGTGAGGAGGTGGGGGTAGGGAGCTCCACTCCTTTTGTTTGCTCTTGCAGAGGGAAACTGAGTCACACTCTGCCCTGAGGACATTCTGGGTTAAGAGGTTCTGATCCACAGGGAGTAACAGATGCGATGGAGCAGATGGACTTCATCTTCGTCTTTTGGAAGTTAAACATTTCAATGGAGAAGCCAGATTATTCAGGTCTAAATCCTGCTTTGATTCTTAAGTTTGTAACTTTGCTCCTCAATCTCCCCATCTGTAAAATGGGGTAAAAAGAGTACCAAACTCAAAGGGCTGTTAATGAGGATAAAACAAGTGAGTCTTGCAGAGTGCTCAGAATGATGCCTCTCAGATATTACATTTGCCAAATAAATGCAATAACTTGTGGGACTACCAACCATTTGATTCACTGCAGTATCTCCAGCCTGTATAGCTGCTCAATAAATATTTGTGGGATAAAATAAGTGCTTTTAAGGAGAGCTTTGGGAACAGTTAGAACGGTTTGATAAGCCACAAAATGTGTGTACTCCAGCAACAAGGATGATTGCTAACCTCTCTGGGGGTGATGAGGGGAGGTGAGTGTGGGCAGCAGAACTTACTTTGTGAATGGGGGGCAAAACTAGGTGCCTTACTCTGCTTTTCATCCACTGCTCTTATGTTTACTCCATTTGTTTAATGAATGTTTAAGGGCTGCCAGTTTCAAAAGGTGCCAGTGATGGGGCCCAGGACACCCTAAGTCTCTGTCTGACCCTGACTGCTGGCTTTGTCTACCTCTGAGTGGACCTTGGTATATGGCAAAGACTAGCTGGGCCACGTTAGACAAAAACTCTTTCTAGACAGTCAGAGACAAAGAGAACAATCCAGAAACACAGACCATTCACTCTACAACATGGGAGTTGACAACACAATAAAATCCTCCCCTCAACCACCAATCCACCTCAACCACCAATGATGAAGGGTGAATTGAGTACAGAGAAAGAGGATAAACTCTATCTGACAACTTCCTGTCCCATGGCCTCCTGTAACTTCCAAGGGAGTCCAAGTGGACTCTGAAATGTGCTCCCCTAGTCCTGCCCCCGTTTCTATGGGGAGGATATCATTAAAGAAGGTATCATCTGTTGATTATCAAATGAGGGCAACATATAACACACATTGTGACCCCCAAACAGTGGGGACATTGAAGATGTCTCAGAAGACTGGAAAGCCCATTAGGGCAGGTGGCACAAGAGAATTAGAAGGAGGTGGGACGTTGAGGATGCTAGGGCTATTTTAGTCAGTCTGGAGTATTCATTTGTTTTGGCCAGTAAACTAATGACATCGTAAAAGCGCTGAGGAATCACAACCCCCGTTTTCCCAACCACTCAGTACTCTGATTTTATTTCATGGGGACTCTGTGGCCTAGCCCTTCACCCCGGTTTCTGTACCAGCCCCGGCCCAGCCTCTGGTGTGCATGTGGGCTGCAGTCCGCTCCCCCAGACTGTAGACACTCAGGTTCCTGTAAGCAGCTTTGACAGGTTTCAGCAGTATTCCCAGGATGAAAGCTGTTTTCTTTTAAAAAGCAGATGTTGATGACAATAAAGTCTGAAGAGAAGGCTACAATATAAGTGGATTTCTAAATCACTTCTACTTAGAGGAATTCGCAGGACATGTTTTAAAAAATACAGTCCCCTATGTGATCCCTATTACTAGTTCCATTGATGAAAAGACTCAGCCACATTTGCTTGAACATCCTTAATACAAAGGGGCACCTTAAAACACATTTCCAGATGAAAAATGATGTACGTTTTTTTTCTTTTCAATTAGGCCTAACTTTCTGTCAATGGCTCTCTGTTGTTACCTCTTTTTTTTCTTTTTAAAAATTAAAAAAAAAATAATGCAAGTAGTTTCATTTCTGAGACAATTAAAAAGGAGAGATGGAAAAGAAAATGATAATTTTGTTGGTATTTTAGCTATTTTAAGAGGAAACACATTAATATGATTCAAACTCTAGGCAAAACAAAAATATAATCAGCAAACCCCCCCCCCACCCCACTCCAGCCACCTGTTCCCCTTCCTAAAGGTAGTCAGCATTATCAGTTTTTTGTTAACATTCCAGAGGTATGTCACTCATAAACAAGTATATACCACCTTCTCTTTTTTCCTTTTTGCATGTCATATTCACATACTGTTCAATCGATTGTTTTTCCATTTAGTGATATATGCTAGAGATCATGCCTTTTCATTATATAAGACTTTTCCATTTTCCCCAGCTGTATAGTAGTATTTCATTGTATTTATTTAATAAGTCAGCTGCAGATAGACATTTGAATTATTTCCAACCTGTCACTATTACAAAAAGTCTACAAACAAGTGCTTTGTATACATATAATTTTTTTTACATATTCTCTTATATCCATAGGGTAAATTCCTAGAAATGATAGCTTAAGGTCAAAAGATATGGGCATTTGCAACTTCGATTAACTAAACTTTCGTTTAAAAGTCACTGATAATCCCTTCTCCTGCGTGAGTCATGTTACCATTTTTAAAATGTGTAATTTCCCAGAGTTGCTCATTTAATAATCACTTACTGAGTCCCCAGGGACTGAATGTTCTGTTAGGCACTGGATATACTACACTGGAAACAACCAGCTTGAGACCAGAGAGTTGGTACATGGTGGGCAGAGCAGCTGGTTGGAACTGCTTGAGACATTTGGTGTGAAAGAGTTATTCCCCTCGAATCCCATCAAATCTGGCTCTCAACGCCACTCATGCCATGGTCGGCATTAAGTTCAACGTTAGTTGTTGGGGTCATTTCCTTTCCCATGAATTGTCCCAAAATCCTGGGGTTTTTGTGGCTAGAAAATCGGAGGCGGCTCTCGCATGCTCATCCCACTGCCACAGTCCCTGTGGTCCTCTGTTCTGGCTGCTTCGCGAGCATCTCTGGCTCCCAGCCTTCTGCTATTCCCATCAACCCCCCATGTGGGTTCCCACTAGCCCAGGCTGCTTCGGAGTTGGACGCACAGCCTTTCCAACCTCAAAGGAAGCCTTCACCCCCACTGCCTTCTGTGCCTGGGAATTACTCAGTTTCCTGGCACAAACCCCTCTGCCTTCTTTTCAAAACATCAGTTTCCATTCCTTCCTTCCCGTGCCTCCTCAGACACCCACCAACACCTGGGAGATGAGACCCTCCCCCAAACCTAGTCTTGAAATGGCAAAGGTCAAGCTGCCTTGAGAACTGGGGGACAGGAATCCCATTTTCCTTCCTGGGTTTTCTGTATCTATGGGAATAAAGCAAAAATGTATACTATGTTTATGTCATCCCATCACATAAACACATAAATTAAACTCTAATTGCCAACTGCAATGAGCTCTGTTTTCTTTATTTGCTTTATTCCCTGTACCTAGAATGTGTCGGACACATTGTATCTGTACCCGACACACAGTGGTTTCGTCACTAAGTCGTGTCCAACTCTTGCGGTCCCATGGACAGAGGAGCCTGGCAGGCTACAGTCCATGGGATTCTCCAGGGAAGAATACTGGAGTGGGCTGCCATTTCCTTTTCCGGGGGATCTTCCCACCCCAGGAATTGAACCCAGGTCTCCTGCATTGTAGGCGGGTTCTTTACCAACTGAGCTATAAGGGACACACAGTAGGTGTTCAATAAATATTTGTTGACTAAAAGAATAAAGTATCATGAAAAAAAAGAGAGAATATCTGAGAGAGAAAAATTAGAGTTGGTGGTGACTGCTTTGGACTGGTGGGTCAGATCTAATTTCTCCAAGGAGATGACATATCCGGTGATCCTTGAAATCAGAAGAAATCAGCTCTGTGAACTGCCTGGGGAGGCGTCATCCTGACACAATGTGGGGGCCCCGAGGAGGAAGGGCACTTGCGGTGAATCAAGCACAAGAAGAAGCCTTGGGCAGAGGTGGTTCAAGGAGGTGACAAAGGAGGGCTGAGGCTGATGATGAGGGACCTTGGAGGGTGTATTAAAGAGTGTAGACTGTAAGCAAACTGTCATGCAAAAACGCCCCGTAATTTTAAGAGAAGGAATAAAAAATGTTTTATTCCTTAAAAATAAAACATTTTGGAAGGATCTTCCCAGCAGCTGTATAGGAGTGGATATGAGCACTGGATAGAGAAGTGGGTAAATAAGATCCTTAAAAGAGGTCACTGCAATCTTCACAGCAAGAAGAGATGAGGAGTGTGGACAGGATGGAAACGCGTGGGCAGATTTAAGATACATCTTGGGGACAGACTTGGACAAGACTTGATCTAGTGTGGGAGATGAAAGAGGGACATTCTAAGTATTGTTGTGGGCTGGGAATAATTGGGAGAGGAGGGGTGGGCAGGATGTCATTTAGCAGATGGCTGAGGGAGGCAGGCTGCTGAATTTGTGTGTCTGTATCTCTGGTGTAGTGCGAAGAATAAAGGTTAGGCTCAAACTGCATGGGCTCTAGTCCTGTCTGCCAGATCAGCCATGGGTTACTAGGCAAGTGACCCACCCTGTGTGCCTTGATGTTCTTATCTGGAAGGGAATAAAATAACTCCTTCTTACATTTTTGAGGATTAATTGATTAATAAAATGCTTATAATAGTGTCTTTAACATAGCAAATTACCTCATAAAATTTAGCTATTTTTGTTATCCACTACATTGTCATTGAAAACAGATGGACAGTATTCCATTTGATGAATAAATTACTTATCCAAATCTCCATTTGTATTAGGTCCAATGCTGCAGCTTAGTAATCATAGCATAGTGGTTAAGAGCACAGACTCAGGAGCTAATTTGCTTGAGTTCAAATCCTGCCCATATATTTACTAAGTATATAACCTTGGCAAGTTACCTAATGTCTCTGTGCCTCAGTTTCTTCATCACCAAGGTCAGGATAATGATAGCATCTGTCTTAGAAGATTCTATAAAAGTGGAGTGAGTGAGTAAGTCTAGATCACTCAAAACATATGAAACACCACGTTAGCACTTGCTTTCGTCATTACGCGTCAGCTTCTCTTTTAAGAGTGTGACGTGTTATGCCCTCGTTTAATATTTATAACACCCCTGTGAAGTAGGGACCAATCTTATCCTGATGTTACCGATCAGAACACTGAGGTACAGACACGATTTGAACCTAAATGCCAGAGCCCCTGGTTCTAACAACTGCTGTCAATGGCACATCCTTTTATATTTATATTTATATATATACCTGCACAACTATTTTTTTTAGCTTTATTTATTTATTTTTATTTTTGACTGTTCTGGGTCTTCGTTGCTGCAGAGGCTTTTCTCTAGTTGGGTGTGCCGGTTTCTCATGGCAACGGCTTCTTTTGTTGCACGGGCTCCAGGGCATGTGGCTTCAGTAGTTGTGGCGGTGGGCTCAGGAGTTGTGGTTCCCGGGCTCTAAAGCACAGGGCCAATTGCTGGGGCCCACGGGCTTAATTGCTCCGTGGCATGTGGGATTTTCCCAGATTCAGGATCGAACCTGCGTCTTCTGCATTGGCAAGTGGATTTTTAACCATAGCCACCAGGGAAGCCCCGCACAACTATTTCTTTAGGATACTTTCCAAGAAATGAAATTTCACGATTTAAAAGTTATTTTAAGGTATGGCTTTTGATATAATAACACATCACTTCCCAGAGAGTTTGTAGTAGTTTGCAAGCCCATGAAATTTATAATAGCTATGTTTTCTTGGTAAATTACTCTCTTTACTGTTAAGCAATTCTTATTAGTTCGCTAGATTCAGAGCAGTGGGCGAAGTGATGCCCAGTGACCTTGTTGTTGGAAGTGACTCTCTCCGGGGCAGAAAATCAGGTAGAGTCGATGGCTCTCCTGGCCCGAGTTGTGGGGAGCGGTGGCAGCGGTAAGCAGGTTCCCATCTGAGGCCAGGCTTGTGGACAACAGAGACTGGAAATGGATGCAGGATTATGCCTCGTGTCTAGTGGTCATGCTCCTTAGTCCCCTCCGATCTGAGACAGTTCCCAATTCTTTCCATGGTCTTGATTTTGAAGAGCACAGTCTAGCATTTTGTGGAATGCCCCTCAATTTAAGACAGGGAATAACTATTATAAGTATGTTACAGAATTTATAGGAAAAGATGCATAAATGAGTAAAGAATTATATGAGTATTTCAGAAAAGAAATGGTTACTCTAATATAGAACCCAATGAAAATTCTAGAACTGAAAAATAAATAATCTGAATCATTCCACTTGATGGGATTAAAAGCAGATAGAACATTGGGTATTATAGAATGAAGGATCCATGAACTTGGAGACAGGCAATACAAACTAATCAAACAGAAGCAAAGTGAGAAAATACATGCTAAAAATGAACAAATCATCAGTGACACATGGAATAATATCAAATCATCTAACATACACTATTGGAGTCAGAAAAGAGAGAGAATATGATAGAAAAGTTTTCAAAAAACCACGGCCAAATATTTCCCAAATTAGGTGAAAAACAATTTTCTCAAATTAGATGAGAAATTTAACAAACCTCAAATGACACCTAGACATATTATCGTAAAATTTCTCAAAAAGATACGATGGAGAAAATTTTAAAAGAAGACAAAGCAACAAAGATTACATACAGGGTAACTTGGATACAAATTATGACCTTTAAAAATTAGAAACAGCACAGCCCAGCCAGACCACAATGGAACAGTATATTTAAAATGCTGAAAGAAAAAAAAATCTTCAAACTTGAATCCTAGAGCTAGTGAAATAATACATTCTTCAAAAATTAAGGCAAAATAAAGAAAGATATTTTCAGATAAGGAAAAGTTGAGAGAATTTACAGCCCGGAGACCCTCAAAACAAGAAGTGCTAAAGGAAGTTTTTCAAACGGAAGGGAAGCAATTCCAGATAGGAACACAAGTGAACAGGAAGAAATCAAGAGTTCCAGGAGATAACAAGCATGGAGATAAATAAAGTTTTTTTTTTTTTTTGTCTCTTTCTTCAATTTCTTTAAAGTATAGTTTAAAGCAAAAGGAATAAAAATAATCTCTCATGGGGTTTATGACATAAGTAAAAGTAAAATATATGACCACAATAGTACACAGCCCAGAAAGAGCTAAATGAAAATTTATTGTCGTTTAGTTTTTCACTACATGTGAAACAGCATAATACTGATAAATTCTAGTCTCTGAAATGTTAAAGTTACAAACTGCAATCCCTAGAGTAAGAATCAAAAATAAAACAAAAAGGTATAACTAAAAGTCCAAAAAGGGGAATAAAATGGAATGCTAAAAAATAATCTCCAAAAAATCAGGAAAAGTGGGAAAAGTGAACAAAAACAGAGGGACAATTAGAAAGTAAATAGTAAGGTAGTAGATGTAACCTAGCATAAGATAATTACTTATTGATAGTTCCATAAATGTAATTAGGCTAAGTACCTTATTTAAAACCTGAGTATCTTGGACATATATCTGGTTCTAATAACATGGTTGGCCATTCGGTTTCTAATTCCCTTTTACTGCTTTGGTTTTAACTTTCTTTTCAAAAGCTCATTAGTGTGATAGTGTATCCAAATAATTTTTCTTTCTCTTTTTTTTTAGTCAACTATTTTTATAGTTGGATTTCCTTTGTGAATTCCCTCTTTGTCCTGAGATAGGCCAGGTATGAACTATATTTAAAGTATAAGCAGGGTGGTGCAGTGGTAAAGAATTCTTCTGCCAATACAGGAGACGCAAGAGACATTGGTTGGATTCCTGGGTTGGGAAGATCATCTGGAGTAGGAACTGGCAACCCATTCCATTATTCCTGCCTGGAAAATTCTATGAACAGAGGAGCCTGGCAGGCTACAATCTGTGGGGTCGTAAAGAGTTGGACATGACTCAGCGCACATCACTGATCACTGAACTATATTTAAATCAGAAATCCTATGTGTTTGGAAGTAGGGTAGGAAATCCGGAGGCTTCTTATAACAGTTTAGCCCATCAGCTTTCTGGCAGCTTTATTTTTTAAAATTTAAATAATTAACCAATCCTGAATTTATTTGTTTTAAGCAAACAGATAAGTTTCTAACCTTATAAATTCCTAGGCCACTGCCCTTATTTAGTAAATAATCTAGACTTTTCCCGCTGATTTGAGAAGTCTCTTTGCATGTGTGCTTCTATCCTGTCACTCAGCCATGTCCGATTCTCTGTGAGCTTGTGGACTGTAGACCACCAGGCTCCTCTGTCCATGGAGTTCTCCAGGCAGGAATACTGGAGTGGGTTGCCACTTCCTACTCCAGTGGATATCCTCAACTCAGGGATTGAACTCGTGTCTCTTGGGTCTTCTGCATTGGCAGGTGGGTTCTTTACCAACTGCACCTTACTGAATTTCCATTCTGTTACTATGATTGCTTGTTTTGTACTGTTATTTCTGCTTTATATTATTTCAGTTTTAGGGCCTGGTAGGTGAAGGCCCCTATCATCACCCTTGTTTTAAAACATTGCAGCTATTCTATTTATATTCATTATAGGATAATTTTTTATTAAATTTAAACATTTTCTGTTTGGATTTTATTTTGGGATAATGTTAAAAATGTAACAAAGTTGGTATTGAAGAGGAAGAATTGGTAGTGAAGCAGTATTAGATTTTTTCTCCTGGAAATGTGACATGCTTTCCCACTTATTCAAGATATAAATATCTCTCCAGGAAAGTTTTACAATTTTCTTTGTGTGGATTCTGTATGTTTTTCAGAAGGGTACTCCTCCATCCACATTTAGGAAATAGTTTTGCTATCTTAAATGAAACTTTTATTATATATATTCATATACACATATAGTTTTTCTTGTCCTGAACTTATGTTTTTTCAAAATATAATTTTATTTATTTTTGGCTGCGCTGGGTCTTCGTTGCTGCAGGGGCTTTGCACTAGTTGCAGCCAGTGGGGGCTTCTCTCTAGCTGCAGTGCATGGGCTTCTCATTGCAGTGGCTTCTCTTGCTGATGTGGTGTGTGGGCTCAGTAGTTGTGGCTCCTGGGCTCTAGACTCAATAGTTGTGGCATGCAGGTTTTCTTCCTCAGTGGCATGTGGGATCTTCCCAGACCAGGGATCAAGCCTGTGTCTCCTGCATTGGCAGGCAGATTCTTTACCACTGAGCCACCAGGGAAGCCCCCGAACTCATGTTTAACGAAATGAAGTATTACAAGGAAAGTTCTTCTTTTTAAAAGCTCATTAGTGTGATATTGTGTTCAAATTCTTTTTCTTTCTTTTTCTTAGTCAACTATTTTTATTGAAGTATAACATACATATAATCAAGTGTATAAATATTTTATCTTGAGTGTTCATCTTGATGAATTTTTCCACATATGTACATATACCTAGGTCAAGATATGGATTCTTTCCTATTGCCTCAAAGATTCTCATGCTCCTCCATCTACACTAACTCTTGAGGTAACTATTGTTCATTTCTCTATCAACAGGGAATAGTTTCACCTCCTTGTGAATTTAATATAAACCAAATCATGCAGTATGCATTTTAGCGTCTGGATTCTTCCACTCAATATAATATCTTGAGATTTATTCACTTTGTTGCACTATTAGTAGTTTGTATTTTTTAAATTATTTTGCAGTAGTCTGTTGTGTGTGTGCAAATGTGTATATGCAGATGTCTATGTTTGTGTGCATGTATGCATACTAAGTCTCTTCAGTAGTGTCTGATTCTTTGTGACCCCATGGTCTGTAGCCTGCCAGGCCCCTTGTCTGCAGGGGTTAATAGTCTACCACCTGTTGCTCTGGCTTAGCCATGAGAAAATCACCATGGGAAAAGAATAAAAGCAAAATATAGCGCTACTGCTGCTGCTGCTGCTGCTAAGTCGCTTCAGTCGTGTCTGACTCTGTGCGACCCCATAGATGGCAGCCCACCAGGCTCCCCCGTCCCTGGGATTCTCCAGGCAAGAACACTGCAGTGGGTTGCCATTTCCTTCTCCAAAGCATGAAAGTGAAGTCACTCAGTCGTGTCCAACTCTTTGAGACCCCATGGACTGCAGCCCACCAGGCTCCTCCATCCATGGGATTCTCCAGGCAAGAGTACTGGAGTGGGGTGCCATTACCTTCTCCAATATGGCAATACAGCATAACCCAAAAAAAGTACATCGGGTTGATCAGTTGAGGTTGTCATACCCTACTAAGCTAAGGAAAAACATAGTGTGGACCTTGGAAAGCTGGGTCAGTGCAAGTTCAGAACACTGCTTGTGCACACACTAAGATGTTTTCCCAAGGCATATGTAGGTCTATGACCTCTAGGTGATAGCCCTTGTACAAGAAAATAACAAAGATAGTTTAAAGTAATCAATAAAATGGGAGATGTGACCGGGGACACAGGAGGCTGACTTCATCATAGCACAACAGATACTTTCTGCTTGCCAAGACACCAAATAAGAGTGACGTGGCTCGAGGAGCAGGGCTCTTGACCCAAGAGGTCTTGAGTCCCTGGTCCCATCCTTAAACTTTAATTCTGTCTCTAGTTCCTTTTCCCCAAACTGTGCATCAACCATTTTTGATCCCTACCTGCTGTGCTGGCCGCAGCACTCATCCATGGGATTCTCCAGGCAAGAATACTGGAGTGCTTTGCCATGGCCTCCTCCAGGGGATCTCTCCAACCCAGGGACAGAACCTGTGTCTCTTATGTCTCTTGCATGGGCAGGTGGGTTCTTTACCACTAGTGCCACCTGGGAAGCCCCCAGGTATGTGTACACATACACATAAATATTTATATACTATATACCACAATTTATCAATTTTTTTATCTGCTCTCTTATTGACAGGTCTTTGGGTTGTTTCTGGTTTGGGGCTATTGCGATTAAAGGTATATGAAGATTCTTGTGCATGTGTTTTTGTGAATATATGTTCACCTTTCAGTTGGGTGTACAACTGGGTGTAGATTTGCTGAAATACAGAGTGTGCACATGTTAACCTTAACAGATACTATCAAATAATATTCCGAAGTGGTTATACCATCTACACTCCCACCATCGGTGTTTGAGAGGTCCAGGGGCTGCACATCCTCAGTGACATTTGGTATTTTCAGTCTTTAGTTACAGTCGTTCTGGTGGATGTGTAGCAATATCTCATTATCATTCTAGTGGGTTCACAGTGGCATCTCATTAGGTTTTTTTTTTTTCTTTTCTGTTTGTTTGTTTTTTTGTGTTCTTTTAGGGCTCTTTTTAAAAAATTTTATTATTGGAGAATAATTGCTTTACAGTGTTGTGCTAGTTTCTGTTGTACAACAAAGTGTACAATGTACAATCCTTCATGTGTACAACCCTTACATATGTACAAACCTTCCTGAACCTCCCTCTTACCACCCCCCCATCCAGCCCCTCTAGGTCTTCACAGAGCACTGAGCTGAACTTCCGGCGCTATACAACTATCTCGTTAGGTTTTCATTTGTAATTACTTGTAGTAACAAGTAGTAACATCGAACACCTTTTCATATGCCCATTGGCCATTTAGATATTCTCTTTTTAAGTGCCAGTTCAATATTTTTATACATTTTAAAATTGGACTGTTTGACTTTTCTTATTGACTTGTAGCAGTCTTTTATGATTCCAGATGTAAGTACATTGTCCTATCTATTTAAAGATATTTGTCTGGGGCTTGCTTTTTATCCTCTTCATGATTTCTACTGATGAATAGACGTCTCAATTTTAGTGAAGTTCAGTTAACCAGTTATTTTCATTTAGGGCTACTGCCTTGTTGTGTCCTGATTAAGAAATCTTTGCTTACCTACAGGTCATGAAGATATTTTTCAAACCTTATTGCCTTACCTTTCACGTTTAAATCTATGATTTATCTCAAATCAATTCCTGTACGTAGTATGAGGTAGGGGTTCATACTTTTTCCCCCAATATGGATATCCCAAGTTTCTGCATCAGTTGATAGAAAGATCATTATTTCCTCCACTGAACTACAATATTTCCTTGTGAATCAAGTGAGCATATAAGTGGGTCTATTTCTACACTTTATGTTATTATTAGTCAAGTTATCTATCTTGTCATTAATATCACTCAGTCTTAATTACTATAGATTTTCATCATTGTAAGACTTGAAATGCAATAGTATAAATTTTTCAATTATGTTCTTCAAGATTATCTTAGCTATTCTAGGTCCCTTGCATTTCTCTGTAAGTTTTAGTATCAACTTTTCAATTTCAATAACTATAAACTTTCTCGGATTTTGATTGGGATTGTACTAAATTTATATATCATTCAGGGAGAATTAATGCTTTAACAATATTGGGTCAGCCAATCTGTGAGCCTGTGTGTGTCATTTAGCTCCTTTTAATTTCTCTCAGCAATTTGTTGCATTTTCAGTATGCAATGCGTCTTGCACATATTTTGTTAAATTTATCACTAAATATTTTATATTTTGATGCCATTATAATGCTATATGGTTTTTAAGTTTTCGTTTTCTATTTTTTGGTGGCTCTTTTATAGAAATATAATTTTATAGATTGACCTTGTATTAATTCACTTATTAGTTCAAATAGTTTGTTATAGATTCTCTGGTGATTTCTACATATGTAATTGTGGCAGCTGCAAATAGAGTCTTAACTCTTCCTTATCACTTCTTAAGGACTTCTATTTATTTCTCCTTCTGAAAGGACTTCCAAATAATTTCTTTGTAGACTGATGGTCCTAATTTGAGTCACACGTAAGATGATCTCTAAAAAGTGTCAGGACAAAGAAGGCTTAGTTAGACAGAATATTAGATAACTTAATTGAAGCAATGACATGAATTTGATTCCTCACTGAATGCCCCTGTTTATAGAAAATGTTTACCTGCACAAAAGATAAGAAGAAAATACCAAGAGAAGGCAGAGCAACAAAGAAAGATTATATACAAGATAACATGGACATGAATTATGACTTTTTAAAAATTAGAGTACAAGCCAGACCACAATGGAACAGCATCTTTAAAATGCTTAGAGAAAAAAGTCTTCAACCTTGAATCCTAGAGCTAGTGAAATGATATATTCTTCATCAACTAATGCAGAATAAAGAAATTCATGCATAATAAATATGCACACCAGCAACCACATGGTGAGGTAGGTGGTGAATCACCTTCATGGTAAATGCAAGAAAATCTTGTCTGAAGGAAAATTTTTGTTAAGTAACTAAAAACGCTCAAGAGCTTGACCGAGAGGCCTCGAGATAAACTTTGCTCACGTCAAACTTTTCCTCTTGATCTTTCAAGACTCTTCTGAATGCAATTTTTGCTGTATTTATCTGCCTAAGCACAGACAAGATAAAGGCAGGGTTCCTGTCTCTTATTCCTACTCTGTCATTTGCCAATTAGGTGTTCCATGAATGTTCTTTGAATGAGTGAATGCATGAGCAAATGAAAATAGTAAATGAGAGGAATTATGAATGAGAGAAGTCAGCCCAATCCTCAGTTCTCTTTGACAATCCACCCTGCTGAATTTCAATTTATCGCCATTTTCTGTTGGATGTTCAAATAGCCCCAAACGTTTCCCGTTCACAACTTGGTTCCACTAGAGGAATATTCCCATTTATAGCAACTATTTTCAAAGATGGCCATAGCAATCCTTCTCCCCCACCACTTCAATCCTACTTCTCAGAGGTTGCCAATGGGCACAGCCAAACAATAAAGCAGAAATGGATGTTGGACTGAATTAGGCCATTTTTAAAAAGCAGAATTTGGTTGCATCAATCTGTGTCTGTACATTGTGTATTTATGGAAGAGATGCCATAATTATGGTCCAGCTTCAGTGAGTTTCAATCTGCCATCTGTCAGCTCTGGTAGGGAAATGAAAGACGTCCTTCTATTCCACCCTTTTTTTTTTTTTGGCTGTCCTGTGTGGCATGTGGGATCCCAGTTCTCCCACTAGGGATCAAACCCAGAACCCCAGCATTGGGAGTGTGGATGCCAGGGAAGTCCCATGTTGCATCTATTTTGAGCAAGTGCTTCCACTCTCTGTCCACATTCAACACTCCTGCCAATGTCTACCAGTCCTCCACCCCTCATGCTGAGAGTTTACTTGTTAATCATATTTATGTCCATCTTGTAATATAACTTCCCTAGATCCTACAGTGCCCAGCACAGAGCTTTGCAAAAAATAGGCCTTCGGAACAATATTACTAGATGCCCAAAATAAGGGAGGAAAAGAAGAGGGGGTTAGGCATAAAAGATGAATTGCAACTAATCTTGGATATTACATTCTGCAAGGTATACTATACATACGTTAAATTACATTGGATTGCTTTCTAGTAATTACAGTGCTGGGCTTCAAATGGTTTTTAGAGAGGCATTAGAATTTCCTCCTTTAACTTAATCACTGTGTTTAGTTTTCCCTTGGAAGGCACTTTATTTATTTAATGTCACAATACTAAAATCATTTCATTCTGCAAGGTTCAATAAACAGAAAAAAAAAACCCTCAACATCTATACTAAATTGTTACTAACAAAGTAAACATTTCTTCCCCAGTTTTTTCTGAGTTGATTAAGCACCAGTATATTTAAAAATGTTTCCCAAGCCTGAGAAAAACTCCCCTCTGAACATACAACTATTCAATGTAGAATGTTTTTCCTACCACTTGATTACAATTTGGCAGTAGTTTCTGAATAATTTACAAATTTTAAATTTCTGTGCCCCAAACACACATGTGTTGCAGCTAAACAGACTTGAAAGAATATGCAAATTGCACTTTTATGTCAAAAATGAGTGAATGCAGCTTCATGCAGAAAAAAAAGCTAACTGTCACCCTCATGTTTTTGTTTAGACTAATCTGTGTGCTGTCGCCCCCACATCAGACTGCATCAACATTTTCTTTGGGATATTAGACGTAAATGTTTATGGCTGCAGATAGCCTAGAAGGGATTGGCACTTATTAAAAACGACCCTGGAGTATTTTCTTTGGTTTCCACATAAATATCCCAGGGAAATGTTCAATCAAACAAGGCTGCCAGGTAGAGGGAAATGAACATTGCAGCAGAGCTCTGGGGTCCCTCGGGTCCTGTCAAGTGAGGGGCCCCATCCAAGAATGGAGTAAGAAGGCTGAGCCCAGAGAACTGGGTGGAGCTGGCTTCTTTTCAGCATGGAAGGTAATGCAGTTGCTAACTGGAAATGTCCCTTGCCGAGGCTAGGAACCCTCTCCACACCAAAAAACTTCACATTTTAAAGAGTCATCAAAAAAAAACTATCGATACTATATGTGGATTTTATCGCATCTCTAGCTGTGAAGGCCAAGCTTGTTTGTGTTATGGAGATGGGACAACTTCATGGCACAATTGGCTTTATTCATGGGTTGAAGCAGGTGCAAGCCTGTTGTATCCTCACAAACGGTGGGAACTGGTTTGTAAAGTTGAGGCCTGGAAATGTCCATTCTTGAACCCAGAAAAAGCTGAGAAGTGTATTCCAGGCTCTCAGACACTGAGGACATACTTCTAGTTCTTCCTGCTTCAGCTAAAATGTATTTGAAATCCACTGTGTAAAGGCCCAGTAAGTTCTCCTGATGCTAATCACTTTAAAGTAATCTCCTCCAGCTTTTATCCTGCTGCTGCTGCTGCTGCTAAGTCGCTTCAGTCGTGTCCGACTCTGTGTGACCCCATAGACGGCAGCCCATCAGGCTCCTCCATCCCTGGGATTCTCCAGGCAAGAATACTGGAGTGGGATGCCATTTCCTTCTCCAATGCATGCATGCATGCTAAGTCGCTTCAGTCGTGTCTGACTCTATGCGACTCTATGGACAGCAGCCCACCAGGCTCCTCTGTCCACAGGATTCTCTAGGTAAGAATACTGGAGTGGGTTGCTATTTCCTTCTCCAGCAGCTTTTATCCTAGACTCCCTGAAATCTAGGGAATGTCATCCCACTCTCAGTGGTCTTCTGCCTCGTCTCATCCACTGCAATGGCTATTATCAAGGTCGCAAACAACCTCCACAAGCCCCATCAAAATGAGCAATTTTCAGCTCCTGTTTTATCTTACCTCTCAACAGTATTGATGCGTGCGTACATTAGTATGTCACGTCCAACTCTGTGTGACCCTACAGACAGTAGCTCGCCAGGCTCCTTTGTCCATGGGGATTCTCGAGGCAAGGATACTGTAGTGGGCTGCCATGCTTTTCTCCAGGGGGTCTTCCCCACCCAGGGATCGAAACTGTGTCTCTTACATCTCCTGCATGGCAATGCAGATGAATTTTTTTACCACTAGAGCCACCTAGGAAGCCCCAACAGTAGTGACAGTCTTGGCTTATCTCTCTGTCTTGAAGGGTCTCTTCCGCAGTCTTCAATGACATCACAGTCACTTTGTTTCCTTTTATGTTTGGCTATTTCTGTCACCTTGGCTGGTTCCTTTCTCTCTACACAGTCTTTTATTTAAGTCTTTATTAAATTTGTTACAATATTGTTTCTGCTTTGTGTTTTGGTTTTGCAGCCATGAGGCATGTGGGATCTTAGCTTCCTGAGGAGGGATCAAATCGGCACCCCCTGCATTGGAAGGCGAGGTCTTAACCACTGGATCACCAGGGACGTCCCCGACACAGTCTTCTTAAGTTGACAGACCAGAAGCCACATGATCATTTCAAGAGACACAAAAAACCGTTTGACAAATTCTAATGCCCTTTCATGTTAATGACACTCAACAAATTTGGAATAGAAGGGAACTTCCTTAATTTGACAAAACACTAATACTCACTGAAAATTAATAGAGATTTTGATACCTGGAAGTGGAAGTTGCTGTAATGAATACCTAAAGATGTGAAAGAAGGAAATTTTTGCCATTTGTGACAACATGGATGGACTAAGGATACTATGCTAAGTAAAATAAACCAGAGAAAGACAAGTACCATATGATCTCACTTATATGTGAAGTCTAGGAAACAAAACAAATGAATAACCAAGCCAAAACAAAAACAGAACGATACACATGGAACAAACTGGTGTTTGGGAGAGAGGAAGGAGTGAGAAGCTGGGCAAAATAGGTGAAGTGGATTAAGAAATATTAATACAAACTTCTAGGTAGAAAATAAGCCATGGCGATGTAATACACTGCATAAGGAATATAGTCAATAATACCGTAATAATTTTGTGTGGTGAAAGATGGTTACTGGACATGTATTGATGATAATTTTGTAATGTATTTGATTGTCAGATCACTGTGTTTATACCTGAAACTAACATAATATTGCATGTCAACTATACTTCAATTTAAAAAGTTTCTTTGTTTAATTTTTTTAATGTGGACCATTTTTACAGTCTTTGTTGAATCTGTTTCAATATTGCTTCTCTCTCTCTCTCTCTTTTTTTTAATGTTTTGGTTTTTTGACTGTGATGCATGTGGGATCTTAGCTTCTTGACCAGGGATCGAACCTGCACCCCCTACATTGGAAAGTGAAGTCTTAACCACTGGACAGCCAGGGAAATCCCTAAAAAGTTTTTTCAATTAGAAAAATATCTGAAAATGAAGAACTGGCTTTCTAATTGGGCAACGGGCAGAGGCTGGAAGAATTTTGAGGAACATGAGAGAAAAAGTTTAGACTTCCTTGAACAGACTGTTAGTAGAAATACAGGTGGTAATAACTCTGCTATCAAGGACTTGGAAGGAAATGAGAAGCACAGTAGGGAAAACATCACTTGCCTTAGATAATACCTACATCATTACTAATAGACTGTTAGTAGAAATGTGGATATTAAAGGTGGTACTGTTGAAGGTTCAGAGGGAATGAGGAACATGTTACTGGAAGGGAGGAAAGGGGATTCTGTTAAATCATGGCAGAAAGCTTAGCAGAATTTCATCCTACAGTTATGTGGAAAGCAGAACTGGTAAATGATGGGATTCAACATTTAATTGAAATTCCCAAGCAAAGTGTTGAAGGTGTGACTTAATTTTCTTGCTGCTTAGAGTAAAATACAAGAGAAAAGAAACAAATTGAAGTGAGAACTTTTTATTTTTTTTTAAGGATCTGGGACTTCATGATTTGGGAAGTTCTCAGCTAAACCAGATTGCAAAAGATGCTAAAATTAAGAGATTCCCTTTCAGGGAAGAGTATTATTGGAAAAGAGTTAAGAGTGTAGCCGGATAACCTCTTGCTAATGCCTCAGAAAAGTAAAAAAGCTAGAATATTCATTTACACAGAAGGCTCTTAGAAATGAAGTGTATAACACATAAATCTCCTCGGCTATCCCAGCAGAAGCCACAAATAGAGGTGGGATTATTTAGGAAGAATCTAGTGACGGACTTTTGTCTAAAGAGAAAGAGGCAGATTCTTGAGAATTTTATGCCAGCAGAAATACTGCCAGCTTGGGCAAATAGGGACAGAGAACAAAATTAAAGAAGGCTCTTGGACCCCTAAAGTTCTGTAGGCAGGAAATAGGCTGGTGAAACTACTCAGCTGTAAACACATGTTACTGTTCATAAAAAATGAAGGATGACTCAGAAGATGGAGCCTCAGGCCCAGAGTGTAGAACCATGGACCCAGAAGTTGGAACTGAGAGCCCCAGAACATTATTTCTAGGTCTTGAAGCCCAGTGGAGTTGGCCTGGCTGAATGCCTACATTTTGGGGGACCAGTGACTCTTTTTCCTATCTCATTTCTCCCTCTTGTAATCAGAATGTCTTACCTTTATATTTTGGGAGCTTATAACTTGCTTCTTTAGCTTCACTTGCCCACATGGAGAGGAACTCTGCTCCAGGACAGATTATACTGCAATTTGCTCATACCTACACTGATGATTTAGATGACGGTATTTGGAACTTTTGAACTGCAGAGATATAGGTAAAGTTTCAGATTTGCTGATGCTGTAATGGGTTGAGAATTAAGGGGATCTTGGGATGGGGTAAAAGTATTTTGCATATGGGGCAGACATGAATCTTTGAGGGTCAGAGAATGGAATATATGGTGGATAGAATAATTGCCTCCCATAGATATCCGCACCCTAACCCCTGGAACAAGTGAATGTTACTTTACATGGGAAAAGGAACTTCACAGATGGGATTAAGGTTACAGACACTGAGACAGAACCAGTTTAATCACTTGAATCCTTAAAATAGAGAACCATTCCTGATGTATTCAGCCAGAGGAAGAGCTTTTTCACTGTAGAAGAAAAAATGAGAGAGATGCCACTGTGATAGCTTTGAAAATGGAGAAAGAGGGCCATGAGCCAAGTAATGTGAGTGACCTTTAGAAGTTGGAAAAGGCAGAGAAGACTCGAGTCAACAGAATGGAAAACAACCCATCTGACACTTTGGTTTTAGCTTGGTGAAGCCCATGTTAGACTCCTAAAATATAGAACTGGAAGATAATAAATGCATGCTGTTTTAAGGTATCGAGTTTGTCACAATTAGTTACAGTAGTAATAGAAAACAAATACAGTTGTCTATGAAAAACCCACAGCTAACACCAGCTTATAATGAAAGAAAAGGATGAAGAACAAAAAATTAAGAACAAGATAAGGATGTTCATTCTTGCCACTTCTAGTTAACATTGTACTGGAGCTTCTAACCAGAGCAGCTAGGGAGGAAAAAGAAATAAAATGCATCAAGGCTGAAATGGGAAAAACAAAACTAGCAATGTTTACACGTGAAATGATCTTATCTACAGAAAATCCTAAGGAATTCATTAAAAAAAAACCATTAGGACAAATAAATGAATTCAGCATGGTTGCAGGATACAAGATCAATATGCAAAAATAAATTAAATTTCTATAACATTGGCATGAACTATCAGAAAATAAAATTAAGAAAATAATTTCTAACAAGATCAAAAAGAATAAAATACTTAGGGACAAATTTAACAAAACAAGTGTAAGACATGCACTGAAAATTACAAAATGTCACCAAAGACTTAAAGAAAATTAAAAAAAAAGGAAAGACATCTCATTCCCATGTATTGGAAGACTTGATCTTGTTAAGAGTCCAAACTCTTCAAAATGATCTTCAGAGTCAATTCAATTCCAATAAAAATCCTATCTGGCTTCTTTTCAAATATAATGAACTTATTTTAAAATTCATATGGAAATTCAAGGGACCCAGGATAGCCAAAACTTGAAAGAGAACAAACTTAGAAGACTCACACTTTCTCATTTCAAAACTTACTACAGTAATCAAGATTGTACTATCTGCATAAAGATAGATGTATATTGATAAATCAGTGAAATAGAATTGAGAATCCAGAACTAAACTTTTGTTTTTGGTCAACTGATTTTTGTCAAGGGTGTCAAGACAAATCATGGGGAAATAGTAGTCTTTTCAATAAACGGTGCTGAGACTACTGGATATTCACACACAGAGGAATGAATTTGGATCTCTACCTCCAAAACACATACAAAAGTTAAAAAGTATCAGAGATCTAAATGTGAGAACTAAAACTATATCTTTGGAAGAAAATGTAAGTTTCAATCTTTGTGACCTCTGACTAGGTAATGATTTCTTAGATATGCCACCAAAACCATGAGAGGAAAAACAGGTAAGTTGAAGTTCATCAAAATTAAAAATGTTTGTGCTTCCAAGAATAGTCAATGAAGTGAAAAATACAATCCAAACAAAATGGGAGAAATTTTTTTTCAAAGCACATATATGATGAGACACTTGTATCAGAATAAAGAAATTTGTACAACTCAATAATAAAAAGACAACCCAATTTTAAAATGGGTGGAGGATTTGCATAGACATTTCTCCAAAGAAGATACACAAATGGTCAATAAGTCTATGAAAGAATATGCAACACCATTAGAGAAATGAGAATCAAAGCCACAATATGTCACTTTATACCTACTTGGATGTCTATAATAAAAAGAAAAACAATAACTAGTGCTGATGAGAATATGGAGTAATTAACTCATACATTGTTGGTGGGAAAGTAAAATGATGCAGCTGCTTTGTGAAAATGGTTTGGTTGTTCTTCAAAAAGTTAAACATAGAGTTACTTGATGATGCAGCAATTTTATTCCTAGATTATAAGGGAACTCAAAACATGTTCACACAAAAACTTGTTCAAAGCAAACTTAATCATAACAGCCAAAAATGGAAACAATCCATATATCTATCAATTAATAAATGAAGGAATAAAGCATGGTACCTATATTATATATATATATATATGTATATATATATATATATATGTATTAGGGAATATTATTCAGCCATAGAAAGGAAAAAAATACAGCTACATGCTACAACATGAACAAACTTCAAAATCATCACGCTAAGTGAAAGAAGAGAGATATAGATGAAACGTTCAGAATAGCAAATTCATAGAGATACAAAGTAGATGAGTGGCTGCCAGAGGCTGGGGTTGGAAGTGGAGAGTGACTGTACAGGGTTTCTTTTTGAGGTGACAAAACATTCTGGAATTAGATAACTGTGGTGGTTGCATATGTCTGAGAATATATTAAAGTACCAAATTTTATACTTTAAAAAGTTGAATTTTAGGTATGTGAATTATTTATCTCAATAAAGTTGTTACATATTTTTGGGGGGGCTTCCCAGGTAGCTCAGTGGCAAAGAATCTGCTTGCCAAAGCAGGAGATGCAGGAGACACGGGTTTGATCCCTGGGTTGGGAAGATCCTCTGGAGGAGGTAATAGCAACCCACTCCAGTATTCTTGCCTGGGAAATCCCATAAACAGAGGAGCCTGGCAGGCTACAGTCCACGGGGTCACAAAGAGTCAGATAGCTGAGCAACTGAGCATGCACACACACATACTTTAAAAAAACAAAACAAAACAAAGAACAGTTTATGAGCTTCAAGCCTTGGCCCTAAATCCTATTCTTTTCTATGCTCTCTCTAGGCAATCTCTTTTAAGAACCATGGCTCCAGCTGAAATTGACATACCTATTAACCTTAAGTATATATCACATATTTCTTCTCTGAGTTCCTCTGAATTTCCGACTTGGAAGTTTCAAAATCACCTCGAATTTATCACTACCAAGACTAAATTTTGCTTTCCTATTTGCCATCAAAGCCTGGTCTTCCTTCAATGTTACCTGTTCAAAAAAATGGCATCTACATCCACTGAGTGGGAAATATTATAGAAATGGCACTTCCTTTTCCCTAATGCCTTATTAGTACTGAGGAAGTCCAATAAATGACAGTCATTTTTT
Organism: Cervus canadensis; assembly: GCF_019320065.1. NCBI lineage: Eukaryota > Metazoa > Chordata > Mammalia > Artiodactyla > Cervidae > Cervus > Cervus canadensis. The sequence continues at coordinate 26,523,492 of NC_057390.1, forward strand.
GCTCGTTTATATTCCATGATGTCAAGTTGATATGGACAAATATTTCAGCATCATTTTCATGACTGACAAAGCCAATACTGGAAAATGTAGCTTGGCTACATAGAGCCTGGTGATTTCTCAATGCCAAAATCCAGATGTAGGCAGACTGAATACCCATTCATGAGCAGAGCCATTTACTGCAGCCTCCCACACAGGACCCTGCCTCTGCAAAACTTAGGTTCTCAGTAGAAAATATACTTGCTTACTATGCACATTTCCTACTAAAGAAAGGTAGTTAATAAAAGGTATTCGGGCTTGGAGCTGAACTTGAGTGAGTTTTCCTTCCAAGAGGCACGGCAGAGATGATTCTACTGTGACTGTTGACCTTCCTGGAAGATTTTGAAAACCCACACCTGCAGACGGGAAGGCCCTTTATGCTTCATGAGTGTTAGGTGAGTGACACTGAGTTCTTGACAGTGGGGAGGTCTGTGCACTCTCTATAAAGATTTTATGACAGTGACAACGGGAGGAGAGCATTCCTCACATGTGGCCAAGCAGAGGCAGCCTCATGCAGCTCTCCCACGCTGGCAGCCATAAACCTTTTATGGCAGTCTTGCTATCTTGCACACCACATATATACCTGCTTGTGCTAATTTTGGTTTTAATTTACTCTCCTTAAAGGAGGAATACACATGTATCTGATCTCACAACTGTGTATGTAGCTGTGAGACTTTCTAGCCTAAGCCCTCTTGAGGTTGGAGGTTTTCCTCCTCCACTTGTGGGGGCCATACGTAAGTTACGTGATTCCAGTCACTCATTGGATGTGTGCTAGGCTCCTCCATGGGCCACATCCAGGATATCCTACCTATATCCAGTATCGCATGGTGTGGATACTTGGACTTGGCCATCGTCCACCATCTGAGCTGTAACATGCTCTGCTTATTTTTAGGATGTAACCCAGTAGCAGTATCGGAGCAGGCAATGGCAACCCACTCCAGTACTCTTGCCTGGAAAATCCCATGGATGGAGGAGCCTCGTAGGCTGTAGTCCATGGGGTCATTAAGACTCGGACATGACTGAGTGACTTCAGTTTCACGTTTCACTTTCATGCATTGGAGAAGGAAATGGCAACCCACTGCAGTGTTCTTGCCTGGAGAATCCCAGGGACGGGGGAGCCTGGTGGGCTGCCGTCTATGGGGTCGCACAGAGTCGGACATGACTGAAGTGACTTAGCAGCAGCAGCAGCAAAAGCAGTATAAGCTACCTTGTGTATTTGCTGAAAAGCATAACATCCAGAGCCCTGTAGAGACACTGTGCTTCCAGACTCACCATTCTGCCCTTCCTCCCAAAGCTTTGCTGGAGAAGCCCTGGACCAGGGATAGAGAGGGGAAGTATAGAGGAATGCATTTTGGAGAAGGATCGTTTTCTCCTTTCCTTCTCTGCTGAAAAGAATTGCTGGGTGTCCAGTTCAGCATGTTGCATCCTGACCTAGACCCTTGCCCTTTCATGCTCTTTCAGAGCCTTTCTTGCCCTACAGTGGCTAAACACACACTGCAAGTTACTTTACCTTTCTGAATCCTTGTTTCCTCATTTGGGAAACAGATAATACCAACTCCCTCATGAAGTGGGGAGAGGAAGAAATGAGCTAATGTAGGTTAAGCAGAGTGCTTGGGACCTGCAGGGGCCCAATAAATGTTGGCTGTCATCACCACCACCACCATCATCATTAATCTTCATCATTATCATGATTGTATTCAGTAGTTTTAGTTGCAAGTGACAGAAGTCCATCTCAAATGAGTTTAAGCAAAAAGGAAAATATATTGCCTTAGATAATTGAAAAGTCCAGGCACAGGCTGAATCCAGAGTTTCAACAAGATCATCTGTACTCAATCTCTCTCTCCAAATCACTTTACTTTCCTCTGTCTTAGCTTCACCCTCCAGCAGGGGACTAAAGGACAGCTGGGGGCACTCTAGCCTTCAGAGGCCCACTTACCTTCTCTTCCCACCAAAACCCTTGTATATATGCATGTGGAAATTCTAGCCTACAAGGCCAAGCTCCATCCACAAAACCACCCCCAGCAAATGGCCTCCCTTGGCCACCCCTCCTCCTCTGAAAGACAGACCTGGGGGAGGGCCTTCCACAGGCTCTGGAAATAGATTTAGGGCTGTTTGGGTAGGAAGGTTCAGGTTCCTGGTATCAGGAACATAGTCTATAAATAGGAATAAGAAGCATTGCAGACTCTAGATGGTGTGCTCATTTGGTCCCACACAATCGTCACCCCATAAAGAAGGGTGGGGATGGATGAGGGCTGAGCAGAGGCTTCTAACGTGCAAGGGCTCTGGTTGCCAGTTCTAAGAAGGCTATTTATTTTTTATACAATTTTTTTTGTTGTGTTAATCGCTCAGGCATGTCTGACTCTCTGCGACCCCACGGACTGTAGCCCATCGGGTTCCTCTGTCCATGGAATTCTTCAGGCAAGGATTCTGGAGTGGGTTGCTATGCCCCTCTCCAGGGGATCTCCTCGACCCAGGGATTGAACCCAGGTCTCCTGCGTTGCAGGCAGATTCTTTACCATCTGAACCACCAGGGAAGCCCTTTTATGTAATATATTTATCCATAATATAGTGATTGTTGTGGAAGAGTCTAAAAACAGTTCAAGTCAGGATATAACTCAGTGCTGTGGAATTTCAGTGAATAGAGAGGATCACTGCTAGAAAGAAATGAGGAGGCCTTGGAGGATGGGAAGATCAGGATAGACCAGGACATAGAGAAAAGCATGCCAGGTGAGGAGAGCAACGTGAACAAAGGCCATGAGCTCAGATTGAGTCTACTCTTTGGGCCAATGGGGAGCTTAGCCTAGTAAGACAGAAGGTGTGGCTGGGAGAAACAGAAGGTGGTCCATGGGGCCTACTGGTAGAAGCTTTTTAGAAAAGGGGAGTCTAGGTCTAAATGTAGTCTAAAGAGGAGCCCAGGTCCAAATCTGTGGTAATTAGAACTCGGGAGACTTTGAAGGTCTGAGAATAGAGGATGATGGTTGAAAGTGGTGTTGGAGAAGCTGGACACGGCAACACCATGTTGGTGGACCAAGGGGCCCACCCAGAGCTGCTCTTTGGGGGAGTGGATGAGGAACCAGACAAGGACCATCGTGAGGATGATGAGTGGCGGGAGAGTGGGGAAAGTGGAAGGAGGAAGGTATCTCATATACACGGTCAACGGAAGAGGCTAAGACAGCAAAGGGACCAACTCCAGAGCTGATGTCACCAGGAAAAACAAATCCCTATCCCCAAGTAAGCTGCATACAAACGTATTCTCAAAATGAGCTGTCAGGACAGGTGGGCTGGACACATGTCCTAACTTATTTGTGGTTCAGATGACCAACTTAACTGTACCAGGTATTTGCTTTTCAATTTTTTTCCAGTCGCCTGATGGGCAAATGAGATTCAGTGAGTCCCTGTGACCTGGTCTGGCCCAGGTTTACAGCCTCTGGATGTCCTGTGAGCAGAGCTGTTGTCTCAGACTCAGGCTGACTTGTTGGTGAAGTTCCTGTGGGCAGACCTGAGGGCTTTTTTCCTGGCTGGTGTTGCTGGGCGGTTTGTAGGGCCCTGTCTGTCAGCCGGGGTGAATGAAAACTGGAATGTATTTGTAAAGGGGGGCTTCCAGGTCTGGCTTGTGCCCACCGGCTTCTCATCTGAGCACGGGGAACCGCAGATACCCAGCCAGCCACGTGACTGCAGCTGCGGGGCCATCAGGTCCAGGCAGGTCCCTTTGAAGCCGTGGCTCCTGGAGCATGAGGCACTCAGAGGGGCCCCCAGATATTCCTGGGTGAGAATAAAGTCATGTCGGGCTATGTGATTCCACCCCAGCCTTTAAGCCAGGCAATTTATAACTATGTGGTATCCCTCAACCCACGTTTATTTATTGATTCCCTGTTGTGTCTGCATTGCTGGTGCCACATGAGAATAGAAGAAATTCAAATGACTTCTAGGAGTTTAAGTATAAAGACTTGGGTTCAAGGCCAGCTCTACCCTCTTCCTCATAAATGGATGCTAACAAGTCTTCTAACCTTTCTTGTCCTCGATTTCCTATAAAATGGGCACAGAAACACAATCTTTCTAACAATGTTGATGTGAGAAATAATGAGTTTAATAATAATGCATAATAAGCAGACAGGTATTTATTCTAATCTAGTAAATGGAGATAAATATGATTTTTAATTTTACAATGTGTTTTTAAATAATAGAATTTGTTCTGAATTTCGGTGAGCTCTATGAAACTTTTCTTTGCTCTTACAAAACAAATAAACTGATCAGGGAACTAAAACTAACACACATGTGTAACAGCAATGAATATAAGACAAAGAAAGTACACCATATTTTGTGAAGAAGAGGCTAAGAGCCACTTGATATTTCCTCAAGTTTGGCCTAAATAAATTTGGTCATTTTCTTCTTTTCTTCTCGCTATCTCTTTGGAAGCATTCAGTTTCCCCATAAGTTCTTAAAGGTGGAAAATACCTACAGTTAGAAGTTACCATCCCTTTAGCCTCTGTTTACAGATGGGACATCTAAGACCCAGGGAAGGAAAGAGCCTTGTACTGCAAAGACTGCTGGTAGGGCTGGGACTTGATCTCAGGACTTCTGGCTGTTTCCATCCACTTCTGACCTGGCAGTCAAACATAGTGTGTAAGTCTGGGTCACTGAAGTGGGCTCACTGGCTCCTTACTCCTTCATTATAGGCCATGTCTTGCTTTCCTTCCCTGGGGGAGTCCCTCACATATGACCATAGGGACAGAAATCACTGTCTTTGGAAATATTAATTTTGGAGTTAAAAAAAAAAAAAACGCAGACAGGACTTCCCTGATGGTCCAGTAGTTAAGAATCTACCTGCCAATGCAGGGGACACAGGTTTAATCCCCAGTCAGGGAAGACTCCACACGCTGCAATACAACTAAGCCTACATCCAACAACTACTGAAGGCTGTGTGCCTAGAGCCTGTGCTCCACAACAAGAGAAGCCCACACACCACAATGAAGAATAGCCTTCACTCATTGCAACTCGAGATAGGCTGACCACAGCAACGAAGACCCAGCATAGCTGAAAATAAATAAAACAAAAAACTTAAAACACCATGGGAATCGTACACACTACCATATGTAAAATAGATAGCCAATGGGAATTTGCTGTATGGCTCAGGGAATTCAAACCGGGGCTCTGTAACAACCTAGAGGGGTGGGATGGGGTGGGAGGTGGGAGGGAGGCTTAAGAGGGAGGGGACACAGGTATACCTATGGCTGACTCATGTTGATATACGGCAGAAACCAGCAAAATATTGTAAAGCAATTATCTTTCAATTAAAAAATAAAAATTTAAAAAAGCCACCCCAAGCAATAAAAATGAGCAGTGGGGGATTTTCAAATGGCAATGAAGTATAGAGACAGGTAAAACCCCCTGTAGTGCTTTTCTCCCCAAGGAGGGGCTTGTCCACTCTGACCTTAGCCCTTCCCGGTCCACACAACCCACAGCCCATAGTTGTAACTGCTCTCCGAGTGATCTCCAACCAGAAGAGAGCTTGCAAAAACACCTGACTCTGACCTATGTCTGGGAAGGATGAGGGTGGGGCTGTTGGGGCAGTTACAGCAATAAGGATGTGCCTTCAGCTGCTTCGGTGGTGGTAGTGGGAATCGAGGTAGAGGAGAGGGGCCTCCAGCCTCCGCCTGAGCTGAGCGCTAGAGCTGGGGGCGGCCAAGAACTCAGCTTGGGTTTGCCATTTTCCTATCTGGCAGGAGTTGCTAGCCTTTCATTACTGAAAATAACTTCTTGATCCAGGACCCAATCACCATGAAACCTCATATCATTAGGATGCTATTTCTTCCAATTCTGTATGGTTACTGATTTTCCTAATGATGTCCCCAAGGCCCTGCAACACCCTGGAATGTTTTCTGAATCACTAATGGAGAATTCAGCTCTGTTCAGTCTAGTTTTAATGGGAAGTGATACTTACCTTGTTTTTCCAAATAATGGAGTGAAAGGCAACTCTCATGCGAACTACCCAAATGTTGGAGAGAAACAAAAGACACCTGTCTATGGGATGACAGTACATCCGGTCATTTCAGCCACTTCCAGGTACCTGCACGCCCACATCAATCCATGCGTATCTACTTAGCTCTGCTTAGAGCTGTGATGCTTGGTGTTTGTTCAAGGGGTGTGAAGCTTGCATGTTTTGGTGTGTCCTGCTCCCCTTGTTTGACTGCAGAGTTCTCAAGGGTGAGGAACATTTCTCATGCTTTCTTTCACACATGGTTGTTGATGACTGTGATCACCCCAGGAGCTGAGTCCTGGGGCGTGCTGAGCTCATGGCAGGGTCAGATAACTGCCCATTCCTTGCAGACATGTGTCATCTGCATAAACGTAAACCTGCCTCCCTCAAGCAATAAATCCTTGGCCCTTCTCCCGGAACTCGGTCTGTCAGCACTTCTCTCAAGGAGAGCTATCCACTCCCCAATTTCTGCCTGCTTGCCTCCCATGCTGCCTTAATTACACTATCTGCCTCCAGGGACCAGAGGTGGTGAACGGGATGAAGAGGACTGGCTAGCAGGGCAGAGGCAGTAGGAAGCCCTGGCAATGAGATAGTAGAAGGCACAGATGGGTGTTGCCCTCTTTCCATGAAGTGGCTCCTTAACCCAAGGCCCTTAGGGAAAGACTCTTCTGGGCCCAGTTCACCTTTCTGTTCTCAGCACTGAGGAAAGGGCTCTGCTTATACTCAATAAATATTTGCAGAAGGAATAGGGCTTGGAGTCCCAAGTCAGCTCAGGCTTCCGTGAGCTCCGTACCTCATTCACTGTCTTCATCTCTAAACTGAGGACACTGTTTTTATAGTTCATTTACTGTATTATCTTTCACTTCATACATCTCAGAAACATAATGCTGAATGGGAAAGGAAAGTAAGTAGTAGACAATGACATGCAATATTATCATTTCTCAAAGCTCAAAAAACAGGCAAAAGAAAATGACATTATCTTTAGAGATTCATTGGGCTTCTCTGGTAGCTCAGATGGTAAAGAATCTGCCTGCAATGCAGGACACCTGGGTTCAATTCCTGGGTTTGGAAGATCCCCTGGAGAAGGGAACAGCTAACCCACTCCAGTATTTTTGCCTGGAGAATTCCCTGGATGGAGGAGTCTGGCAGGCTACAGTCCAGGGGGTCACAAAGAATCCAACACAACTGAGTGACTTTTACTTTCACTTAGAGATTCATTGTATTTCATCAGCCATTACCACAATAATGCTGCCTATCTCACTAGTCCGAACCTCAGCGGCTTACAGCATTCACGGATTCTTACTAGAGTATCTGTGGATTGCCTAGGGATTGGTTGACCTAGTTTGAACTCAGTTGGGTTTGGTTCTGGCTTCAGGTTGGGTCCAGGTCTGTTCATCCTCCTTGGACCAGCAGGTAAGACCTGGCTCATGCTCTTCTTGTAGCAAGGGCAGGCATATAAGAGGAGAAAGTGGAAATGTGATACCTCTTGAGACCTGGGCTCAGAATTAGCATCCATCAATGCCTACCACAATCTATTGGCTAAAGAAAATCTAACATTGTGCAGGGAAATGTATTTCACCTCCCATGGGAGGAACTGCAAAGTCATATGTCAAAGAGTATCTAAAGGACTTGGAACAGTAATGTAATTTGCATCACAAACATGGTTGGCAAAATTATGAAAATAATCAAGGAAATGATAAACGCAAAATTCAAGATAGTGGTTATTTCTATGGAGGAGGTGTGGGAAAGGAAGGGGAGGAGACTTAATCGTGATGGTCTAGTTCTAAGGGGGGTTGTGGTAGGTTCACAAGTGTTATGATTACTGTGTGTAGGGCTGCACCCCACAAACCTGCAAGCCTGTAGTTGCCCAGTTGTGAGACAAGAAAGAGCCTGGAGGCAGAGATAGAGATGTCAGTGGATTGTTGGATAGGAAATCTTACAACCTCTGAAGTAAAAGTTCTGGAGCGACACCCCACTGTGTACAGCAGACTGCAAGCAGGACAGGGCAGCAGTCTTTACTACCAGAGGAGGGTGGAGGGAGAAGGAGGCTACCAGCTACTGGGGGACGTGATGTCGGGTTGGCTCATCAGTTACCACGGAAACCAGTGGCTGTGGCAGAGGGCAAGTACGTAGGCAGTTACTGATCAAGTCCCATAATTAAAAGGATTGGATGGTCATGTGAATAGCGTGTAGGTGAAGCAGGGACTGGTCAAGCAGGGGATGAACAGAGAGAGCAAGAGAACAGCCATTTTGAATGGCCTGACCTTACACTATGGTTTGCAATTTGTGTAGATATTATTCTGTCCATGTCAAATGTTACCTAATAAAATTGGTAAGTTTAAAGGAATACCAGTGCCATCCACTGACAGAAGCTCTTTCCAGTGCTGACATTGTATGTCCCACAATTCTAAGGTAAACAGGACGTGAGAGCTCTTCTTTGGTGATGGCAAACCTCTGAACATTCAACAGTCACCCTGGCTACACAGAACCCAGAAACAGCTCATGCTGGTTCTGTCTCAGGCCCAGCAGGGAAATGGAGAAGGAACTGGCAACCCACTGCAGTATTCTTGCCTGAGGAATCCCATGGACAGAGGAGCCTGGCAGGCTACAGTCCATGGGGTCGCAAGAGTTGGACACAACTGAAGTGACTTAGCACACACGCAGTAGGGAAAAATGAGAAGATATGTTCCCTGCACTTAGAACTACAGAAGTTTCTAGAAAACAATTTGGATGGCAGCTGTGAGGCAGTACTGAGATCCCTGGCTTTGACTCCAATTTCACCTAAATCTTCGCTGACACACTCAGCTGTGTGACCTCGGGAGTGTTACTTAGCCCATCTGAGTCTATTTCCTTTACAAGAGACAAAGGTACCTTGGAGGGTCACTATGGATGTTTGAATAAGTGAGTTTCTATTTTCTTTCTGATGTTGAGCAGAGAGGCCATGTTAGTTAATCAGTTAGATAGTGAGCTGTAAATTCTGATACCTGTGTTTGACTCTAACCTGTGCTGTTTATCATGATGGGTCCTCAGGCAGTGATTTAATGTTTCCTAATCTCCATTGCCTTCTGTAATGTGGTGACACTAATATTTTTCTTCAAAAGGCATGTTGGGCTGTTTAAATTAGATAGTGTGTATGATGAATCTGACTCGTATGGCAAGGGCTTCTCAATAAATGTTAATCCCCTTCCCCTCCTGCCTCCAGTCTCTACGCAGCTTCTTTCTAGCTGTGACTCAAAGAGGGTGGGGGAAAGAGGTCAAGTTCACATCAGGTGTCTTAAGGAGAATCCCACTCCTCTTGGCTCCAATGGTAGGGGTGTCTGAGGTGTGGGTACTGAGACGGGGGTTGGGCCCATGGAGGGATTACGTTTTCCATTACCCAAACATCTCCAATTTCAGCCTCCAATTTTGGGAAGCAAAATCATTTTGGCCCCCCACACAGTATCTGTCTCTGGAACTGATTATCTGCTTTGTTAAGTTCAGAGGCATTCTGATAAGGGTAATTGAATTAGGCTTCTCGGGGCTCCTACAAGCAGGCCCGCTGCCACAGTAGGGGGTCTCTGTCGGGCCCTGAACGCAGGCTGTCCCTACACACTCCTCTCTGGGGCATGCCCCCCTGGGGTGCTCAGTGCCTTGGGCTTTGCCTTTGAAGATCTTTGCAGAGAAACCTCTCACACTCTCCACACTCGCAAGGCCATCCTGCTTCCCTGGGGTCCTGCCCTGAATCTGTTCCCAGCCCAATTTGGAGGCCCCAGGTTAGGGGGAAGGGAGGAGAGAGGAGTCTTCCCTTGAGGCAGAGGAATTTCTGGAGGTCAAGGTTCAAATGATGTTGACCTAAAGTTTTCCCCATTCCAGAGAAGTTCTCTCTCAGGAGAACTTGCTTCCACATCTCCCCACAATCTTGGCAGGACTCTGCCCACCTGAAATGAGAGAAGCCCGGTCATTTGGGGAGATGACTGTGAGTTTTCAAAAATCAGCAGGCCGAAAGAAAAGCTGTTTGACCCCCAAAATGTGTGCAGACTCAGCCGCCATTTCTCACACCTCATTATGGTCTCCACATCCCTACTCCCTCCCTGTTTTGTGACCAGCGCTGAGAAAATCACAGGGCTGTTGTCTGTTACTACGTGCTTCTGAGGGTTGTTTCTTCTTCCTCCCACCAGACCAGGGTCCCATGGAAACTCAGCACAAAAAGGGTGACAGAGCAAATCGACTGCCAAGTTCATCTCTCAAGGTCTCAGTTCCATGATCTGCGGGTCCCACCTCACTTCTCTAACTTCTGCTGCACCAACTGCCTTGTCTATCCATCTCCGGGTGAGCCCACTGAGCTCCCATCATTATTATAAACAAAGGTGATGCAGTTTTAGAGACCATTAGAAGAGACATGGTTTCGAGTCCTGACTCTGGAACTTAACTACTGGTGTGATCTTTGGCAACTTATTAATAGTAACCTGGGAAGACTGGCAATAAAACAGAGGCTGTCAAGGCTTCTCAGGTTATGTTGTCCTCAGTATATCAGTCATCTTTTCACTGTGTCTCTAGTCCATAAGAAACACCTCAGAGTCCAAAAGTCAGAGACCAAATAGGAACCCTCCTACATTGTTGGTGGAAATATAGGTTTGTGCAGCCACTATGGAGAACAGTGGAGGTTCCTTAAAAAACTCAAAATAGAGCTACCATATGATCCTACAATCCCACTCCTGGGCAATGTATCTGGAGAAAAATATAATTAGAAAAGATACATGTACCCCAATATTCATAGCGGCACTATTTACAGTAGCTAAGACATGGAAGCAACTTAAGTGTCCATTGACAGAAGAATGAATAAAGAAGTTGTGGGGTGTGTGTATATATATATACACACACATTTATTTATTGCAGCTGCCACCAAAGACCCACCTCCACAAGATATGACGTCCTCGAAAGGAATGCAGTGTGATCTCACGTTAAAACCGTGAACTACCTCAAGCTAATAGTTTGCGCAGTGTCTAACAGATATCGAATATCATTATGTTTCCTTCAAAATCTAAAAATACTCATGGTTTCCCCAGGAGTTTGCTTCAACACGCAGAGTGGGGACTACAATACCAATGTTTGAAAAATGCCTAATATATTATAGGTGCTTTAAAAAAAGGTAGCTATTATTATTTCTCTTTAAACTTTTAGAATCAGTGTTGGTTGACTTATGACTGCATTGCCATGCCGCTAGACTACGGTCTCACTGAAGGCTACTTTATCCAGCTAAGTATCCTTTGTGACTGGCACTTAGTGAGTGTTCAATAACTGTTCCTAGAATGGATGGATGGATGCCTTTTGGACCATCCATCTATTATATCATTCATAGTAATATCCATCCATCCATGTACCCTGTGAATTGTAGAAAGCTGATTCTGCTCTTAGCTAGAACTGCCTCCCAACCCCTAGTCCCTCTCTAGTGGATGGTGTTGGCTCCCCCCTGCCTGTTGGTTCCACCTCATGTTGCCTTGAAGAACCATCATTCTTTGGGCTTCACCTCTGGAATTGTCCTTTCATGTATGTATCTTTTTTTCTCAAAAGTCTCTGCAAATTCCTCAAGGATAGAAACAGGTCTTATTACTCAATCCCATACTTTTTCTGACATGAAATTTTCCCTACACCACTGAACAAAAGATAGGTGCTCAGTAAATATTTGTTAAATGAATTATTCGATTTATGCTATGGCTCTACGCAACAAACCATAGTCAACATTTTGGTCAGCTTGTCTATTGACTCATTAACAGCAAAAAATGTAGTGATCATCTCATACATAGACGGAAGGAGGAATTGGGCGACATCAGCCGTCAGTGAGGGCTTCGCTAAGGAGACCAGAACTGAATGTTTAGTGGTGGGCAGAATTCAAAGGTGCTGAGGAAGGAGGCAGGCATTCAGAATTGGAATGGTGATCACAGCATGAAATGGCCTGAAGGAGAAAATGGGCTTGGGGTGGGAGAGGCCAGTGAAGCAAAAGGCTTGACTGGATAGTGAAGGAATGAGATGGTGTCATGAGGAATAAAGTTGGACTAACAATTTCTAAGATACTGAAAGCTAGGGAGAAGCATTTAGAAATATGAACTTTCATAGTTAAGTGGGAGGTATACCATAGAGTTGATTGTGTAAAGGTGTTTGCACAATATTGAATCACTTTACCTAGAGAAGAGGGACAAGGGGCGGGGGAAAATTCAAGTAATATGCCCTGTTACAGGAGACATCCAAATGAAAACATTTTGCTGGGGTCTAACTGGCCGTAGGTCTGATGGCTTTCTATCCACCACACAAGTAAATAGCTCAAGGGCAGGCTGCCCGCCAGGATAAACCTTTGTGTGGAAAATACTGCCAGTGTGGCTATGGAAAATGCCCTCTTGCTGACCATAATTATACAGAATGTGTGCAAATAAAAGCTGAAAGAAAACACTTTTGCAGAGGTGTATTTTTTCTGTTCTTATTTTGACAGAGTGGAAGAGAAATTCACAGACCATTTTCTCAGTCTCCCAGTCGGGGCAGAATGAGCTCATGCATCAAGGCTGGGCTGGAGGCTGGGTTTCAGTGAGAGACCCCAAAGTAGCTTCTACACACAGACCTCCATTTATGGGTCTTTCAAACCTGAGATGTCCTTGGGGCAGCAAGGGGATTGTTGTGGCGGGGCCTGAAGAGGCATTGCCTTGTTTAGCTCTGCCTAAACCAACAAGGTTTGTTCTTATTCAGCCAAAGGGAGGTGGCAGAGGTAGGGTGTTCAAAGTACGATTCCCCACCTTTTCAGAATAAGTTCAGTGGAAAGTAATTCCTTCCTGTCTTCAACTGTTTCCTATAACTCCAATGAAGCCCAGAACACAACAATGGCCTCCAAGTGAGCCCGCTACAAGTGGCAAGATGGCAGATTTTGTGCCTTCAAATTTTACATTGGCTCTTCCAGAAAGCTGCCCTTCTTTTGACATTTTTAGAACTACTTGAGTGAAAACTCCTCCAGTGAAGAACCTGTATTTGTCAGTCAGACTGTGAGGCATTCACAGATTATCTGGCCCCTGAACAGGGCTGGGCTCCAAAGTGCCAAGGGGCATGGGATAGACCATCAAAGAGAGACACACCCAAGGATGCAGCAGTTGTAGAAGGTTTGCTGCAGGAGCTTGTGCCCTGGAGCTAGAAATGGATCAGGAACTGGAAAACTAGGAGGAACTGAGGCAGCCCTGGAGACCCGCCCTCTCTGTCAACATTTGTTGTTCTGTCTGTCTGTTCCATTCTCCTCTCTGCTCACTCAGAGTTTGTTACTTCATCTTGCCTATGGGCGTCCCATTATGACTGCTGGTTTGCTTAACTTGTAGCAACTCTTACACAAATTTTGGCCTCTGTTTTCAAAGCTGGCTGGCTGTCTCTCTGTGTCTTAGAAATATGACTGGCCCAACTGGTCTTGATCATTTCTAGGGGGCAGGGCCTAGTGCCCTGGTTAGCCTGCAACTTGGCTGCCCTTGTGTTGGGCACCCACTCAGAGTGCAGTCAGCTGAGGGGTGGGCAATGTGCCACTTAGGAGAGGAGACTGTGAACAAAGTAGACAATTGCTATCTCCAATGATTGCATTCAGATCATTGCTGATGGAGAAGGCTGTGGCAGGGATCACACACACACACACACACACACACACACACGTAGGTTTTACCAGTTTGACTAACACTTTTTTACAGGTAAAAATAATTATAGGAAGAGAAAACCTGGCTATGAATACCATGTGACTGTGATATAGTCCAAGACACATAGATGTATTTAAGTCCAATAAGATCTAAATAACTTCGCAAAGAATAGAAATGATTTAGTATCATGTTGGGAAAAAAAGAATACATTCCATTAAAAACAAAGAAAAACTATTTGACTGACTGAATTTTTTAAAATTTGCTTTTTATCCAAGGGAGAGAGGAGAAATAGTAATGTTTAGGTTTCAATCTTGATTTCTTTTTAAACTTAACTTCCCAGGAGGACAACCCTTCTTTGTTCCAACCTATACTTTGGGACACATAAAGGTAGCCACAACCTGTACACACGCATTCAGCAACTCTGGACCCCGTGAGTGGCAGGTCCCCTCAATCATAGCAGATATTGTACTCAGGCAGACACATGAAAGGGTGGGTATGTCATTTAGGATTAGGTTTGGCTACTTTAACAAACAAAATGGCAGTGGATTACACAAAGAAGCTCATTTCTCAAGTAAAAGTTCAGGACAACCAAGTGACTTTGCTTCACAAAACCCCCAGGAACCCAGATTCGTTTTGGATTATTTCCATTTTGGGGATTTCCAGTTCACAGGTTTGTCCTCCTGCTATGGTTGAGGATGGAGCATGCCCTGCTATGTCTTTGGTTCAAGCAGCAGGAAGGAGGAAGATGGGAAGAAGTAGTGAAGGGCACATACCAGCTATCTTTTAAGGAAGGTCCTTTAGAATCCACCACACAAACTTCTATTTACATCCCATTGGTCACATGGCCACATTGAGCTACAGGAGAGGCCGGGAAATGTGTTCTTTATTCCAGACAGCCATTTGCCAGCTCAAATTTCTACTCCTATGTGTGTTAGTCAGGGTTCTCCAGAGAAACAAAATCCATAGGATGCATTTATATGTAAAAAGAGATTTGTTATAAGGAACTGACTCATGTAAGTATGGAAGATGGCAAGTCCAAAATCCTCAGGGTGGGTAGGCTGGAGAGCCAGAGGAGCTGGGGCTGGAGTTCCAGTTTGAAGGCCTGCAGGCTGAAGAAGTCTTTCTTGCTGCCAGTCTTTCTGCCTATTCAGGCCTTCAACAGACGAGATGAGGCTCACCAACGTTATGGAGGGCAAACTGCTTTATTCAGAGTTCACTGATTTAAATGCTAATCTTATTCAAAAACATCCTTACAGAAACAAACAGAATATTGTTTGATCAAATATCTGAGCGCCGTGGTCCAGCCAGGTAGACACATAAATGACACCTAGATGGCTACTGCGGGACCAGAGCAGTCCTCATAACATGGGAGATCAGCAACTTCGACTTTGAACAAGCATGTTAAAATTCCTGAGGGTAATGACTGTGTTTGTATTGGTCACCACTGTATTTCAGTGATTTTCATAACACTTTGCCTGACAATGGTGACCATTAACTGTTGAGTCAATATTTGCTATGTTAATAAGAAACAAAATTAATGTGTAGAGAGGATTAAAATGAGTTGGAACCATAGATGAGAACAGGATCAAAAAGTAAAAATGGCCGGAGAATAAATATTTTCAGTTTTGTGGGTCTGCCAAAGTCTTCTGCTCTGTGACTGTAGGTGAAAGTGACCACAGACAATATGTAAATGAATGGGTGGAGCAGATCTGACCCATAAACAGTGGTTAGCCAACCCCTGGACTAGAATATCAGAGCTGGGAAAGACCTAGCCTCTCATTTTATAGGAGACTGGAGCTAATTGGCTTGGTCTAGGTTACACATGGGTCAATGGCAGCAGAACCAGGAATAGATCACAGGTCTCCTAACTCCTAGTTTAGAGCTCAAGCCCTATCATTTAAAAATTAATTTCTGAAGGTCAACAATGTAGAAGGAACAGCTCCTGCTCCTCAGTAATGTCACAAGCCTTCGAAGAGCAACACTGTGCTATATGTGGTGATGGTGGTGGGGGTATGTGTCTGTGTGATATGTGTGTGTGGTGGGTGGGTGAGTATGTGTTGTGGATTGTATGTGATGTGTAGGGTGCATGTGTATGTGTGTGTGTTATATGGTGTGTGCTGTGGAGGATTGTGTGCGGATGTGGTGTGTGTTTTGGTGTAGGGGGCTTGTGTGGTTTGTGTACATGTTGACATTCATGTGGAAGGACTATTATCCTTCTGTGGGTCTGAGAAGACATTTTTGTGCCATGACATATGTCAACTTCTTTGTCAGAGGAGACAGGAATGTAGGATGACAAATCCATACCCACTTACTGAACTTACCCAGTGCCTTAATGGGTAGACTGAGGACTTGTCCTCTCAGTAAGCAATCACATTAGCAGGATAACAAATGGAAAGAAGGTGCCAGATGGTGCATGATGGAAAAGGGAAAGCCTGACGCACTTCCCAGTCTGAAACTACAGAAGGCCAAGATTCTGCCACTGTGGCTATCATTATTACTCTATGGTTGAGCTATCTAACATGGTGGCCAGGAGCCATGTGAGGCTGTTAAGCACTTGAAATGTGTCCAGCATGACTGAAGAACAGAGTTTTAAATATATTTACATTTAGTTCATTGAAATTGAAATTTGAAAACTAACACTTAAGTTATTAGAAAACTTTTAAGTCTGTAACAACCTGTACATGTGAATCTACTTTTTCAATTGGATATTTAATGGAATCTAAATACTGATTTAGTTTTTCTAATAAAAATTTAGAAATGAATAGAGAATTAAGTATACATGGGTAGTTAGGGTTTCACAGGTATATGGGTATGTCCAAACTCATCTCATTGTGTACATTAAATATTTTTACATCAATTATACCTCAAGGAAGCTGCTAAAAAAATTAAAAGTAAACTACACATGAGGATCTCAAAGCTTTAATGCAAAACAAAAGAATTTAAAACATTTCACAAATAATTTTGCATATTGATTATATATTGGATATGTGTTGATAATATAGTGTTGGCCAAAAATTTGTTGGAATTTTCCACAATAACATCTGTTGGAAAAACCCAGACAAATTTTTGTCCAACCCAATATTTGGGTTATTGTGTGTTAAATAAATTATTATTATTTTTAACATTATGTTTTTCTCAGAGTTAATTGGAAGGACTTTTTTTTTTTTCTTTTAATTTTATTGGCCATACCACACAGCACGTGGGATCCTAATTCCCTGACCAGGCATTGAACCTGTGCCCCCTGTAGGGGAAATGCAGAGCCTTAACCACTGGACTGCCAGGGAAGTCCCTAAATATATTGTTAAAATTAATTTCACCTGTTTCTTTTTTTTTTTTTCTTCTTTTGAAATTTTTATTTCGTCTTGGAGTATGGCTGATTACAAGGTTGTGATAGTTTCAGGTGTATGGTGAAGGGACTCAGCTCTACATATACATGTATCCATCCCCCCCCAACCTCAAATCCCCCTATTTTTACTTTCTGCAGTGCAGCTACTAGACGAGGTAAAATGACATGTGATTCCCTTTGCATGATTGTGGCATAGTGTTATTGTAAGAACACCAGTCCCACAACCCCAGGACTTCCTCATCTACCCTGTCATTTCCCCTCTCAGCTCCTACAGCGATTTTGTCCTAATCAGGATTCAGCAGCTTCTCTGTCAAGTCTCTGATTGCTTCATAAAACTCTCTGTCATCCCTGGTTAGGCAGAAGTGGAAAGATTTCCACACTCTTGACAGACCCCAACATATCAGTACACTTTGTTGCTGTGTAGTCACTAAGTTGGAGGAGGCAATGGCACCCCACTCCAGTTCTCTTGCCTGGAAAATCCCATGGATGGAGGAGCCTGGTGGGCTGCAGTCCATGGGGTCGCAAAGAGTAGGACATGACTGAGTGACTTCACTTTCACTTTTCACTTTCATGCATTGGAGAAGGAAATGGCAACCCACTCCAGTGTTCTTGCCTGGAGAATCCCAGGGACAGGGGAGCCTGGTGGGCTGCCATCTATGGGGTCGCACAGAGTCGGACACGACTGAAGCGACTTAGCAGCAGCAGCAGCATCAGTCACTAAGTTGTGTCCAACTCCTGCGACCCCATGGACTGTAGCCCACCTGGCTTCTCTGTCCATGGGATTTCCCAGGCAAGAATACTGGAGCTGGTTGCCATTTCCTTCTCCAGGGGATCTACCTGACCCAGAGACTGAACCCGTGTCTCAGTACAACAGGGATGTGCTGAGGACTGAGTGGAATGATTTCTAAGCTGGAACTCTGAAAGCTGGAACTTTGCTCTGACCTTACAGTAAACATGGGGTGATTTTTGCAAGCTACCCCGCTGCCCTGCACTTCAGATTCCTCACCTCAAAAATGATTCCTTGGACTCTTCTCAGGACTGTTTTAAACATAAGCATTAATATCTGAGGATAGCTGGAGAAAATGAAAATGTTATTCTAATGTTAAATTAATTTGCATTCCAAAGTGGAGGAATTCTGCTTGAGCCAGCCCTCCCTTCCTTTTCCTTCTATCCATTTAGCAAGTGCTGAGTGCCAAATGCCCCCGCTGGGCCTGGGCTACACTGGGCTTACCTGCACTTCACAGACAATCTCCAGTACCTGGTTTGACTCCACCACCTTTCCTGTCTAGTGGCTCATGCCACCTCACCTCTTGTAATCACCTGCTGTTCACAAACACAACCTTGGGGCAAACAGTAGTTTACCCATTTCATCTTCATCATCCCTACATGACACCCTGAGGAAGAAATCAGCTCACACACTGCGTTTCAGGCCCACTGTTACCCCCATATGATGAAATGTACACAGAGACCCTCAAAATTGGTGTTAAAAGCACATAAACCTCTTGGATTGTTGAGATTTCCAGCCCAAGCAGGGTGTGTGTGTAATATCACTAAAAGCAGGTATGATGGATAAAAATGAATGATGGCCCCTTCTCAACGTAAACCAAGCTGCTCATCCCTCAGGGTTGTTTATAAATAGAGGGGAGTCCATTTGTTCGGTATTCCACGGACAGGCCGGCACTCAATTTAGATAACGACCACATTTTGTGCCCAGCCATCACTCTCTGGCTTGCTGGGTGGTGATTAATCAAACAGTGTTTTGGTTTCTCCTGATATACATCTAGTTCTTCCGGTTTAGAGTGAGCTGAAGATGGCTTCAACAGTTTACAGAACAGCCCCGGGCCAGTACATTAGAAGGGCGTGAGGATGAGCGCCTTGGAGGGCCCATCAGGGTGGACATTCCAGTTGGAATTATGAGTTGAGAGCAGCTGAGTGAATATGGATCCCAGAAGTCTGGTCCCCCCAAGGCCTGGCCTTCTAGGGGCATCACTGACTTACTATGGTCAGTCCGAGAGAGTAAATAACACTTGTCATTAAGATAGAGATGCACGAAATTGAAGGAACACCAAAACTGGATTAATCAGAAGGTAGCGTTTCCTGATAACATACTCAGATACTGCCCCCAGGCTCCTCAGCTCCATCAGCAGAAGCAAGGAGGGGTCCCAGATTCCATGTGCTCTTACAAGACACTCCCACCCCAGCACTCATAGCCCCAGAACCATATTCTGCCTTGCAGAACTTTCTGCTCTTCACTCCTTTTTATGTCAAACACCCCAAGGCATCCAGGACTCCCAGACTATCCTTTACTCCCTAACTCTCCCCTCCAGATAGATCCACGAAGCCCATGATCTTAGCCTGTCTCCCACTCCCCCAATTCCTCAAGCTCTCTGGGCCTCATGGTCCATCATGAGTAACACCCCCTGCATCCTCTGCTGCTCTCTGATGCTCTCTCTTTGCTCTTGCTCTAACTACAAGCCGGCCCTCTATTCACGACACTGCTTCCTCCACACCCTTCAGTGAGGGCTGTTTCCTTCCTCCATCCGTCATGCTGTGGAGTCTGGAGCTGGAGTAGCGGGTCCTCTCTGGTCCTCAGTGCTACTTGGGCATCACTGTTTCTCCCCTTTCAACAAAATGCCTGCTGTGAAGCACTGCATCAGCCTACAGACTCTGCAAGAGTCTCTTTTGCAGTCATCTATAGAGCCCCAGCTCACCACACTGTTTCCCAGACTCTAAAGTTATAAGTTTCACTGATTTCAACATATATGAAGGGGCTCCTCCCAGCATCCGGACATCTCAGTTCCTTGACAACCCCTTCTCCAAATCTCCAATACCTTGTCCTCTACCCTATCACAGACACTCACACCGTATAACCTCCCATTACTAATGACTGCCACCCTCTCCCAATCTCAATTTCATCCCTCTTCTACGATCATCACCTGCTGCCTTGTAGCATATCCCTCTAGTACTGGGTTCCAACCATCTTTTGACCTGGGGTTGCCATATACAGTTGTACATTTTGGGTACTGCCCAAAATTCCTTGGCCAAGGTGATGAGTGCACCTTGGCCTAAACTCCAGAAGGACCTAGAACTTACTGCTCTCACTGCTTTTCTAATTCTTCTCATGCTCTCTTTCTCTCTTTTTAAAATTTAGTTATTATTTATTTAAGTTCACAAAGGTTAATACATTTCCCTCTTATATAACATATAAGTTGAAATAATCTGAAGACATTTATTTTCATGACTTTCAGTTTGTCTATTTTATAAAATTAATCACATTCTTTCAATAATTAGCAATTATTAGCAATAATTAGTCATTTCCTGAAATGAATAGATGTCTGTCGCCCTCATGCTCTTCCCCCCTTCCCCATCTCTGTGATGTTCTATAGCCCACATTCTCTGACTATAACTCCTTCTCTCTGGTACTGATGAACCTATTTGCAAGACAGCAGTGAAGACAGAGACGTAGAAGAACAGACTTGTGGACAAAGTGGGGGAAGGAGAGGGTGGGTGAATTGAGAGAATAGCACTGAAACATACATTACGCATAAGTAAAATTAGATAGCCGGTGGGAATTTGCTGTATGAAGCAGGGAGGTCAAGTCTGGTGCTCTGTGACAAACTAGAGAGATGGGAGGGGATGGAAGGGGGGAGGGAAGTTCAAGTGGGAGGGGACAAACTATACCTATGATCGATTCATGCAGAAACGAACACAATTTGTAATGCTGTTATCCTCCAATTAAAGATAATTAAATTAAAAAAAATAATTTCTTCTTTCAGCTCCCTGGCCAGCTTTCTCCCTTCATCATATTCTTGGCAAAAGCCCAATCCTTTTATTTATTTTTTGTATTATTTTTATTTTTATACTGGAGTATCATTGCTTTATACTGCTGTACAGTGATGTGAACGAACTATATGCATACATACATCCCCTCCCTCTTGGGTCTCCCTCCCATTCCCCACCCCATATCCCGCCCGTTTTGGTCATCACAGAGCACTGAGCTGAGCTCCCTGGGCTGTACCGCAGGTTTACACAAGCTATCTGTTTTACACATGGTGTTATATGTATGTCAAACCTAATCCCCCAGCTCATCGCATCCTCCACTATGTCCACATGACCGTGCTCTATGTCTGCATCCTCCATGCTTATACCTGTGCAGGTCACTATGGCTACAGAGAGACTCACACAAGTTCACATTCACATTCATGAACACTAACTTCAGGTGGATCCTGAGCCCTGTCCGGGACTCCTAGTTTAGTCACTCTCCAGTTTTCTCAGATATCCATCTATGGTCTATACCCAGGGAGAGCCTTGATCTCCATTTCTGTGAAAACACAAGTAGCAGAGACCTCCACGTGCTCCAGCTGTGACGTCCACCCATGTGCCTGCATCTGCGTCCCGTACTTTGCCTTCCCTCTGCACTGTGGGTGAACTGTCCCTGTTCTTAACCAAAATCAGCCCCTCCACTAGTACATCAAATGTCTCCCTTTTGCCTATGCAAGGGCTTTCTGTAATAACCCTCTCTCTTGCATCATCGCGAGATCTCCTACAGATCCTTAACATCAGCATACTAACAGGTTGTTATATCTCCTGTATTTTACTACTATTATTATTTTTTGGTCACACTGCACAGCTTGTGAGGTCTTAACTCCCCAACCAGAGATTAAGCCTGGGCCACAGTTGTGACAGCGCTGAGCCCTAACCACTGGACTACTGTGTGTGCTTAGCCGCTCAGTCATGTTCGACTCCTGGCGACCCCGTGGACTGAAGCCCGCCAGGCTCCTTTGTCCATGGGCATTCTCCAGGCAAGAACACTGAAGTGGTTGCCATGCCCTCCTCTAGGGATCTTCCAATCCCAGGGATCAAACGCAGGTCTCCCGAATGGCAGGCAGATTCTTTACCATCTGAGCCGCCAGGGAAACCCACTGGACCACTAGGGAATTCCTCTTCATCTCCTGTATTTATAAAAACTCTCTCTTCACCCTACAACCTCATCCAGCTACTACACCATTTCTCTGCCTCCCATGGCAAACACCTTTCTCAAGAATGGATGGTACCTGCTGCTCGTTCCCATTCTCTCTCCAGTTCAATCCAGTCAGGCTTCTGCCCTCACCACTCCACCAAAATCTTTCTTGTCAAGGTTCCCAATGAACACATTAAAAATCTTGGTGAATTCTTGCTGGTCTCTGCCTTCTATATGCTTACAATATATTTCAAGGGACCAGACTCAAACACTTGAATCTGTGAGTTGAAGTCACAGGATGTGATCACGTGTTCCAAATGCCAGGATGTAAGGTACAGACACTGGGGAGGGGGATGTGGGGGCAGGGAGCTGGGTGGGAGGCTTCCACCCTGCAGAAGCTGTGGTGATCAGAGGCATCCATGGCCTGCCTGTCCAAGTTTGACTCTGCTAGGGCACAGGCTGTGGATACACAGTCACCTATTTTTTTTTTTTTTTCAGCTGTTCCTTCCAAGGTTGCAACTTTCTGGAAAGGAAGTGCCAGCTGGACCCTAGAGCCATCACACCAGATGCATCAAGGGGCCTGCCCCGCATGCTTTGAGGATTAGAGTCCGTCTTATTTAACCATCTAATTAATGTTTTGATAATTTAACAATTTTGTATGCTTTCTGGAGGGCTTTCGAGGGGAGCGACCTTGGCAAATAGAGCCATATTTCCTTTCATTCTCAGAGATGCCTTTTCTGATCCTATTAATGAGAAACATCCTTGCTATCTGGGTTGGGCCAGGAGAGTGAGAACAGGCTTTCCTTCTAGCGGGATGGGGTGAAGGATCCCCAGGAGTGTGTCAGGTGAGGGGTGAGGAGTACAGGGGGAGAATGGCAACCAGCCGTCCTCTCGGCCTCCAGTGACCCCCGTTTGAGGGCCAGCCCTGTTCACTTTCTACTGTAGCCATCAGCGTGCAGCGCCACGAGAGGTGCCCTGCCATCCCGCTGTGCAGCCTGGACTAGGTTTTTCCGCTCTCCGGGACTCCATTTCTTGGTATTTCAAATGGACGTGGTAATCCTCATCTCACCTGCCTCAGGGGGCGATGAGCCAGGCGCCTGGAGCAGCGTTGGAACCACTGTGCTGTGTGTGCTCAGTCGCTCAGTCGTGTCTGACTCTTTGCAACCCCGTGGACTGCAGCCCGCCACGCTCCTCTGTCCATGGGATTCTCCAGGCAAGAATACTGGAGTGGGTTGCTATGACCTCCTGCAGGGGATCTTCCCGACCCAGGGATCAAACCCATGTCTCCCACATTGCAGATGGATTCTTTACCCACTGAGCCACCTGGGAAGCTTGGGGAAGTTCAAATTACACCCTAAAACCCAAGGACAAAGAATGTAATGAGGCTACTTAAGCTCTTTGTAGGATAAGGTGCCCTCCGCGAAAGGCACAACTACCTTCCTCCTTCCAAATCAAAGTCCTGTGGAGCAGTGGTGAGCAGCACAACCCCGACGCGAGGATGGGGGTTCCTATCCCCGCTCCATCACTGCCTTGCTGTGGGCCAAGGGGGTGCAAGTTAGTTGGCCTCCCTATTCCTCCTCATCTACAAATGGGTACAAGAATAGCCTCACCCTCATTTTTCATAAAGCTTCTGTGAGAACCAAATGAGATGATGGATAGACAGCGTTCAGTTTGCAGAGTTCAACTAAGCACAAGTTTCAATTATTGTGGTTAAGTTCAATAACGCCAGTCCCAACAGCATGGTTCCAATTTCATTTATCACGTTCACTTAGCTGTGAGTGATTTCATGAAGAACAAACTTCTCTGCTAGCTCCTTGATCCACAGATCTCTAGGTAAATGACAGAGACTTATCGAGATTGGAGACCAACAGCATCACTTCTCTCAAAACCTGTTGCTGACTGGTCCTTGCACATTTGTTACTCAGGTCACACACACAGGCAGCAAAGCATGTAGCCGTGCTGCCTCCTTGTGTCCCAGTGATAAACCCATGTGATGATCACAAGGGGGAGCTGCCCAAGAAAAATAAAAATGCAGCAAAGAAATAAAAATGATAATGTTGGATGTGAAACTCAAATTCAACACAAATGGAGTCATAGAAGAAATAGCTGACCACGGAAATATTGATGCTGCTGCTGTTTGAGAGACTCTTATATGCCATGGGAGGAGCAAATGGAGCCAAACTTAGTCACATAAATGGGGAGAGTGGCTGTGATAAAGAGGGTGAAGATGTCTCAGAGGAAGTAACACCAACAAAAATTTCACGTGAAAGGAAATCTCAGAGATACTCCACAACAATGAAAGTGCAAATAATAACGTGTTGGAAGCTGATCCAGACTTAGAGAAAGGAATATGACTATTTGCCAAGGCATAGAAAAGATGCGTGCTCTGTATCATATGTTCTATAATGAGAAGAAGGCGAGCACTATTCAAACTTTCCTCAATAGAATTTTTTTTAAAAAGAGACAAAACACAGTATTTCTCAATGTTTCTAATGTTTTAAGTTACAGTGTACTAAGTAAATATTGGTTTTTACTACCTCATTTTATTTCAGTAAATGTTTATAAACAGAGTTCTAGGGGCTACCCCGATGGCTTATCAGGTAAAGAATCCGCCTGCAATGCAGGAGACACAGGAGACTCGGGTTCGATCCCTGGGTCAGGAAGATCCCCTGGAGGAGGAAATGACAACCCATTCCAGTATTTTTGCCTAAAAAATCCCATGGACAGAGGAGCCTGGTGGGCTAGTCAGTCCAAAGTGTCGAAAAGAGCTGGACACGACTTAGCGACTAAGCTGCAGCAGAGAGTTGTTATGTTTTGACAAAAATTCTAAAGTTCACAGAACAATTAACATTTTCCCCATGATTATTAAGATGGCTTTGAAGGGTTTCAGCACATATGGTTATTTTATAGTACCTCACTATCAAGCAAAGTGAGGACTCCCTGCATATAAAGATAAATGATGATAGGTGATGGCTGTCCTTATTATCACTATATTGACCCAAGGAGTCCAGAGGAGCAAGTTGTACTGACTCTTTCATTGCCCTTTCTACTCACCTATCAGGTTGGAACAGGACTGGGTGAGGAAACTCTGGGACAATGAGAGGTTATAATAACCAGGAGGAGGAAATGTCCTGAACTGGCAAGTCTTAGCCAAGAAATTTTTACTTGGAATGAGTAGATGACTGATCTTCAACCACAGGCGACACAGTCTATGGAAATTTGCAAATGCTTGCTACCATCTTCAAAGATGCAGTTACTCCATATTTGGTAGAATCTTCAAATCCCACATTTAATTGAACTGACATTAGAAGAGATAGAAACTTTCTGGTTGGGTTCAAGAACCTGAAGACAACCCTTTCCTCAAGCAACTCAAAAGAAAAGGTCTGTAGAGGGGGTGCAAAACTTAAGGCAAAGATTGGTCCTGAATTTCCAAGTCTCTCTCATTTCCCTAGTGAACTGGTCAATCTCAATTACTTATTTTATGTTCAGCTCCAGGCAAAAAGAAGGTGTGTGAGATGGGGAGGCAAGGCTTGTAGATAATTTGCGCCTAACTGCCAGGGTTCAAATCTTGGATATACAACCTTGTATTTGAGGGACTGAGGGCGAGTTACTTAACCTCTTCATGTCTCAGTTTTTTCATTTGCAAATTAAAGATAATAGGAATGTCTTAATCAGCTCAGGCTGCTATAACAAAAATATCATAGACTGGGTGGCCTGAACAACAAACATTTATCTCTCAAGGTTCTGGAGGCTGAGAAATCTAGAATCAAAGCGCCAGCAGGTTCAGTGTCTTGACAAGGGCCTGCTTCCTGGTTCACAGATAGCTATTTTCTTGCTGTGCTCTCATATGGCAGAATGGGGCAAGAAAGCTCTCTTATCATTGTTCTGTTGCTAAGCTATGTCTGACTTTCTGTGACCCCATGGGCTGCAGCACGCCAGGCCTCCCTGTCCTTCACCATCTCCCAGAGTTTGCTCAAATTCATGTCCATTGAGTCAGTGATGCCATCCAACTGTCTCATTCTCTGTCACCCCCTTCTCTTCCTGCCCTCAATCTTCAGTGAACTTTGAGGGGGTACATACATTCAGTCTATAACAAATAGTATCTATTTATATAGATGAGAGGTAGGTCTACAAGTGATCACCTATACTAAGCCCCTTTCTCAGTCTCTGGTACACAGTGACTTCTCTCTAAATGTTTTTTTTTTTTTTAATTAGAAAATAATTAATTAAAAGAAACAAAAAGATTCACACTCAAACAGAAAGTTTCAGAAGATCAGATTTTTACTATTATCCAAATAAGTGAATTCTATCCTAAGTCACATGATACAGAAAATTTATGCTGCTGGTAATGAATAAGTAAGCATCAGAATAATCATTGGGAAGCAGACCTCCATGGTCCAGTAGAAGCTTCAAAGCATCACCCATCTTATGGGATCGGCTCTCACTTCCTCTTCGCCAGTATTAACTGTTCTCCTCTGAATGAGATGCTACTGAGTTATTTATAAAAAGAAGCTTCCCTTCATCTGTCTGCACCAACAGGGACCATGGTGGCAGTTATTTTATTTTCTAGAATAGAGGACCTTCAGATTGTCTCCTGACCCTCTCCCCACCTACTTATCAGCGGCATGTTTTGGTGAGAGGGTGAGCTAGGGTTAGGAGTTGGGCTGTGGGAAGAAGTGGAGATTAGGTAAAAGTAAGACCTTGTGCATGAAGTTCTGGCGATTCCAGCCCAAGCTGAGCTCTTCCTTCTCTGATCTCCTTATTACCACTAGTCCTTGATACTCAGCATATCCTACAAGTTTGTCAACTGTTGTTCAGTGAGGTGGATAGTATTTCCCTTGATGCTAAGATACCATCTTACCCCTCACACAGAGATTCTTCAGCAGCTGTAAGCAGTGAGTAAATGCTGATTGACTGAGAGGCAGGACCTCTCAGGGAAGCCAAGTGGAAGCTCTTGGGTTGGGAAGAGCCTGGTGGGAGGGTGAGGGTTGGACACCCAGAGCCCGCATCCATCTCATTTTTCTCCCTGTAACTGACAGTCAGGACAGAGTTTCTCACTTCCCCCAGTCTGCCTGGGAGTGTGTCTTGGGTGATTTAATGGTTTCATGAGAATGAAAGCTGGTAATGGGGGAGCTGCCCTTTCTGGAGCCAGTGGGAGGGAAGGGCCCCTTTAAGGACCATGTGACAAGTAGGACTGGCTAATTTGAGACGCCCTGTGCAAAATGAAAATGTGAGGCTCCTTGTTCAAAAACTGTTGAGAACTTTAAGACCGTGACAGCAGGGCATTAAACCAAGTGTGGGCCTGTGTAAGCACCTGGAGTGCTTCCTGGGGGTGATCCTGACTGCTGAGTATTTACATGGACCATGGTGTTGCCGAAAGAAAAATGCTTTCCTATCACAGATTGTTTTATTGAACTATGTAAAATGGGTATCAATAAATATATTTACTCAAAAAAAAAAAAAAAAAAAAAGGATGGGGCCCTGCAGTGCTCAGGCCTCGAGTCCTTGAAGCCTTCCCTGCAGTGAATCCAGGAGTGCTGCCTGGCTTGGGCACAGCACATTAACTCACCACCCACAGCTCCGAGCCCTCAGTGTCTGGGGATGGGGGGGTAAGGGGGGAAGTACATAGTGTCCGGCTCCTTCCTCCCTGGCTAAGAGCAGGGATGGGAAAAAAGGAATGCTGGCAGGACTAGCGTGTTGTGTGCCCTCAGAAGAGGCCCCAGCGGCCCCACGGACGGAAATGTTAAACACAGAGTCTCTGTGTTTATCTCACCCCGTCGTCATGCAGCATGACTAAGGCCTGCCTGCAATTCTACCCTGGGTGTGCTCAGGGGAATCACAGCCTCTCCATGACAATATTTACTCCACTGTTGCCTGGGGGAGCTCTAAATTCAGAGAATCATGGTGGTTTTTCTGGAGATCTCCACCCTCCAAAAACAGCTGCTTTTGCCTGCTGAGATTGTTCTAATTTGGGTCAAGAGTGGGATGGAAGTCACCTTTGGGAGAAAACCCAGGGAGAACCAAGAACTTCCAACTCTTACCACGGCTACTGACTCTTGGTTCACTTTGCCCACAGCATTTGACTTGTGAGTGGTTTTGTTTTCTCTGAGCTCTTTGAGATGAAGACAGTGGCCAGGCCTTCTCTTTCAACTCTGGCCTCTCTGTACCCGAGGACCTCTATGTAGGTACTTCTCACAGAATGAAAGGAGGAAGGAAGGAAAAGGTGGGAGGCCAGGCCGTCTCTCCCTGTCCGAAGTGTGTTGGGCATCAGGAGTTGTGCTAGAGGTAGTGCGGGAAGGAGGGCTAAAGAGGATCTATCTGCTCCTCCTGAGAACCGTCTCCTCCTCAGCTCCTCAAGGCAGTCCCAGCTGACTGGAATTCAGATGTTGACTTTTCCAAATACTTTAAGAGCAATGAACGCTTAACAGCTTTGTGAAGCTCCCCACAGAGGGACCAAGGTTTTCCTAAGGATTTAGCCTATTGTGCATGTGTAACACCTAAGAAAACTCTGCTTTTGAGGGTGATGTCCCAGAAAAGCCAGGTAATACAGGGAGATGAGCCTCCTGTCTGCAGGAGCCTAGCAAATATAATGTCATTTTGCTTCATACAGATACTTCTTCTGTTCTTTTTACATTATGGCAATACATTTCCTCTGGCATGATTTCTGTATGTCAAACCTATCAACCTATGTTATTAGAACAATTGAAGGTTTCATATTTTATCTTAGGAGCATAGGGCTTTCCTGGTGACTCAGATGGTAAAGCGTTTGCCTCCAATGCGGGAGACGTGGGTTCGACCCCTGGATCAGGAAGATCCCCTGGAGAAGGAAATGGCAATCCACTCCAGTACTCTTGCCTGGAAACTTCTATGGATGGAGGAGCCTGGTAGGCTATAGTCCATGGGATCACAAAGAGTCAGACATGACTGAGCAACTTCACTGATTAGTAGCATAAGCTAATGTATCTAACTGATGTAAAGGAGAAATAAGAGGAAAGTAATTTGTTGTAAATTGAATTGTTACTATTTTAATCTATGTAATGTATATGTAAGTGCTATATATATTATGTTATATATGTTGTATATTATATGTTAATGTTATATATTGTATATTCTGTTGATTTCAGTTACTAGAGGTAATTTAGGACCCTTTCCTCCAGACTTTCAAATAGCCAGATCCTTCTGGCTTAGTTGGTCCAGATACTTAAGGTTATTATAGGCATCCATTGAAGAGGGAAGCTAATTCTTTCAGTTGGTGGCTTCATCAGACCGCTAGCCATTCTATATATGTGGCACAATTACACTATTCTGTATGTCAACAAATGATCCTTTGCTCTGTATCTTTTCAAATAATTTACTGTTAGACATTTCATTTGCAAGCAAGATTGGCTGCAAACTACTTCATGATTTTATGAAGTCAAGCCTTGAAAGTGGAACACATATTTATAGCTGTCAGTATCTCAAGGGTGACCAAGATGATTGCAGGCTTTTTCAATTGTTTTAGCTAATTTTCAGTAAACAGAACTTGCTACAGGGTCAACTTGAAACTCCACTGCTTTCCATAGTGGCTTTACTTTCAAGTTTTCAAGCCTGGAAGGGTTGGGGGAATTTTCTTCAAATCATGGTATCCATGATTCCCAACTTATCCCCCCACCACACAACTTAACGGGTCATTTTTGCCCCCACTGTTGTCACTCACCTCACAGTAGAGACATTCTTTGCACACAAAGTAACAGACTCTTGGTGACCTCTCCAATATCAACTCTCTACTGCTTTCTGGTTAACAGCGATGATCTCCCACTGTAGAGTTAAAAATGGCTGCCTAGGCCTGGTCATGTGACCCAGTCCTGACTGTGGGGCCTAAGGGGAAGTTGACCTGAGGCTTCTGGGAAATATTTTCCTCCTCAGGAGAAGAGCAAAAGAGAAATGGCAATTCCTGCCTTTGGGTGTGGAGTGAGGCAAGTTAAGAAAGTCCACCTGTGGAAGATGATGGAGCACAAAAATGGAAAGAGTCTGGGTCCTAATGTCATGGCCAAATTTCTGCAATATCCAGTCTGACTCCTGTCCAGCCTTTCAACTTCTTGCTATTTGAGCTGATAAATTCCCATGTTATTTAAGCCACCTTTTTTTCACTTTGTTAAGAGCTGCCAAATGTATCCCTTCCAACTAACAGCATTCACTTGTTAATGGTACACATAGTAGATGAAGAACACTGTATCAGATACTAATGAGAAATTCAAAAGAAAGAGAAAATTTTTTTCCTTCAGTGAAATTATCTAGTTGACAGAAAGAAAAATACACTTACAAGTACAAATAAAGAATTTCTGCCCAGTGCCTCACGTTCATACGTAAAGTACTGTGTGTGTGTGTGTGTGTGCGTGCACACAGTCCCTCAGTCATATCAGACTCTTTGTGACCCTTCAGACTGTAGTCCATCAGGCTCCTCTGTCCGTGGGATTTTCCAGCAAGAATATTCGAGGAAGTTGCCATTTCCTCCTTCAGGGGATCTTCCTGATTCAGGGATCGAATCCATGTCTCCTGTGTCTTCTGCGTTGGCAGGCAGATTCTTTACCATTGTGTCAACTGGGAAACCCTGCAAAGTACTAGAGTATAAGCTAAATACAAACTGCAAACATTTCTGCAAGATTTGTTTATATTGTCAGTTTTCAACAAGATGTTTTCACAGCATAAAGAGAGATACAAAGAAAACTTAAATATAAAATGTGGCTCCCTCCCTTTTCTTTTGTGAATGTGCTTGGAAGTTGACATTATGGTCTTTGAAAGGCACATACTCTGGTGTTGTTTTGGAAAGCAATAGGACAGAAAATATTTCTCAGAAATGGGAACTCAGCTAGAGAGGCTGCTGATCACATACACTAACCGCTTATGTCTGATTTGAAATATGCAAGCAATTTGCCTCTTTAAGAATTTATTACCATCAGGTTAATAATCTTCACCTGACATCTGGAGAGTAACTCACAGGCGCCTTCATGTTTTTTTAAACTCTATCTGAGGCTGAGGAGTTAGCCAGTGTTAGCACAAATGCCAATCTGATGGTCAGAAATAATAATTTTGGGCCTTTCCATCTTCCTGGAGGCCACTTCCATTAGGCATGTTCTGAAGGTGGTAACAGAGTGTACTTGTAGGTTTGTGTTACACAGCAGTGATTATCATGGCAGCTCTGACTGAAACTTTTAAAGTTTGGTGAAATAAGCTTCGTTTGAAAGATAAACTAGGCTTCAAATGTTTTCCCAGAAATACCATGAAATAAGACCAGAACCTAAATTTCCTTAGAGGAGTTGCAAAGGGTTCCAGCAACTGGGGAGCATCAGGATTTGATGGGACCCCTGTCCTGTTAGGAGGAAGTGAGAATGATGAGAAAGGTATTTGTGGATGTCGGTACTTCTGTTGCGGCAGACAGACACAACTGTAACATACAAGACCTGCATATACTCCAGATCTTTCCACAGAACCCTTCTGTGATATCTCAAGTTCAAGCTCCTTGTCTTTCCGGTCTCTCTGCCCCAGTGTTGGCCCTATTCATCTCCTCATCATTCTCTGAAGTGAGTATGTTCTTTCTGGCTTCCCTGCCTTTGCTCGTGGAAGGCCCACTGCCTGGAATGCCTCTCCTCCTCCTATTTTCCTTCTCCATCTGTCCTCTATGCCTGATCTTCACTGCCTAGTTCAGGTCCCGTTTCTAACAAGACTATCCTGGCCCTCAGTGAGCTCTCTCTTCTTATGATAATAGTTATAACAACTTATTAAGCATACAGCATGTGTCATGTCACTCACATTCACTCTTGTTCATCCTTGCAACACTGTTTGCAAATAGATAACTTGAAGAAATTGGGGTCTCAAGAAGTTTTAAGTGACTTGCAAGAAACTACATGAGTTGTTGCTATTGTTCAGTTGCTAAGTCTTGTCTGACTCTTTGCAAACCCACCAACTATAGCACACCAGGCTCCTCTGTCCTCTACTACCTCCCAGAGTTTGCTCAAATTCATGCCCATTGAGTTGGTGATGCTATCTAACCATCTCATCCTGTGACCCCGTTCTTCTTTTGCCTTCAGTCTTTCCCAGCATCAGGATCTTTTCCAATGAGTCAACTCTTTGCATTAGGTGGCCAAAGTATTGGAGCTTCAGCTTCAGCATCAGTCCTTCCAGTGAATATTCAGGGTTGATGTCCTTTAGGATTGACTGGTTTGATCTCCTAGCTGTCCAAGGGACTCTCAAGCATCTTCTCCAGCACCACAATTCAAAAGCATCAATTCTTTGGTTCTCAGCCTTCATCATGGTTCAACTCTCACATCTGTATGTGACTGCTAGGAAAACTATAACTTTGACTATATGGAACTTTGTCAGCAAAGTGATGTCTCTATTTTTTAATACACTGTCTAGGTTTGTCATAGTTTTCCTCTGAAGGAGCAATCATCTTTTTATTTCATGGTTGTAGTCACCATCCGCCGTGATTTTGGAGCCCAAGAAAATAAAATCTGCCACTATTTCTAATTTTTCCCCCTCTACTTGCCATGAAGTGATGGGACCGGATGCCATGACCCCAATTTTTTGAATGTTGAGTTTCAAGCCAGCTTTTTTACTCTCCTCTTTTACCCTTATCAAGAGGCTCTTTAGTTCCTCTTCACTTTCTGCCATTAGAGTGGTATCATCTGCATATCTGAGATTGTTGATATTTCTCCTGGCAATCTTGATTCCAACTTGTGATTCAGAGGCTAAATCTGGATTCCCATCAGGTCTATCTGGCTCTAACTGTTCCCTGTCTTCTACCTTGCCCAATTGCATCAGCTCTAGTGCCTCCTACCCAAACAGCTTTGTCTTTTGGAGAGGGAATAATTAGAACTTGGCTTTCCAGAGTGCTAAATCCTCCTAAATCATAGGCAAAGACTGTGCTATGGTGGACTATGTGGGTATGGAGGGGTGTTCTGGATGTGAAAACCTACTGTGATGGGATGGAGGGTTTCCGCTCTCCATACACTGTTTCTATCCATCCCTACCTTGGGACCTGGTACACACAGTAAAAGTGCATTTGGTAATGAAATTCAGGGGATTTGGTCATTAGAGCTCTCAGCAAAATGCTGATTAGAGTGTCTCGGTAACCTCTAGGAGCTAAAGGCGCCAAACTGCTCAGAATGGAATGAGATAGAAATGCAAACTGATTAATATTTATCAGAGGCTAGGGAGAGGCCGTAGAACTCAAGGATTAGGGGAAGAAGGGTTAAAGTGGAGAGGGCCTACAGACATTAATGATTTGGTTTCCTCATAATAGAATGAAGAATGGCCCCATGGCTATTTGACCAAGAGCCAAGATCAAAGTCCTTGTTGGTCCTAAATGGATCCTCAATGATCTATTGAGAAGCTGGTGGATGGGTTGAACAGGCAGAGGAGCTACTCCTGAATTTCCATTCTACTGCAGACTTGGGATGAGAGCTCTACTTGAAAAGAAAGCTTTGTTTGTCTTTTACTGCTTTGTATATTCTAAGTTTCAGAAAAAATTGTCCCAATCTTGGAAATGAACAAGAGTGTGCTTCCCTGGGTTACTTTGAATCGGGCGCTGTCTGTTTTCTAGTGAACCCTCTAGGGATTATCTGACTCAAAAGGAGATGTAGCTTTGACTCTAAAGTGGTTAGGCTAATTGACAATTCGAGGGATACAAGTAAAGTGGAAGATAATTTATAGCTGAAAATGATTCTAATCTATAGGAATCAAATACATGTTGTCCAGTAGTAATACAATTATTTAAACCCTGCTGAAAGAGCAATCCCAAATAATACATTTTGTTGTGTTACAGGCTGTTAACCAGTTTTGCAACTAACTAGCAAATTCATTTCAAATTTCTAATAACCTAAACATGTATGCCTGTTCTTTAAATTAACATCTTATTGGTTCTTCTATTTAATGAGTTAGATAAAACCCTTGACACATGTTCATTCTGCATTTGGATAAAGATCATGATTTTACCTTTCTGAAAATTATAGTTCAGCATGGACTCAGTGTGCTTGGCTAGCTGAGGGTGTTTGATGATGAATTCTGCTTCACCTTCTACCTACCAGTGAACTGGACAAATGGTGAGAGAGGCAGGGTTCTTTATGTTTCTCTTTCAGCTATCATACCTCAGTAACTTGTTGGAATCATCAAGGAGTTTTTGTAACTAGAGTACCTTCTTAAAGCATTTTCAGCTCTTCTTCCACCTTCTTAAACCATCTGTGGTAAAGGATCAGTATTTTTATTTCCAGTCCACTGCAGAATAATATTTTTGTCAAAATATAATAAAAGTGAATTATTAGAAAAATAACCAAGTGTTCAGATGGTGCAGCTATATCAAATCACTATAAAACTTGTTGAGTGCTTACCCTGAATTCTTTTTTTTTTTTTTTTTAATCCTGAATTCTTATACTTATCTCATGGAGGATGACTACAAATAGTTTGAGGGCTGGCACTAGTTTGTGGTTTATACTTTGGGGCATATTGCTTTATCTAAAGGGCAGAAAAGACTTGTATTTCCCTGAACCAACTTGTCCTGCAAAATCCCAACAGACCAAACAGATTCCAGGCATACAAATTTCTATCCTGTGGTTCAGCAGCTTTTGGTGAGTATTATAAAGTAAGGGCACATACTTATAATATGGTTCAGTCAGTTTCTTATTCTGAAACAGTGACCCTTCCAGATTGAGGCTCCTGAAAGGAAGGTCCACCATGGACATTCTTGCTCTCCCAAGTTTCCTCTTCCAGATCCAGTTTCTTGTCTTTATTCCTCTTGCTCCCTGTATTCAGTCAAACACAGGTCTGGCTCCTATAATAAAATCCAAAATAACAGTGGCTCAAACAAGATGGGAGTTTATTTTTCTCTTTCTAACAATCTGAGCATGAATAGTCCCTGGCTACTATGACATTTACTGGGTGCGAAGTTGACTCCTGTCTTGCTGCTCTGCTGTCCTATCCTCAACATACACCTTACCTTTTATGATCTAAGAGCCACTCCAGCTCTCCTGTCCTCACAGCTACAGTCTAGCCAGTGAAAAGAGGGGTCAGGGAAGAAGAGGAGACCGTACTCCTTCCTTCTAGGGACATGACTCAGAAGTTGCACACATGACTTCTGCTTACATCCTATTGGCCAAAACCTAGTCACATGGTTCAGACATACCAGGGAGGTTGGGAAATGTAGTCCTTATTCTGGGTACCCATTTGCCCAGTTAAGATTCAGGACTCTGTTACTAAAGCAAGAAGAAGAGATGGATATTGGGTGCCAACTGACAATCTCTGTCACCATCTTCTTAAAGTTTCTGAGTCAGGTGCCTCTATTTTTTCTTTACCAAGTCCTCCTCCCAACACAGGGAGGAAACTCTGCTTCTTAGTAGCTTGTTCCTTACAAAACTTAGGCCAGATGCTCACAGAGGCTTTCTCCTGATTGTGCTCGCTCTCATTAGAGTGCATGTGAATTTCCTCACTCTAGTTCAGCCTCCCTGCTAGAAAGGTATGGTTATTTTTCTTACTAGAAAAAGTAAACACACCTAAATAGGCAATTCTTTAAACATGTAAAGGCACTATAGCATACTCTCACATGGTGGGAAGACTACTTCTCATGTTAGCATGCTTTGGCTCTGTTTGAGAACAAAAGACCTCAATATCACCTTGCTAAAGAGCTCCGGACCCTTCTCTTATCCCACTTGAGCTGGCTTGAACTTCTCTCCCTAGGAGGGATTACCTAGGAGGGGTGGTACCAATTCCTCATTCTATATTCCAAGAAATCTGGGATGATCATAAACAACTAAAATTTGCTGAGATTTACCAAGGGCTGGATGCTCCTCTAGCAGCTTTACTTGGTTTATTTCACTTCATGCTCATATCAACCCTCTGAGGTTGGTGGTATGATTGTTTTCGATTTACAGATGAAAAAACTAACACTTAAAAAGGGTAAATAACTTGCCCAAGAGAATACAGAACCAACTTCTCAAATGGTTAAGATTCAAAAAAACATTATATTTTTATTTTAAAATGAATAGTTATTGAGCCTTTTTCTAATGATCAATTTCTATCATTTTTTCCTAATTATGCATTTGTACTATGGCAAAGTAGGACAAAAAAATCAATATCACTCATCATACTGCTTTCACAAAGATGGTGCTGTAAAAATGCTGCTGTGTTTTCTCACAGACTTATGCCTCTGTCAGTCTGTCTCTCTTTATGTATATTCCTGGTTTTACTTGAATAGCCAATAACCTAGCTCTTCCCAGCAATAATTTCAGCTTGTAGGCACACCAGGAGCCCCCCTCGCTGTTAATGTGGCTTCATCTAAACCTCCAGCTTTAGTGTGACCTTCAGAAATCGCTCAGTCTGGATGGGGCCCCTTGTCGTGTAATATCCACACAGGGAAATGCCTGGAGAGCTTTTTCAGGCAACAACAGAAATGCTCGGATATTTTTAAAATGTCATCTGCGCTCTTTAAGTCGTAACTCAAATCCTCCCTGGTGGCTGCAGCTTGAACCCCAGGGCTACAGGGGAGACAGGACGTGTGGCTCAGTCCCAGTCTGAAGGCCTCAGCTATCAACAAGGAATTCCCTCAGAGGAGATCCCAGGCTTTTTTCAGGCAGGAGCCAAGAAATTGAATCATATGATGACATTAGATAATTTTTAAAAAATGAAGCACCTCCAGAAGGATAAAATTCTAGGGACTGTGCATCCACAGGCGGTAACTTGTCCCACTCTGCCTGATGTTAGGGCCTAGAGACTGGGGACATGGACAAAATTTTAACTGAGTAAAGACACTAACTGATGCGAAGAGCCTGATGCAAAGAGACAACTCCTTAGAAAAGACCCTGATGCTGTGAAAGATTGAAGGCAGGAGGAGAAGGGGACGACAGAGGACCAGATGGTTGGATGGCATCACTGACTCAATGGAGATGAGCTTGAGCAAGCTCCAGGAGGTGGTGACGGACAGGGAACGCTGGTGTTTTGCAGCCTATGGGGTCACAAAGAGTTGGACAAGACTGAGTGACTGAACAACAACAACAACGACACTAAATTTCCTTGAAGCCAATTTAATCTTGAATTGTTTAGGCAGAGCAACATTGAGGATCCTATGACTCTTTGAACTTGGGTGCATTTGACCGGACTTTTAGAGGGCTTCCCTTGTGGCTCCGATAGTAAAGAATCTGCCTGCAATGCGGGAGACCCAGGTTCGATTCCTGGGTCGGGAAGATCCCTTGGAGAAGGAAATGACAATCCACTCCAGTATTCTTGCCTAGAGAATTCCATGGACAGAAAAACCTGGCTCACTACAGTCCATGGGGTCCCAAAGAGTTGGACATGTTGCTGCAGGAAATATTCCCAGAATGCTAAAGAGACCAAGATGAAGGATGCTGAAGAGAACAAGATGAAGCATTCTTAAGTCCTCTAAAAGAATGTCTCATCCATTAGTTAATGCCCATGCTTCTCTCCTCTGAGTTCTTTTCAACATTCCTGGATTCTTAGCAAAAGATGCCTTGTTACATTAGCCACCTTCCGAGGGCGTGGGTGGCTTGCCTTCAGCCCTGGATGCTGTGTTCATGGGGGCTTTTCTTGCTCTCCCAGGTGTCACCTTCAAGGCCAAGCAAGGTGTTAAACAGCACACAGCAGCTGCTATTATATACGTTCCTGTGCGAGGTTGCACAAAACATTTCTGAACCCAGACACTCCAGAGAACTCCCTATACAGGCTTCTGGAGGCCCTTCCCCCATTTATTTATCAAAAAATGTTTTGGGGGCTGCACTGGTTCTTTGTTGCTGTGCGAGGACTTTCTCTAGTTGCAGCAAGCAGGGACCACCCTCTAATTGTGGTGTGCAGGCTTCTCATCGCTTTTGTTGCAGAGCATAGGCTCTAGGGTGCAAGGGCTCAGTAGTTGTGGGATACATGCTTCCTTGTTTGCAGGCATGTGGGATCTTCCTGGACCAGGGGTCAAACTGGTGTCCCTTGCTTTGCAAGGCCGATTCTTAATCACTGGACCACCATGGAAGCCCCATTTACTCCATTTAAGCCTCATAATTCTCTGGGAGGTACTGTTAGCCCCACTGACAAAGGAGGAGGTTGAAACTCAGAGAGGCAGAGAGATTTGCTGAAGGTTTCACAGTGAGCAAGTGGCAAAAGCAGGGCTGGAAATGAGATTTTCTGAGCCCCCCAAGTCCAGCGTTCTTGCCCTGATATGACAGCTGTTCTTACTTCGCCCCAATTATCGAGCTGTGGGAAAACTTGAAGCAATGTGTGTGTGAGGAGGGGGCCGCAGGAGCCCTTCCATGGCCTCTGCATTGCTTTGCTGCAGGCCCATCGCACCGGGCCCAGACAGAGTGCTCCCAGCAGCCTCAGGCTCCTCATTTTTCAACTGAGATTCTTTCATTCCTTTGCCCCTGCCCCCTTGCCTCCCTACCAAACACAGGAACGACCCCAGGAATAAAATGCAAGTGCTCCACCAACACAAAGCAAAGGTTAGAAATCGAATGCCACTCCTCCCGAAGCCAGGAAATTCCAGAGACGGGTTCTCATGGCAAGGGGACTTCAAGTTACATATTTTGCAGTCTGGCTAACCAGTTGTACTTTTCAGTGTGAGGCTTAAGACAGGGTCTGCCTGTGCCACGAGGGTGCCTCCGGGGCTCTCAGACCCATATTAGATTGCACGCAGGCTGTACTGTGGATTAGCTGTGAGATTTGCAAATGTATAGTTTACAATGTGGTAAGAGCCTTGTGGCCCCAGGAGCAAGCTCTGAGAGTGGTTACTGTGGCCTTGCTGGTGTTGGGGGGATTTGCCCCTCAAACCTCAAGGCTGCATTAGCATAGTTGGGGCCTACGGAGCTCCCCTGCTGTAAGAAGCAGTCTACACTTTATTTGAAGTGATTTTCATGAGTCCTCCCTCTTGCCACGCAACCTGATGTGTGTCTCTGGGTAAAACCCTGAGTGCCTCTCAAGTTCAGATAAGCCAGGATGCCCAAGGTTTTGGAATCGGAAGACTGGTCTCTATTGGAAGTAGTTTCCTAATCAGGTGTGCGCTAAAGATCAGGTCCTGTGGCCCATTTCCCCCTGCCTGTGTGTCCCCAGGGAACAATGCACTTGTTTTAAATGCCTTCAGCTGAGTACCTACAGTCCGCTGCCCTCTGGCTCTGAGGTAGGGCCTGGAAAGTTCTCTAGCCCAAGGCAAGTCACAAGGAGGAGACTTATCCCAGCCTGGAGAACAGCAGTGGGGAAACCCCAAGCTTTTCTGCAGAAGTCACCCTAGATTAGAAGCTAGAGAGGTCTGTATCCCTTCCCTGAATTGGCCCTGGCCCCCATAGAGCAAGCCCGGGCTCCATGTGTCACTTCTGGGGTCTGTGTTTCAGCAATGGAAGCTGAACCCGAGAATTGGCTGTTTGATTTGGGCATCTTTGTTGCTTTCCTTCTGCACACATTTCTTCTTTCCAGACCTCTCCCCTATTTCCCTGTGACCTTCTGTGCCTGGCAGGTCCTAGTCGCCTTCCAGGCGAGCCTGCCTTAGACCCTATCTCCCTCTGGAGCTCTCTCCCTCCCATCATCTAGCTCCACTTCCTCAGGCCTTTTGCCAGACTTCCTTCCAGTGAGCTGTCACTCACAAAAAGACCTGATAAAAGTGAGTAATAAAGATGGAAGTTATTGTGTTCTATATCTGAAAAACATACCAACAAATACTCTCTCAACTCTCACATTAGCCTATGACCTTCTCTCTGGATGATGGAAATAAATATCTATCTTTCAGACAAGTCAAGAGACCTACCCCAGATCAGGAAACTAAGAAGGGATAGGATTTGAATCTAAGTCTTCTGATCCCTAATACCCCATACCCTTTCCTTTAGGAGCTGCTGCCTTCTCACCACTGCCCTGCCAGAGGTTCGTAACTTGTTACTTATCCTAGTGGGACTTGTGTTTTAGGAGCCGGCACTTCTGCTAGATGGTAAGCCAGCATCAGAATGAGGCTGGTGGGAGGACCCTTCTGACTCTCTTCCAAGCAGACCTCAGAGCAGACGGCTCCCACTTGACCTGCTCAAGAGAGAAATGATCTGTGCTCAGGCAAAGAGCTTCTGAGGGCTCTCCTCTGCCAAATTCTAAAAGGCAAAGCCAGGGAGAGTAGACATTACTGGAAGTACCATTCTGAATGACAGGCTGACACTGTGGGGCCCACAGGCTCCCCTCCTCGTTCTCCCCTCTAGGCAGAGAGCCCTCTCTCAGAGACTCTGGTTGAGGTTATAAAACTGGTCCTGTTGGCTGTGAGCTTCATTCCTAACTGTGAAGCTGGTAACACTCCTCCCCTAGTCCCCTAGAAAGTTTTGATTCTCCTTTTCTTGTTGTCTTTCTTCTTTCCCCTCTCTTATTAAATATTTGTTGCATGAATAAATGAATGAATGCTGCTCTATACCTGTGCTCTTGAAACCAAGTCACCCAGACAACTTATCCTTATAGATGGAGCCTGAGGAGTTTAAGAGGTTACCTTGTACTGGAGCAAAGCTCAATTGAAAAAAAAAAAAAAAAGAGTTATTAATGTAATCCATAAGGTCCTTAGCTGAAGAAGATAACTCACCAGGAGTCACTTTAGTTTACAAGCAAATGCATTCAGATGACAATGATGCTGGCTCCCTTCTACATTATTGGACTAGATGGTTGCCCATCTGGTGTAACTGGAGAGGGACTAGAATAGCGCTTCTTCCCAGCCTGTCTCAAAGCCTGGGAGTCTACTGTTAGAGATACATTACTTTTGAAGTTATAAGAGCCTCTTAAAACTCCTTGCAGTTGACAAACTTTGTCAATAACTCAGTATATGGTTGGTATGACTCTAAATATTCTGATAATGCATCTCTATGGTTGGGGTTGCATAAAGATAGCATCATTATCCTAATCAAATTAAAGAAAATCTACACATGATGAAATTCACATGCTTCTTATTTTCTGAAACTGAAGGCACTTGGCTGACTCTGATTCTGCCTTCCCTTTTCTTCCCTCTTCCTCTTCTGTCTTCTATATTAGGAGATGGACTCAGCAGCACCTTCTGCTTTTTGGGGTCTCCAGCAGGGCAAAGTCATGTCTATGGAACCCAGACCCAAAGCTTAGAAAGGGAGGGTGTATGAGGAGGAAATGGTGCTGGAGAGCAGAAGGATGGGAAGACAAGGAGGCAAGCAAAGAATAGGACAGGAGAGTGGTAAAGAAAGGTGCTTCCGATAGGGAGAGGAAAGAGAACTATGCACCCATCTCATACAGGAAGCAGATTCTTGTTGAGGCTCAGGGTCTAATCTGTCCCCTGGACACCTCCTATTCCAGTTCATTTTGGGGCCAGAAATCCTCCCTTCAGGGATGAGCTGTTTGGTAACTTGACAGCTCTTCAGCAAACCTCACCGGTAAGCCTGGGGCTGGTTTCCTGTACTCTGCTTGGAACTGCCTGTTTGTGGTCATCTTCTGTTCCTCTAATTGAAGGTCAGACAGTGAGGCAGAAAGGCTGTGTAGACCCAGCCTCTCATATTGATGCTTTGTTCACACCTTCGTTGGCATCTTCACAATCAGAACAAAAAAGTTCTAGAAAGAACGAAATGTGTGGCTTGGTTGAGTCTGATCAAGTTGCTCAGTCGGACTGTCTACCCCAAGTGCAGGATGCTGGGGATGGAGACAGGAAGTTCAACATTGACCCGCTGGTATATCTCCTTCTTCGCAGAATCTAGCTCACAAGTCTCCATCTCCCGGTCATCATTCAGAGATCTGGATGTGAACTGGGGAGCGGGTCCTGGGGGCATGATGTTCACTGCTTCTGGAAGACCAGGCTAATGAGCAGATGTTGCTTTGCCCACTTTCTTTTCTGAAGCAAATATGTGCGTAGATGTTGGGTATTTGGAAACCAGCCCTGACCCTATGTCCTCAGATGTCCACTCGTCGTCCTGGGCTGTGTTTTCTAAAGCGTTGGTTCTCCGGTGCTAATGGGAGTTTCAGTCTCCATAGATGACCTGCCGTGGGCAAAGCCTGCCTCACCCTTTGAACCTCTGCTGGGGCTTCTGGGCTACAGGCTTGGGAAGAGAATTCACCATCCTATTTGACTCTGGCTTCCATTGGGGTATTCATGGTCCCAAGGGGCTCTTTCCTCTCAGCCCCCAGAGCATCTTATTCTACCTCCTTTAGAACTGTGAAAACACTCACTAAAACTCAGGAGAAGACTTCCACCTTTAGCTTCTCCTATGGAGCCAGAGGTTTATAACTTAACTTCCACCCCCAAAGTACTAAAAAAAACCTACTATACGTTAACATAAATAATACTTCTATGAAAAATAACTACAGATTGAGAAACAACAACCAGAAACCTAGTGAGAAACTCAGCATTATGTTCCATTTTTGAAAATCTTTTTAAAGTTAGTTTGAATCTCACATGTATTTCTGCCTCCAGTCTGTTGTGATGTCATATAGTCTGTGATAAACTCTGATATACACTTGTCAGAGAATAAGAATGAATAAAACAGCAAATAATGTCTTCATAGTGTTATGAAAATAGTTTCAACTTATGAACTGCATTAAGAACTACTGCTTTACAACATCAGCGTTTATAGGTTTCTCAGTATCAACTGCCTTCTCTTACACAGGTGCGGGAGTGCACGCACACACACACGTGCTTGCACACACTTGTCTGTCTAGTGTTTCTGTTTTGGTAATGTCACAGTGTTCTTGGGATAGCTGAAAAATATGCATAGGGAGTTAGCATCCTGCATGGCTAACTAGTGATAGAACAGAGTGTGGGGCTCCACGTTAGAGCCACAAAACCTCAGCTTTGGATCCTGGCTCTGTCACTGATACATTATGACCTGGGGATGTTATATAACATTTTCAAAGCCTTTGTTTCTCTGTCTGTAAAAGGGAACAAGAATTTCCCTTCATAGAATTGTTGGGAGGGTTAAGGACACACACACACATGTATATAAGGCAACAGGTGAGAGAACAGGTGTCCAATCCACATCAGTTATGATTGTCATCCTGGCTGTTATTATTCAATAATGATGTGAGCTCCATGAGTCTTGGGACTTCGTTCACTACTCTAACTCCAGGCTTGCAGCGAGTGCTCCAGAAATATGAAGGCATGACATTTGACACAAGGTCAGCTTCCTTCAGAACCTTTTAGCCTGACTCAGTAATGCGTATGAGAGAAGAACAGGCGGTCCCTACCCCTGGGAGCTCTTGGCTTAATTAGAGGGGAGAATAAAGACTCACATTTGAGAAACAGAGCAGTAAGCACAGGTGTGTGATGAAGAGTCAAAATGAGCAGAGCTGCCAGTATCGCTGCAGTGGCTCACGGATGGGAACTGCAAACACCTACTATGGGGACGGTTGTCGGCTCTAAGGTCTGTTTGCAGGCTGCTACTATTGTTCCAATCTCTCCAGCAGTTCGCCTGCAAACCACGCAGTAGGGAGGAGACGAGCAGGTAGCCCTCAAAGATAACTACCATCACGCCTTCCTCTGTACATGGTTCTCCTCCCATTAAGAGGTTTACTTCCTCTGGGCTGGCCTCAAGACTTACTTTGAACAATGGAAGGCCATGGAGATGGTATTCTGGCACTTCCAAATGCAAGTCTTCTTAAGGCAGATTCTGCTTCCTTCCTCTGGGAAGCCAGCGACCACATGAGAAGTTTGGCCATCCTAAAACCACCCTGCTGGGAGCAACGGCCACAAGGAAAAGCACCAAGGTACCAGACCTATGCATGAAGCCTACCATGATCTGCCAGCAGCTATGTGAGTGACCGCAGTTGATATTACATGGAGCAGAACTACCTGGCTGAATCCAGCTAAATCGCAGAGTCATGAAAGGAAAGTGTTAGTCACTCAATTGTGTCTGACTCTTTGCAACCCCAAGGACTGTAGCCCACCAGGCTTCTCTGTCCATGGAATTATCCAGGCGGGAGTACTGGAGTGGGTTGCCATTTCCTACTCCAGGTGATCTTCCCGACCCGATGCAAGAGTATCTTGCATCTCCTGCATTGGCAGGCAGATTCTTTACCACTAACG
Organism: Cervus canadensis; assembly: GCF_019320065.1. Taxonomy (NCBI): domain Eukaryota; kingdom Metazoa; phylum Chordata; class Mammalia; order Artiodactyla; family Cervidae; genus Cervus; species Cervus canadensis. The sequence goes on from NC_057390.1 coordinate 26,567,457, forward strand.
CCACCTGGGAAAACAAGGTGTAATGAGAAATAATAAATTGTCATCTTAAACCATCATGTTTTGGAGAGCTTGGTCACAGTAATAGAAAACTGAAGCAGAAGGGCAGGGGATGGGCAAGAAGAAGAAAGGTGGCAGAGTTACAGTGCTCATAAACCTCTGGGTCTGGTAGATGGCACTCTTCCCCTCCAACCTCTGCGCACAGAGCAGGTAAAGAGATTAGACATACCTTAGCATAGGTGTGTCTGGATTTGAACTTATATCCTCAAAGGAAATTTCATAAACTATTGTCAAGTAGGAAAACTGTTTAGGAAACAGCAGAGCTGCTAGGATAGACATGCCCAAAGCTCACTACTAGTAAATGTGCTTATTTCTCCTGAGGGTAATTGCCACTATTAGGAGTTTTCTCTTGAATATTTTTATTTTGCATTCTACTTCGATTGTTGTTTTTCAGTCTCTACGTCTCATCCAACTCTTTGTGACCCCGTGGACTGCAGAACACCAGGCTCCTCTGTCCTATTCTGTCTCCTGGAGTTTGTTCCAATTCATGTCCATTGAGTCGGTGATGGTATCTAACCATCCCATCCTCTGCTGCCCCCTTCTCCTTTTGCCTTCATTCTTTCCCAGCATCAGGGTCTTTTCCAATGAGTTGGCTCTTTACATCAAGTGTCCGAAGTATTGGAGCTTCAGCTTCAGCATCAGTCCTTCCAATGACTGTTCAGGGTTGATTTCCCTTAGGACTGACTGGTTTGATCTCCTTGCTGTTCAAGGGACCCAGGAGTCTTCTTCAGCATCACAATTCAAAAGCATCAATTCTTCTACTTTGATTGAAGTGAAGTCACTCAGTTGTGTCCGACTCTTTATGACCCCATGAACTGCAGCCTGCACCAGGCTTCTCCATCCGTGGGATTTTCCAGGCAAGAATACTGGAGTCGGTTGCCATTTCCTCCTCCAGGGGATCTTCCCGACCCAGGGATCGAATCCGGGTCTCCCGCATTGCAGGCAGACGCTTTACCCTCTGAGCCAGCAGGGAAGTTACTTTGATTGGGACTACCTAATTCTTGCCGCCAGATCTTTGCTCACGTTTTCCCCATTCTTTAGACTGCTCTTTCCCTTTTTCTCTTCCAGTTGAACCCAAGCATCCTTTAACATCCCACCTGGCCCATCAGCTCCATTGCAGGACTGCTCTAACTCCAGCTGGTCACACCCTCCCATGAAGGCGCAGAGGTTCTGTTGTATGTCACATGCATTTTGCCACTTAGAATCCAAGAACACTGGTGGTGTGAGCTAACTGGACCTCAGAAGTGGAGCCCAGGATAGGAGCCTGGAACTCAGGGTAAGTGACTTGCCTAAGGTTTTGTAGTTCAGTGAAACATGCAACACTGACAATGCAGCTCTACGGTTTTGGTAACCCAAGTTTACCAAACATCCAAGTTAAAATGGAACTGAACCAGAACCGCTGAGAACTGGCAGTTGCAAAATAGGTTTATTCAGAGGCAGTTCGGTAGATGCACAGCATCTTGAAGAGCCAGGGGCAGATCCAGAAAATGTCGAAGAAGAGAAGCCCTGGTTGGAGACCCTGCCTGAGAAGGGAGGTCGAAGGAGAAAGAAGGTGGCAGGGTCCTTCAGCCATCAAGTGATGCAGAAGCAAGTTACAAGACTGCCAACTTGCGGGACCAGACTGAGGTGAGAAAAAAGTATTTGAGTCATTTGCATAAAGCCTGTGAAAACTGTGTACAAGGGTCATGTTTTCTGGAACACTGACATTTGGGACCATACGTTGGCCTTGGTGCCAAGAAGTGTTTCTATACCTATTGCAAGAGCTTTAAAAAGTTAATCATTCTGTGGTGGGAAAATGCTGTTCCTTTATTTGTATAGTGTGTTATTCTGCAATTAGTGGAAAACACGGTGAAGTGAATCACCCTGCTTTCCCATCCTTGTTAAATCCGGTTGTGTTTGGAAGAGCCAGTAGACTTGCAAGCAGTGAGCATTTTAAAAAGCAGCTCACTGAATTATTTCAAAACAATTCCCTTTTCTCTGAATGGAGTCAGTTGATACTAAACACAACATAACTGGCTGGTGTGGGAGGAATGGGAAATGGCAGGAATATGATTGCCAGCAAGAGCTGACTCGCTGAGGATAGTGTGAGACCCAGGCATTGCTTTAAGCACATTGTCTCAGTGAACATCCTGTCCCATGAGGTAGTACTGCTGTTTACAGGTGAGGAAGTAAGGCCTGGAGCAGTTCAGAAGCTTGCCCAGAAGTGCTGGGATGATAATACAGGTCTGTCTGACCCCAGTGCAGCTGAAGATGGACTGCCAGAGACAACGGCGTGCAGATCTGAGATGGGACCACAAACAAGCCTTAAACCAAGAACAGTTTTGATGTGCTTACCATCAGGAAAGGATGGAAAATCTGCACGTTAGTGGCTATATCCCTTATTGGCCACCTGAGACTTCTTGCTTTTTCTGTTATTTGCATTTTCATGTGTTTTAACTCCCAAAGAAGGGGACTATCTAGTGGGTCTCTTGCCCCCTGTATGGTATGCTCCGAAGCCCATCAGTGAAAACATAACTGACTAACCTTGTCAGCTTCTGGCTCTACCCTCTCTGGAAATGAACGACAGTCAGACCCGTGTATTTTTAAAATGTGGTGAGCAAAGTTTGTAAACACTTGAATGGGGATTCTCTAAAATTCCCTTTCAGTAGAATGAATTTAACACTGCCCCTAATTTTAATGAAGTTCCCTTCATGCAGTCTTCAGGTTGATGTTTAAAAGTTTATGCTAGACTTTTTGCCAATGTTCCTTTTGCATTTAAATTGTCATACTATTAAGGTGATCAAAGTGTATATTCTGGCTATCAAAATACTATCTTGGGACTATCAGACTATCCTCAAAGTTGTTTTTTGCTTTAAAGAAAAAGATGCTCTAGAGTGTCCTTTAGATTTTTTTTGTTGGAATAACATATCGATGATACAACGCTGAAAATACAATCAGGAAGAAAAAAGAAAAGATGCACACATACACACAGGTTAATGCTAATCCACTACTGTGCACTTGGGAGCACTGAGCCGACCGGATCAGGGTCTAGAATGGTTGACAGGCTGTCAACATGTCGATGACTTTCTGATCTGATTCCATCTGTTACTCTTTCCCAGGATTCAGGAGAAAGGGCCATGTATTGCCCTTGCTTTAGTGATAACTAGAATATCTTCCCAGCTGGAGAAGAGAAAGTCTCCCTCAGTGAGATGCCACCTCGGAAGGCGAGGAGCTGTGCTGGATGCCCCTGGGCTCATGTGAGTAGGATTTAGTCTGAACATTGTATAGTCTCAGAGAGGGGAGAAAAAAAAGGTTTCCTGAGGGAGGCTCGGGCAGCAGTGGTGAATCAGCTATTGTTGTGTCGGACTTCAGGGAAGTCCAGCATTAGCAAGACCCCTGTTTTGTGCAAACTGATCAAATACAGATGTTTCCAAGGAGTTGACCTTATTCACCGTGACTTCACTGGAGATTGAATGGCGGACAGCCGGTCAGCAGTGGGGTGAAGGCATGTTTTGGCGAGAGGGTGTAAATGTATATACAATCGACAGGATGTGGATGACACAGGACAAACATCTCCTCTCTCGATAAATCCGTGTTTTATTTCCAGAAGGTTTTATACCAAGGAGATGTAATGAAAAATAAATATGGTTCTGGGCTTTGCTAGGTGTCTCTCGTGTATGTCACACTCTAAAAGAGATGACGGGGAAAATATTAAAAATGGGTTCAACCTTCCGTCTTCCTGAAATATCAGTTTTCATATAAAACTCATCAGCTGAGCTAAGTATTAGGCTTGATCAATGGCAGGAAACTAGGGGATCAAATGCTAATAAATCAGAAACAGATACCCCTTCTTGAGCAGAAAATATATCACAAAACTGAAAACAAGGAAATCATCCGATGATTTTTTTAAATGCATGTGCAAGGAGAAAATGAGCTTTTGGGGGCAGGGGGTGGGCTGCATCTTAAGCAGCAACAAAGAATAAGATTCTTAAACACTATAATCAGACTTTGAACACATGCAAAAGAAACAAGGAAGATCCTGATTTGGGTGAAGTCTGGATCCTGAGGCAAGATTTAAGTGTTTATATGGGTGTGCAGATATTAAGATGGGAAAGTGAACACATTAAAATCTTACTACTAATATTTTGCTAGATATTTTAATGTATTTTTTCTCTTCCAGAATTATATCTGCAGCCCTCACCCTTCTGTCTTTTAAAAATGTATTGTCTCACAATCCCATTCCCTTATTTCTTAGTCTTTTTTCCTTTTATTTTAATTTTGTGAAGACAATGTTTTATTGAAATAAAACAGATGTACAGAAAAATACACCAATCTTAAGTTCACAAACTTATTTGATAAATTTTCATAAAGTGGACACACCTGTATAACTAGCACCCAGCATAAGAAACAGAACATCACCAGGACCCCTAGAGGCACCTCCTGTTTTCCTGTTGCAAACAGAAATCACCGTCCTGACTTGTCATACTAGATTTGTGCTATCTGTTTTTGAGCTTTATATAAATGGATTCTTGGATGTAGTCCTACGTCTGCTTTTTTACTCTATGTTTGTGCAGTTCATCCATGGTGGTTTGTTGTCCACTTATTTATATTTTAAACTACATTATTTTTTTAATAATACACATACATTCATTTCATTAATGTAGTCTTGTAGGTATAGACACTTCTCTATTTCAGCACACTGACTAGCCTCAGTACTCAGAAGAAAGTTTAAAAGAGCAAACAACTCCTAGCGGAAATCACAAAGAATCTACTGATAAAATTCTAAATTGAGTTGTCGGTAATGAAAAGCACATTATGATCAACACCTTTGAAACATCCATATTTGCTTTCCACTTTTTTCTTAAAAATCGACATACAATTATTTTTTTCTTTTACCCAATTTAATCCAGAGAGTGTGGTCCTGCTGTCTGAATAGCAACTGTTTGCTTCTGTGAAAACAGAGCAAGCTAAATTAAATTAGAAAATTCTGGTATTCAGTAGGACCAAATTTCCCTTCCTTCCTACTTTGCCATTCCACAATCTATCACCTAGAGTAATTAAGACCAGGGAGGTATCATCTTCACTGGATTAACCTTAACTAAATTGTGCTCATTCAACATGTGCCCTTTTGATTAGTCCGAGCAGGGCCTGCTGTCTCAGATACACCCACCTTGTAATTCTACACACTTAATTAATTTCAGATGAATAGTGGAGGAGCTAAGCTAAATTCTCCGATTAATAAACTATAAGTCCTTATTGGATGTCAGAGTAGCTCAAGATTTTCATTCTTTCCTTATTTCTTTGCCCTGCAAAAGAGAGAGGAGATTGAAATGCACACACATAAAACACATGTGCACAGCGGCAACTGTGTGAGGTTGCTGAGCAGATCTCTGAGCAGTTTTGACACTGTAGAGGGCCAACCTTGAGAGAGAAAATACTGCAAGAATTCTTGGTAAAATAGATTATTTTTCTGCCAAGTGTGATTTTTAATGTCCTTTTTCTCGACCTTAGTCTTTAGTTTTTACTTGCACATATTTCCATATCTTCGTACAGACACAAAAATTCAATATTAATGCCACTAATTTTGTATTTTTAAATGCATTTCTCTGAAGCAAAATACTATTAATAGTCTGAGAACCCTTCTGAGAAATGGTTTGAAGTTATGTGTTGAATCATCAAATTTGACAGCTCTCAAAATATATAATCAAAATTTGCCCTCATGGGCATCTCTGACAGCAAAGAAAATTATTTCCTTAAAATAAAATAGATCCCAAGGATGTTTATATGCTATAATTTATCTCATATTAAAAGATGGCTAGAAAATTATATAAGATAGATTTATAGTCTTTCCTTCAACCCAGAAAATTTATGTGTCTAGTTATTAGTGACTTAAAAACTACCACTGATCTGCATAATTGTATATAAAGAGTTTCCCCAGTAGCTCTTATGTCCTATGAGTCAACTTAATGAGGTTAATTATATTCAGGGAATTTAAATTACTGATACTTAGGGAATATAGCCAACATAGCTGTTAGTTTCTTATGTTGGTATGCAAGGAATTCTAGTTACATAAGACAAAAATAATATCTCTTAATATAGCCTATTTTATGTTTAATTAAGCGGAGAGTTTTTTAACCTATTTTATATAGAAAATTGTTCAAGATACCATATACTCAACTCATTTATGTCTTTAGATAATGGAACAGTTCAGATTAGTTTCCTCCATTTAGTCTTTGTTCCAAAATTATTTAAAAAAAAAAAAACTTCAAGTAATTCTGTTAGTATTTTCCATAGTTTAGAAAATGTGTGAATTCTTGCACTCCACAACCACATCACAAATTCTCAAACTACTAAATATTCTTACAAGTTAAAATACTGTTCAATAATTTACCATTAAATGAGTGACAGCGTGTGGAAGATTTTACCAATTATTTTACTAATTGCTGATTTGTGAAAAGTGTCGAGCTGGTGGAGTCATTTGGTTAATTGAATGCAAATATTAAATAATTTTTGATTGATGACCTGCATGCTGATAGGTACATCATTTTTCAGGAGGCATCAGCTAAATACTTTATCAGGTTTGTGTTATTTCTTCCATCTGAGGCTGGGCACATGGGCATTTTCACTCATGTTGAAAAGTCTTATTCTCTCTGCCTTCCCTAAACCAGATCCTTTTTGACCTTTTAGAAAAGCACAAAAGCAAGTAATTTAAGTCAGCCCACACCTGCACCATCTTCCAAAATCTCATATGAATGCTTAGCACATCTCATTCCTGAGCAACTGAGGTGGCTGAGAAGGACAATTTATTCCCTCTAAAGAACAAAATACTGACATTGCAGTATGTCTTCTTTGAGGCTGCAGGAAAGTTGAAATATTTTTCAGGAAAGGGCAGCTAAGCTTGGCCCTGTGATTTAGATTTACTATACAAACCAATTATCTTTGAATGATGGAATTAGGTATTTACATAAGGGGACTTAGTTGTCTAGCCTGATTTTGTTCTGTTGTTTATGTTACACAATCGGAACCTATGGATTTTTATATTAGGAAAGTAACCGCGTTATCTTAGAATGTTAGCTATAGTAGTTGTTTAGCTAAATTCCGCACCTTAAAAAAAGTAATAGGAAAATTCTTTAGAACGTCTCGGAAAAATATAATAGTCGCATCACGTAGCGATTTAATCGCCATGTGTCTCGTACTCCTGTTGGCCTCTTTTAACAGGACCTCCATCAGCAAATTCAAGTTGTTGTTTTTTGCTTACAATTGGCCTTTCAGTTAGAACAAGTCCACAGAAAGGAATCAAAGTTTGGATCGTTTTTCGACTTCAGGTGCAGCTGTTCATCACTCTGTCTTTTAAGAGTAGCGCCCGTATCCGCACACCCTCGCTCGCTCGGTAAATGATTCTCTGCGCCAAGTAAGGTCGCTCTGGGCCAGTTCGAATTTCTGTGTCTTGACCCTCGGATGGTCGAATCTCCTTCGTCTTTTTCGTGCACATCTCTGAAAAAAAAAAAATTTTTTTTTTTTAAAGTTGGTGGTATTTCTACGCACGGACGGAAGGCAAGCGGGAGAGGCGGGTGCAGGTGCCGGCGGGCGGCGGCAGGGGCGCGGCGGGCTGGAGGCGGCGGCTGCGCGCGCCCGGGGCGGAGGCACGGAGGCTCTTTCCGGCGCCGGGGGCAGCGGGGACCCAGGCCCGGGGCGGCGTCCGCTCGGCGCACGTGGCGCTCGGCGCTGCGCAGCCGGAACGCGGAGGGTGGGGTGTCCGCGGGTAATTGCGGTTTCCCCCTGGAGCCCTCGGAGCTGCGCCCAGACGCGAGGGCGGGACGCCGGGGCCGGCGGGCGGCGCGGGTAACGCTCGCTGCCCCGGGGCTCGGCAGGCGGTTTCTGTGTGGAGTCCCGCCGAGCACGCCTGGCGGCCGAGGGATATCCGAAGGCGCTAAGGCACGGGGCGGAGAGCAGGCGCCGAAACATCTCGGATCCGCTGGAGGCCGACGGGAGGGCCGGGGCGACTGGCTAGGCAGCAAGGCCGCTCGGTGGAGGCCCTGCACCCGGCGGCCCGCCCCTCCGGACCTGCAGGTTTCCGAGGGGAGCCGCAGCCTCAGCGGCGGGGCGCGGGGGCTGTCGCGCTTAGGGCCGGGAGAGACCGGAAGGCTCGGGGCTAGGTGACTTTGGGGCGGGGGTTGGTGGGGGCCCGGCCTGGGCGCCTCGTCGGGTAGCGGAGTTGGGCTGCCACCAAATGGTCTGCAGCCCCGGCCCTGCCACCTCCTCGGCCACGGGATTGAACCCACGGAGACGGGCAAGGAAAGGCGAACGGGGATTTGTTCGGAGCCGCAGGGCTTGGATCGGAGAGCAAGACCCTAGGGCGAGGATGGCCGCGCGGGCTGGGAGCCCGGAGACCGGACGGCTCTAGTGAAGCCACCCAGACAGTGGGGGGGGTGGTTGTGAATAAATACGAAATCGGGCTCAGGGCGGACGAAACACCAAAGAAGGCGCGACGCTCGTTTTTTGTTTTTTTTTTTTAATTGTTTTCCCTTCTCCTCACTCCGTTTCCCCCGAAACCCTTTAGATCCGAGCGGTTTGCGGAAACCCGGCTGCCCGGCGCCTCCGGCTCGCACACGCTCCGAGCTCCCACGCCGCATCCCGCCCCAGGGAAGCGCCGCTCAATCCTGACCCCAACCTGGGGACCGATCTGAGCTTGACTTCTGCCTCTGCTCCGCCCGCAGTCTCGGAACCGCACACCGCGGCCAGCAGGCCAGGACGTCGCTTGCATCGCGCTGGGGTCGGGACCAGGACTACGTATTGCGCAGGATTTGGGGGGGGTGGGGGGCGTGGTAAGCAGGGGTGAAGATCCCGGCTCCCGGGTGTCGCCAGCGGGTCAGGCCCTAAGTGCATGCTTCGCGCCCCCGCTCTGCGGTGGAAGAGCGAGGCCTCCCCGGCCACCCAGGATCGCGGTTTCCCGAGCAAGGCCGGGCATTTGGGCCCTTGAGCGGCTTTTGCGAGGGTGGGTTATCCTCTAGCCACTTTAGGAAAGAAGCAATGAAGCCAAGGAAATAACGGGCTACACGGCACACACCATCCCAGCGATACCCTTAAACTCGAGGGCTCCATTCCCTTCGCGGTTGTTTGCGGGGCACCCCTTTCCTCTGGACACACTCCCCGCAGCGCACACGGCTGAAGCCATGTGCATCGGCCTGTGCGGGGTGGAGAGGCGGCCATCCTTGGGTCTCTTGCCTGTCACATCTGCACTTATTTAAAGCTCGGCTGGTGGTCCTTGCTCTCTGGAATGCCAATTGCGGGCCTGGCCGCCTACGACATTTGCATTGATTAGCAGGCCAGTCTTGCGGGAGGCCAAAGGCAAGCGGGGGGAGGGGCGTTTGGGGGAGACTTGATGTTCACAATATTCTTCTTGATCCCGTTCTGAGAGTCAGCTTGAAGCCCAGCGATTCCCACCAACGTGATAGCTGAATGTGTCAGGGAACTTCGAGCCTGTTCCATTTGTATGGATACTGGCCATTGCCATTTAGCATATAGGTTGTGGCCCGCGGGCACACAATGGTAAATCTCTGAAGGTTCCAACCACTGAATCAGGCAGAGAGGGTGGGCAAGTGCGGCGACCCCACTTCACTCCAGACCCTGCAAGTGTGGCCGTGTCTGAAATTTGCAGTTTACTCACTGCACAACTCAAGAAATGTTTGTTGGTGCAAGTGCATAAAAAGAGATTGACCTGCCTTACTTAAAATACTGTACACAAGCTTTAAAAAGGCACCCAACCTTGCCCGGGAGTCCACACCCTAAGGGTAAGAGGCCTGGGGCAAATTCGTTGGTGAAAAACAGACCTGGGTTGCAACTTACTGCGACTCTCACAGGCTCAGGGTCAGAAAGAAGCAGTTTTTATTCTATAAACCTGGGAGAGTTCAGTCTGATTTTGCATTTGCCTCTGGACTTGGTATAATTACGGGTGAAAATAAGGCCCCTCTGTATTTCTATTCCCCTTGCTTTCTGTGAAGCTCTACCCCAGAGGAAAGTTGTTTTAGTAATCTGGAAATGAGAAACCATATGCTGAGTCAGCAAAGACCCTGCACCAAGCCAGTTCAGTAACACTGCTGTGTTACACACACACTCTCTAGGCCTTGTGGAGATAATGAAAAATATATTGGAATTTTCATGGCATAGAAATGCCCACAAAGCCTGTTGGCAGTTGAGAACTAGATTAAGTGCTGTGTCTTCTAATACAAAAAATCTGTTCTGAACATGTTTTTTAACAAGCATGAGATCCAACTCCATTGAATACAAGAGGACAAGACATGCAATTCTCCAAACAACCCAATATATATGTATTTCAAACAGTTTTGTTGCAGAATGTTTAAACATTCCTTTCTGCTTATGTTCTTGTGACAGATGTTCAAGGTGGCTCCAGTGGATACAATCTGATTTTTCATTTTGAATCATGAAAAGCATTTCTCAAAAAAGCATCTTTAAATGATTCAAAGTCTCCTTGCAAATCCTGTTGGAACCTTGGAAAAGGCAGGAACCCATCGGTCCTGCTTTCACCCTTGTGTGCAAGGAATAAATGTTTTCACAGAGAGTTGCTCAGAAGGAAACGCACTTCTTAAGCTGTTTCTTATCTTTTAACTGTAGAAGTCTTATCTGAATTTGCAAAACCCGAGCATTTCAACTTTGGAACAACATTCCAGATCATTGTATTTTTAGTGACAGTATTTCTGGGAATATTTCTTCATAATTTTTTTAATCGTATAGTTGCAAAATGTGTGGCTTTTTTCTTAAGCTAGCATATTGCATAAAAAAAACAGCCAAAAGTTGGCTTTTTTTATTCATCTTTTCTATCTCAAAACCTAAATGAAATTAGTACAACTTTAATGCTTGTACTATTTGAATTCTTGAAGACATAGCTGAGTTTTTAAGGTTGTTTTGGCATAATGCAAAAACATCTGGATGTGAAATGAAAAATTTAGTCTGTCACCCAGGTTCCAGATGTTTGGTACTATGTAGACAAAACATCAGGATGAGTGACTGAAATTTTTCCCTCCAAGCCAGATGGTGTAGTGCCTGGTGCTTCTATAAGGAAGCATATTTTCCTTTCTCTAAACATCACATCCTACTGTATCTCACGTTAAGGGATGATTTACGCTCTTTCATCGACAAAATGCTGGGCCATTTGGAGTGCAGCAAAGCAATCCGTAAATGAAACTCTTAAGTATATGTTTTGGAAAATGTAGTCCAAGTACAAGTTTTCATGTGTACTTAGGAGGGAGTGGTGGTGGAGAAGCCAGAAATGGGGAGGTAGGAAAGAGACAGCCTTGTTCAATAGGGGAATGACTAGATTAAAAGGACATAGCCTTCTAAGAAACCATTTGTGGCATTCTATAATCTTACCTGGGCTAAAGGTAGCATTTAGCACTAGCCTGGACAGGCCTTCCTGTTGCCTGAGATGCACTTGAAGTGTGAAATACGGTTGGGTCCTCTGAAGCCCTCTTTTCCCTTTATTCATTCTTGAAACATTATAAAACAAGTAAATGTAACATAACCTTAAAACATGGTTACTTATGAGCATTACACAGGTAGGCAAATTCTGTGTTTGAAAAGTAAGAAAGCAATATGGTGAATATTTTAATTGGTCAAAAAATATATTGCCAATGAACAAATTTCTCTTCATGTGAAGTGTCTTCACACATTCACTTGGAGATGAAGAGAAAGTAACATTTCTTCCTTCCTGAAAGTTACAGAGATTTAAAGTCATGAGCAGAGTCTGAGCTTTTCCGAGTGTCTTTGGCTTAGCCATGTTGAGAAAGAAGGACAGATATGAGAGGCCTTCCACTAGAATCAGCAGATGAAATCAACCCAGAATGAATTCCATTCTACTTATTAACCTTACACGCTCACTGGGTTATAGAAGAGTGTTTAGACAATGAATGGCAGTGAATGTTAAAACATCATAAAATTTGACCACATAACAATTGCTGCAAGAAAAACATACCATTTTGAATAGACCTTCTTATAACTCAGAATCTGAGACTCAAATAATAAGACCCACAATTTCAATACTGGCCCCAAATCAATTTTTAAAAATAGCTTACAGGGATCTAGTAGAGTTTCAGGGGTACACATATTGAGTCATCCAAGAGCCTCAAAAGTCAAAAAGGAATCTTTAACACTATATAAAGCAGAATCACAGTTATTTTTCTTGATTGCTATAATTGGGATGTTTTCATGACCTTTTTTGTGATGCATTTATTAGAATAATAAAATGAAAGAGCTGAAACGACCTTAGAGCTCATCCTTTTACGGATGAATAAATTGGGGATCAAAAACATTAAAGGACCTACCCAAGGTCACACACTGATTAGTGGTGAAGTCAGCTTGCCTTCAGAACATTACCACTCAGAGTCACAGATTTCTGAGTAGTGTTCAAGAAACCGACACCCATCACTACAAGCTGGAGACAGCTCAAAATCATTCAGTCATGTTACACGTCTGAGAACTACAAAACAAAGCCAGCATGAAGGCAGAGTTCCCCCATTTGTCTCTGGAGTAAGATGGACTATTGCAAAACAGAGCTAATAAAACTTGGGCACTTCAACAATTTGGCTAGTGGGCCTGATAACAACAAATGACAGCTGAGCTTTTTATAGAGAACTTGAAGCACCTTGGAAGAATGCCATCCACACAAACTGCTACAGTCTTTTTTTTTTTTTGAAAATAACATATTCAAACATTCAAAATAAGTGACTTTGATGGGGAGGAGGAGGTGGCTGTAGCCGTGTCAACCCCATTCTTTACAGAAGAAGACAAAGTATCCCACCTGACTCACAGCTGTCTTAGCTCCCTGTTCCAGTGGCTTGTATGATGAAATGGAAGATTAGGATGCATTGGGTAAGTGGAAGGGAAGGACAGGGGTGGGAGAATCAAAGAGAAATAGGCTAACATGATGTATATATCCCCAGTCTTTAGGACCTAGGCCCTCTCTAGTTCTTCGTGGATGGCATGAGCCAAGGAATTGGTCTCATACCTGATGTTATCAGGACTCATACCTGATGTTATCTTCTATTTTATGTGTTATTCAACATCAAAATGAGAACTCAGAAGCATTGCTTCTAATGAAAGGCAGACAACTCTTCATCATGAGCATTTTGGTCCAAGAAATGCAAGTAAGGATAGCGATTAGGAGAAATAGAGATGGGTGGAGTGAGTGAAATCAAGACTCAGTATTTGGAGCTGTGAGAAAAGAGATAGTTATGTCTTCATTGGCCTGGAGAGAAAGGAGATCCTGTTAAGGTCTTCTCTTCAAGCTAATCCAAGGTCAGTGCCTTCTGAGATGCAGGATCTGGCCAGAATTTGAACTGGGGGATGAGGGAGGTAGTGATGCTGGGAAATGAGGTCTGACAACTTATATTCTTTCTCTGAAATGCTTAGGGGTGCTACTATACCAGCCAAAGTTAAACCAAATAAAACCAGCATGCCCGCTTACCTCTTTAATTTACTCTCCCAAACAGATCATCATTTGGGCTATTCCCCTGAAGTCAAGCATGAAATCTATTTAGCTGGAGAGCTACCCATTTCCTCTGACCTGCAGAAGAAATGCCCTGTTCTTTCAGAATCGCTGGAATGCCAGAATCCAAAGAAAACTGGAGCCACATGCCTGGGCCCCTTGAAGTCCTCTCATCCCTACTCCATGCCAAAGGAACATGCTGGCAGAAATGGAGCAGACTTACAGCGCTCCTTGACCCAGAAGCACAGCTGCTGATTCATCAGCAGAGGTCATTGTGTGACTTTAAGTTGCTATGGATTTAAGACTGTCTCTTATCAACTGGAGTATTTAAATCTCTTATGTCCCTGGGACCTTTTGGGCAGTTTTGTAAAGACCTATAGGCTCCTCAGAAAAAATGTTCTTAAATGCCCAAATGATACTGAAATCAAGTTATCAGAATATTTTAAAGAAATTTATGAGGTAGTATTATATTTGCTTTCTTATTTAACCCATTAAATGCAAAATCTTGTGGTGGGTCTAATAAATTATATAATATTGAAATAGGGATAAGTGTGAATAATAGTTCAAACTTATCAACAATTATGGTGTGATATGAAGGGATCTGTGATTTCTATTGCTGACCAAATCACAGGGACAGCCAATGCTGTAGTTTATTGCCTTTGTGCATAATGAAAAGCTAGTTTGTAGAAATGAAGATGCAATTTTTTTCACATCCAAGTTTATGAACTTCTGCTTTTATTTGATTGCATTTCCTATCACTCCCCTTCCAAGTGAAGGGCCCCGTGAAGGAGGAAGAGGAATAGTTCTAATAGTACAGTACTTTGGACATATGCAGTGTTCATAGCCATTTGAATCTATTTTGATTGGATTATGCTGGGCCCAACTTTGGAGTTTAAACACTGAGCCTGTGATATTAGACTTGGTCCTGAGATGAAAAGTAACTTTATATTGTAATCTAGTAGAATGGAGATCTTGAGAAGTGTTCCCTTCACAAAAAGTCACAGAGGGGAGTGTCAGAGATCACCTGTCAAAGTGGGGTGGGGAGGGAAGGCATAACAAGAGCCAGGAAGGATTTGATAAGGTGAGCGAGTCACCTCTGCTTGGGGAATGAGCCTAGGGTGGGGCTCAGGCTAGAATGTGAAACACAGAGGGACTCAGGGAAGGATTGTTGGATGCTGATGGCAGGCAGGGAGTCTCCCAGGAGGATGACAGTTCCAGCCTCTAAGATCTGTGGCCACAGAGGAGACAAGTCCAGGCACGAGTCAGAAATGCAGACTCCACCTAAGGACTCTGTAGAAAGCCAGGAGAGCAGAAGGGATGGATCAACAGGTCAGGACAGGACAGCCTGCAGCCTAGGAACCGAGAGCACAGAGACCCAAAGCAGAGGGTCTTCCTAAAGTTAAGGAAAGAGATTGATATCATGAATGCCACTCAAGAACTTCCATTCATCAAAAGACATTGTTAAGAGAATGAAAAGGCAGACCGCAGACTGAGAAAAATATTCACAACATGTATATCTGCAAAAGGATTCATATCTGAGAATATGTAAAGAATTCTTATGAATCAATAAGAAAAATACAAACCAAAGTTTATGAATGAACAAGAGACTCAATAGGCACTTCATTAAAGAGGGTATCCAAATGGCCAACAAGCATATGATAAGGTGCTCAGGGTTATTAGTCATCAGGAAAAAGCAAATTAAAACTTCAGTGAAACACACACATTACAGAAGGCCCCAAATTTAAAAACAAAACATTGACAATATCGAGCACTGGAGAGGATGTGGAGCGACTAAAATTCTTACACTGTAGGTGGGAACTGGTAAAAAGTGGTACTACCACTTTAGAAAACGGGCAGTAGTTACTGAAACAAAACATCAGTTCATACCCTAAGGCCCAGCAATTCCTAGGTAGAGGCCCAAGATTGCATTTGCTCAGCAATTGATGTACAAGAATATAGCTTAACATATTTTCCATGTTTATAAATAGAAATATTATATAAAGTTATATAGATATATATAACATTATTCATTATAGCACTAATGTGGACACAACACAAATTGCAGTCTATTTATGCAATGGAATATCATACAGCAATGAAAAAGATTGAACTCTTGTGATCCACAAAGTGGATAAACCTCACAGACATAACGTACAGTGAAAGAAGCCAGACACCAAAGAGTACACACCATGAGATTCCATCTACATGAAGGAAAAGCATGGGGAAAACACATCTATGTGCTAGAGGTTGGGGTAGAATTTACTTTTGCAGGGGGTATTGATTGAGAGGGGGCACAAGGGCACCTTCTGTGGTGCTAAATTATAAATATTATTGACTTTCTGAAAAGTGATTTGGAAATGCAGTCAAGTAAAAGCAGCTGGCTATACTGTGGACTCAGTCCCCTGACTGTGGTTTTATGTTACAAGAAGATTTCACTGGGGCAGATGAGCATGAAGAGAGTGCAGAGGCAAGCGACAGACTGGAACAAGATTTCTACAGTAGATACGTCTGACGAAAGGCTGTATACAGTTAAAAGTGTACAGAAGATGCAGTCTAGGAAAAAAAAAACAAAACTGAATGGCCAAGAAGCATAAGGAAAGGTTACTCTTCAGGGAAACTCAAATTAAAACCACAATTTGATACTAATATACATCCACCCAAATGACTGAAATAAAAAAGACTGGCGACAACCAAGATGGATGGTATCTTGAGCAATAGAACTCTCCTACACTGCTGATGGGAGTGCAAAATGGGATAGCCACTTTGCAAACTGGCTGTATCTACTAAAGCTTAATGTGCCCAGCAAGTTAGGGCTCTGTGTGGCTGGTCTAGGAACCAAGTTAAATAAGAACAGGGGAAGCACCAGGGATTTTGGCTAATGAAGTCCACCAGGCTTGGAAAACCCCATACCAAATGTCTGGGTTTTCCTTCGATTCTAGCAGAGTTCCTTATGCAAAAATCCCAGCATTGTATAGGTTTACATAAAGGGGAAGAGGGATTGTCCATGTTTAGTTCAGAATAGTAATGGAGGTGACAGGTCAGGTCTGCTAGAAGAAATGGCTAAACCAGTCAGAAAACCTGGAGAGAGCCCTAGAAAACTTTGAAGTGAGTGGGCAAGTCAGGATGGCTACAGGGTTCTCTCCAAGGGTGCCAAGTGAAAAGACCAAGAAAGCCACTCACCTTTTCCCACTGCTGTCCAGGAGATGGTCCTCTCCCTTCCTAGAACTCTTGCCGCTGATGGCTGGCGTGGACCACACACACAAGTGTCCTAAGCAGAGGTGTTTCTGCAGCCCTTCTGTATTTGATGAGCCAGGGCTGCAGGAACTGAAATGAGAGATCACATTCACTGTGAAAATCCAGCTTGGAGGGAAGGACAAAGGGGATGGAGGAGGGATGTGGGGGAAGGGGAGCAAAGTGACCGAAGAAGCAAGGAAGGCCAGAGCCAACGGAAGCCTGAGGCCCAGTCTTCCGGCTATCCTCGTGTGAATCCATCCATCAGCGCACACTTCTGGTCACACATCAATGCTTCCCATGAAAATTGGTGCCGGGATGGACGGGCTCCAGGGTGACTCATAACAAACAGCAAATGGCAGAAGGATGGCTGGGGATTTGACATCTGTTCTTTGGCCCGTCATTAAAACTCCTTTCCCCTAAACACTGAGGATGGTAGTTATAAGTACCAGCCTTTGCATGTCACTGTCAGAGTATTTTTTCCTAGTCTGAGAATTTTTCTCAGGAGATGTAACCAATGAAACAGCCACCCCAAACTTCCCAGGTCACATGTCCAAGTTCCAAGTTACGATTATCTTAGGGCAGCTAAATCCTTGAACAAAATATGAAGTGGGAGATCTAGCCCTCTGGCAAATGAAATAGTTTTTTTTTTTTTTTTAAGTAGTACTAAACTTCAACCTTATTCACATTATTCTGTTTATTTGGCTCTGAGATTTGGGAGGCTAACTCTTTTTCAACCTCATGTTCATTGTTGTCACCATCTACTGACGTGTATTTGGTGCCTATTAGGTGTAAATGCTGCATTTCTCACAGAGGAGATTTTTTTTTTTCCCTAAAAGTTACCAGTAGAATGGCATGAGGTTGCTAAATCCTAGGAAGGAATTCAAGTTGCTCAGTTGTGTCCGATTCTTTGCAACCCCATGGCCTATACAGTCCATGGATTTCTCCAGACCAGAATATTGGAGTGGGCAGCCTTTCCCTTCTCCAGGGAATCTTCCTAATCCAGGGATCGAACCCAGGTCTCCCTCATTGCAGGTGGATTCTTTACCAGCTGAGCTACCAGGGAAGCCCCAAAACAGTGGAGTAGGTAGCCTATCCTTTCAGCAGATCTTCCCTACCCAGGAATTGAACCAGGGTCTCCTGCATTGCAGGCGGATTCTTTACCAACTGACAAGCCCTGATATTAAATTTGCATTCTTCCCATTCTTCTGTCCATAGGGGTTTCCAGGCAAGAATAGTGGAATGCGTTGCCATTTCCTTCTCCAGGGGATCTACCTGACACAGGGACTGAACCCACATCTCCTGCTTGGCAGACAGATTCTTTACCTCTGAGCCATGGAGCCTGATGACTAAATCCTAAGGTACCATTTATTAATTCACTCATTCATTCATCCACTCAAAGAAACTTTATTGAGCCTCTACCATGTGCCAGGCATCAAGTAGATGCTGATGACACCAGAGAGAGCCTCAGGATAGAAGTAGCTTCTGCCTGCCCCCTAGATGTTTATAGTCCAGTGAAGGAGAAAGATTTTCATTTTAAAAACCATGCCTTTCTGCACATTTCACCCTTTCCCTAACCCTCAACTACCTGAAATAGATAGTTGTTGATCTTAGGATAATCAGGAACACATAGTGGGAAATATACTTGCTACTTGAGAGGGCTACAGACTGGGGGAGAAATAAGCAAACTGGTCCAGGGGACTGATGGTCCCATCATACATTGTACAGGGTTGGGTTGGATGGAGGGCAGCTGTGGTATCCTTCAAACTCAGAGATGTGATCTGGCAGGAAGAACCGCAGGTATGTTGTTATTGTCCTTATTTGGCTATGTGAAGCCTACGAGGTCAAGAATCCCCAAAACTGACTGCAGAGATTAGGTGGAAACTGAGAGGAGAGGTGAGGCCTCAGAACAGGTGGACCTGACTGAGATCAAAGGGAACATCGTTCTAGGTCTATCTCACCTTGACTCTGAGTGAGTCTCCACTGACAAACAAGAATGGTGAGATTTCAGCTAGTGCTGCCCCCTACCCAGGAAAGAGGAAAGATGATGGAATACATGCTGCCATCCAGTTTACGAGGTTTCCCTGTTAGCTAAGCCATGAGATAATCTGCCTACAATGCAGGAGACCAGGGTTCAATCCCTGGGTTGGACACAACTGAGTGACTAACACATCTGGCTTACCAAGCTCCTTCACATATGTGGGTGCACTTATTTCTGTTAACAGCCTTTAGAACTGGCAAGGCTGGCCCTGTCACAGGTGAGACAAGGGAGACTTTCTCTAGGTAAAACACTCTGCCCCGAACCACACAATCAATTTGTGGGAGAGCAGGGATTTGAACCCATTCCCTCTGACTGTTATTCCTTCCACAGGCATAAATTTTATTTGACCTTGCAGAGTTGAGAGCATGGATGAACCTCCCTTCCTCCACCCCATAAAAGGAGCCCAGAACCTCCCAAGGTGAAGGTCTGCTCCTGAGCTTGGCAAATAGCATTGAAGATTCTGCCAAGAAGGAATCTTGCATTTGCTGGACACTTCTTGGGAGGGCCTTGTCTCCCTGTGTGCTGAAGAGAAACAAATGTCAGCCACGGGTTCTTAGCCTCCAACATTAAGTCCACTCTGGGAGCCTCTTCCATAGACAGATTGAGAAAGAGACATTCCTGCTGGCCTACCTGGCCAGCTCCATGCACATGGGAGACACACAGCTGTCCCCATCATATGATTCTAGAGCAGTGCTCAGTACATTTCCTGGAAAGGGCTGGGTAGTATATGTTTTAGGCTTTGCGGGCCATTTGGAAACTACTTGACTGCTCCTGCAGCACCCAGGGACAATGTGTGAATGAACAGGTATGCTCCAGGAGAACTTTTGGACTCTGAAAGGTGAATGTTATAGAATGTTCCCATGTCACAAAATATGCTCTTCTATTAATTTTTTTTGCAACCACTTAAAAAGGTACACACCATTCTTAGCTAATGAACCACATAAACTGACTGGCGGGCCATGGAAGGGCTATAACTTGCCAAGCCCTGTTCCAGAGGATCGAAGAGGCTTGTCAGTCATAAATATGGCTCCCACGTGAACTGCGTATTCCACCATCGGTACTTTGTTTCTTCGGGGGTTAAACTATACCTCTATAGATTCTTCTTTTTAGAGGCAGATATCCTGAGAGGAGGAGCATATTAAATTCCTAACAACTTCATTTAACAAATTAATAAGATGAGTTAGGATGTCAGTACCATGAAGGCAAGGAGTGTTTCAGCTGTTTTGTTCACTGCTCAGTTCATTAAGAGCTTATGACAATGAACTCAGTTTTAGAGATGCTCTGAACAAATTCTGGTTGAGTGGATGAATGAACTTTCTCCTCTGATCTGAAAGACCACCAGAAGAGGCAGCTAGGAGCACTCAGTGAGGGCAAGAGGTGCCAGGGGAGATGGGTAGAAGTGATGAAAATAAAGCATAAAAGTTAATGATGTTCCTGGGCCCCTGGTCTGGGAGATGCTCAAGTCTGCTGATGCTCCAGGAAGCCCATGGACTTGGAAGAGGTGGGGCATGGGGTGCGCCAGAGCCCACAGAGCCTGGGAAGGGTGTCAGGAAAGTACCAGTGGCTACGCTGGCGCCGCCTGGAGAAGTGGCACTGAGGCCTGATGGCTCACACACCATTTCAATGGAGTGGTGTGGTCCCTGCCAAGGAAAACATAAGAACTTGACAGATCTGGCAATTCCCTGGAATATTAAAGTCGAAAGGGCCTTTTGGGAGATGGGATGCATCTGGACAGACGAGATGTTAAAACCCACTTCCGCCATAGGGATGAGCCAAGGAAAGGGAAGGCTGAAAGAGGGGAGACAGTGAAGACCCTCCCTCAGCAGTCATGCATTTTCCTGGGTCACACACATCATCAAATGTTGTAGGAATAAATTAATGTGATGGCTGTATGAGTGTTACTAAAAATAACCAGGATTTCTCACTGCAACTACAATGAAAACTATCAAACTGGACACTTACTGGATGGAAAAGGTCTTGGAGATGAGCTGTACCAGTAAAGGGGCTTGATTTCTCACCCTGAGAAATCTCTCCATGTGCAGAGATGAACCATCAGCCGTCCCCTGGCTGCCCTCTTAACTGATCCGTATCTCTTGCTTATGGCCTCTTACATCTGATGTGGTGACTTCCAAACTTGGTAAGTCTGGACCAAATCAGCCACTTTATCTCTGGTTAGATGAGTCAAGCTGGGGCTGAGTGAGACCTCCCAGATGTTGGTGCAGGGAGTAGGGTTCCCTAACACCCGGGCAGGGAGCCCCAGCTTGGGGAGGCACCAGTATGACAAACTCAGTTCCCCATTGGCAGCCAGGGCGTGTACCTGCAACAGGGAAGGTCAATACTTGGCACCAACATGAGAATCACAGAACATTAAGGAGGGCTCATGATGAGTTGTGGAGACACAGGCTGCATCTGTGCATGCTCAGTTGCTCAGCTGTGTCCAGTTCTTTTGACCCCATGGACTGAAACCCACCAGGCTCTTCTGTCCATGGAATTTCCCAGGCAAGAAATACTGGAGTGGGTTGCTATTTCCTTTCTCCAGGGGACCTTTCTGACCCAGGGATCAAACCTGCATCTCTTGCATCCCCTGCATTGGCAGGTGGTTCTTTTACCAGTGCGCCCCCTGGGAATCCCACAGGCTGCAGGTCTCTTCCTTAATGCACCCAAGGTGGCATAGCATGGGAAGTAAGAGTTCAGCAGACCTAGACTGTATTCTCAGCCTTCATCTCACTTAACTTTCTGACTTGGGGTAAGTTACTTGACCTTATAGTAGCTTGCTTTCAGCAGCTGTAAAGTGAGTAATATCTACCTCATTGACTTGTATGAGGGTTGATTGAAATAACATGTGTGATGCTACTAGTACAGTGCCTGACATGTAGGTGATGTGTGGTACACAGTATTTTCTGTTGTTATTTTTGAATTGCTGTTTTTTGAGACCATTTTCATTTGCTGTTATTCAGCAAGGTTTCCTCTCCCCATTGCCTCCAGTCTCTACGAAGAGAAAGGAACCTCTCCATGTCTCCCCACATGTCACCACCTGCTTCTCCAACTTGCCTGCCCAAGTCCCCCAGTGGAAAGGAAGGTGGGCATGTTTCCAGCTGGGTATGGCTCAAAGTGGCCCTCTACTTTTGTGAAGTTCCTTTCACGTCTCAGTTTTGACTTAAACGTTTCAGCCAATTTTATATTTTACTTCATGAAATGTTTTCATAGACTGTCTTATACATTTGTTCCCGCATTATCTTGAAGTAATGCCAAGGCTCCGAGAAGACAAGTGATCACCTTGAACACATGGAGAATCTCAAGCCAACATGATTTCTGCCTCTGGGCACGTTAGCAGATCAAGAGAGGGAGGCCCAGGTCAGACCATCAGGGATGACTTCATGAAGAGGCTTTCATGGAGACTGGAGCTGGCCAAGCAGGACTTGGACATGAGGAAAGAGCGAAGAAGGTAAATGAGCAAGGCCTGGAGAATACAAATGAAACTCTCAAAGAACCACAAAGAAACTTTGTTCCCGAAACTGGGGACCGGGGTTCTTTCTCAAATGAAAGTCACTAATCTTTGTGTCTCGTTCCAGTAAAACCTGACCCCACAGGAGCCAGATCAGCCGCCCCAAGGCCATCAGTCACCTTCAGCAGCCACGCGGTCTCTTCTCTCTCCTCCCTCGCTCCCTACACATTTGCCATCTGGACGGGAGGCCCCGTGCAAGCATGGCTGGCGCCAGGCTTTGCTCACATGCCTCCCTCAGGACTTACGGTCATTAAGAAAGTTCGCATAATGAGCACTTTGGCCTCAAAGCACCCAGCCTTCCCTGCCCCTCTCACAGCCAGCCTGTGGGTTCCGCCCTCCCCTGTCCCAGGCCGGCACCTTCTCATGGTGGGAATCGTCCTGGATTCCCTCCCTCTCTCCCCTCCTTTCTCAGGACAGCTTCCTTCCTGGAAGTGTTAACAAGGGCTGAAGGCCAAGGGGAGGGTGAATCATGAAGCTCAATCAGTTCTGCTACATAAAGCGTGAGCTGCCCCAGCATGCTGACCTAACTTGCTTTTTATCATGAGAACACTCCCATTTTTCTCCTCCAATGCCAGCCGGCTTCCTCCAGGTTCAAGCAGAAACATCATGGAAGCAGATCAAGGTACATTCAATCCCTCCCACCGGCACATTCGCCACCTTGGAAGAAGGTCCAAAGAAGGCTAATACAGGATGGTGCCCCTTGGAGCTCACCAGGTCCTAAGAATTATTTCATGAAGTTTGTTCTGTATTTTGAAATGACAGTTTGTGCCCCTGGGGCCTGGTTGTAAGGAAAATGAGGCAAGTGGACCTCTTTTTCCTCATCCAAAGCAGGTATCTGGGTTTCTGCAGATGGGCTCTGTCTGTTCACTTGTTGAGTATATCATAGGTATCAGTGAATAACTGGATGAACGATTCATTGGTTTCCAGCCATCATGTTTAGACATCTAGTCCTTTCCACACAGAAACCAATGTGGGGAACATCAGCATAAGAGGACTCTTTAATTTGGGGAGATAGAGGTTGCTGTGAGGCAGCACACAGTGGTATAGGGGACTTGGCAGAAAGAGGAAATCTGGAGAACAAGCTTAGGTTTTTTAATACAGATATGATTCCAACCCCGCTCCTCAGCTGTAAAATGGGCATGATGCTTCCTAAGTAACTGGTATGCGTGTGTGCTAAGTTGCTTCCATTGTGTCTGACTCTTTATGACCCTGTGGACTTTAGCTCACCAGACTCCATGGGATTCTCCAGACAAGAATACTGCAGGGGGTTGCCATGCCCTCCTCCAGGGGATCTTTACAACCCAGGGATCATAGCAGCATCTCTTATGTCTCCTGCATTGGCAGGCGAGTTCTTTACCACCAGTCCCGCCTGGGAAGCCCCAAGTAACCAGTAGGCTCTGAAACAATTTAGCCAAAATGGGCACTTAGCAAAGGGTTTAATACATCCTACATTCCAACCGTGATCATTTACTTCTTCTTTGGTAATCAAATTCAAGCTGGAAAGGTGGATCCTTTGGAAGAGAATGATGTGCACACTTTAGACAGTGGAAGTCAGCTTCTGAAATTCCTTCTTTCTAGATGTGGCTCCGATGGAAAATACAGAGAGTGCACTGGAGAACTGGGACATATCATGAACACTGGATGCTCTGCCTTTCAAGGCTATGAAGGAGCCTCCTGATGGTCCCCACATCAAACCATGCCTGGGTGTTTTAGCAGTCATGAGATTCTAGGTCAGACAGAACCTGGGTACTGATACTGGGAGGTCTTTCTTGGGCTCTGACTTTGTCTCCCTCTGGCCTGCTAATGGGACAGTGCCTAAGCTTAAAGTCAACAGGTGGCCAAGAGTGGCTTCAAAAGTCTCCTTACTGCTTTGGGAGGGGACTTGGAGATGCCTGAAAGCTAGAGAGCAGAGCGGATCCCATAAAGTCACTGCACTTTGTCAGTTAGTCATGATAGATGACACCAAAGTGCCTTGTGTCCCCTTCTCTGGACTTGTCCCCTGCTTGTGGCCTTCTGACCCTGGACAGCAAGCCTCAGCTCTTCCAATGCTTTCTGCACTCTGGTCAAGGCCAGATGCTTCCCTGACAGAGGCAGGATCCTTCTTCCACATGGGGGTGATGACCTGGCCACGGCTCCACCAGGGTTTGTGTTCCCAGACTGAACTGGATAGAATTTGTTCAGTATCTGTTTAGCTTAGACAACCCCACTGAACGTCAGGAACAAGTCAGAAGACCAATGATGTTTCTGCAAAACAGGTTTTGCCTGTTTGTTTTTGTTTTACTGTTTCAACAAGAGGAAAAGAACTACAGAATTTTGTAAATCAAACCTTGTTTTTTTGTGAAGTTTCCTTTATTTAGATCATACCTTTTTTCCCAGGAAGCTAGTAAGTAAACAGAATGTGTCCTAGAGGTAGGTGTGGCGGAGCAACGACATAAAAAGCTGCAGTGGTCTGCTTGGATCACACAGCACAGGTGAGCCAAGGGGAAGGAGAGGCAGCACTGAACTTAATTTTCCAAACCTCTGGTTTACAATTCTCTCTGGCAGTGGCATGCATTTTTGACTTAACATTTTTCCAAATTTGCTCTTCAGACTGCAGTCCGAGACAAGGCTATTATACCGGTTCTGGAGGTGAAGCGCACCCATGTCAACCAAAAGGCTTCCTGCTGTCAAATTCTCCCTGGTTGGCCCCTAAGGCCCTTGCTTCTGGCTTCCCACCGCAGCTGGGGTGCTCTCCCTAGCCGGAGTGTCCCCATTGTTTGTTCTCTGCTTCTGCTCCTCCTCCGAGATGGCTGGGGATGGTTGGAACATACATATGGCCAGGCACACTGGACCCGGCCAGGTTTCCGTCTTCAGTTTTCTTCTCAGTGCTGCTCATGTCCTATTGTTCATACCATTTGACTTTCCACCCCACTCCTGCCTTCAATTTCCAAGTTATCTCACTCTTACATCACCTCCATCCCTAGCCTTAGTTTCAGCACATGAATGTATGTCATTTGTTCCTTCCTCGACAGGCTGCCAGTACTCTCACCCCCACCCTTGCCTTTATCTCTGGCCCCTCACGCCTCCTCCTTGCTGCTTTCCAAGGTCAATCCCTCCACCCCTTTCTGCTGCCCCCTAATCATGCTCTATAAAAGTCCCCTCTCTGATATCTTTTCAATCTCTCCCTCCTTACTAATTCCCCATTAAATATTGTTCAAGGGCCTGTTACCCTCCAAAAAAGCTTTCCTTTCACACCATCACTGTGAAACCTCTTTGCCTCCACTCTTGCTGCCTCTGCTTCCCACCACCCTTTTACTTAAGACTGTCCTCCCAGAGGTAACTAATGCTTGTCTTCTTTATTGCTGAACCCAACCAGCTCAGCATCTCCCTTTCTGGGGCCTCCTTGAAGCATCAGAAAAGTGTTCCAACTCCTCTCAAAACTCTCCTCCCTTTTCCTCTTGGCTCAACTCCTACTCCCCCTGCTGTCCCCTCTGGTCTGTTGCATTGGCTCCTCTCAGTGTGGAAGTTCCTCTCCTATTTAGGTCCATTTCTCCCTCTGCTGTCCCTTGGATATTGTCTCATGAAAGTCACTGCCAAGAATTCCAACTCCATATATCTAGTTGGAACATATGCTTTTTTCTCTCTCTCTCTTCCCCCCTCCCCAAATCACTTCTCTCAGAGTTCCCTGTCTCTGTCATGGCCATGAACATCTTTCCAGGCACCCTGAAAACAGCAGACTACTTGCTGGTGCCTCCCTTGTTTCCACCACGTCTCATTGGTTGACCTCTGCCCGGTCCCCAGCACCCATTCCCTCTCTCCAGCATCATTCCTGGTGCCTCGCAGCACTCCTCCCCCCTGACCTGGGCTATTGAAATAGCCTCTGGCCCCACTTCTGACATGTCTTCATTTGGACTTCCCTGGTGGCTCAGACAGTGAAGCGTCTGCCTACAATTCAGGAGACCTGGGTTCAATCCCGGGGTCTGGAAGATCCTCTGGAGAAGGAAATGGCAACCCACTCCAGTACTCTTGCCTGGAAAATCCCATGGATGGAGGAGCCTGGTAGGCTACAGTCCATGGGGCCCAATGAGTGGGACACGACTGAACGACTTCACTTTCACTTTCTGGCCCCCTTGCCTCCACTGTCTTCCTTGCTCAGCCTGCTCTCTTTTAGGGCTCACAAGGTCTATAACAAACACACAGTGGGGCCACATCACCACTGCCTCACCCACTCACCCCCGCAAGGCTCCAACATATTTAAGAGTGCCTGTGGTTTGCAAAATAAAGCATGGCTTCTGTAGCCTGCTGATCAGGGCTCTCAATATAGCCATGGCCCCAGCTCACCTTCAATTCCATTTCCCACCACTCTTCCCACACCACCAACACTCCCCTCCACACATCCCACAGACACCTTATTTTCCTTTCATTTGAGACCACTTGTCATTCTCTAGATACAACTTTTACTTTCACACCTCCATATTACACATTTAATCTTTCATGCTTATGCTGGTTCCTTGCCCTGGAATATCATTCTCTCCTTTTGAAGTCCTACCCACCTTTTCAGCCTAGTCATCTCCATGAGGCTTTCTCTTCTTCCTCTTGACATAGCTCACTGCTTCCTCCCCTGAGGTCATGTAGCATTTTGTTTTGTATTTCCATTATAGCACTTGGCAGGCCTAGCAACATAGCTGAGACATGGTGAGAACTTAATCTTTGCTGAATGAACAAGTGAAGGCATGAGTCAAGTGTCCCACTGTTGTGCGGTGAAACAAGTATAATCACTTGAGTGATAGATGACAGCACTCTCACAGTATTTATACCTTGGGTTCATCAGAATCTCAGCTCAGACTCAGTCAAGGACCAAAGGAGCAGCCCTCCAGCTTCACTTCCTCACTGCATCTCCATTCTTCCATCTGGGGCATGGGCTTCTCCTCTGCCCCTTTACCCTGGGTTACCTTAAATCTCTTTAGTCACTAAGTCATATCCGACTCTTTGTGATCCATGAACTGCAGCATGCCAGTCTTCCCTGTCCTTCACCATCTCCCTGAGTTTGCTCAAACTCATGTCCATTGAGTCTGATGCCATCCAACCATCTCATCCTCTGTTGCCACCTTCTCCTCTTGCCCTCAATCTTTCCCAGCATCAGGGTCTCTTCCAGTGAGTCGATTCTTTGCATCATGTGGCCAAAGTAGTAGAGATTCAGCTTCAGCATCAGTCCTTCCAAAGAATATTCAGCGTTGATTTCCTTTAGGATTGACTGGTTTGATCTCCTTGCTGTCCAAGGGACTCTCAAGAGTCTTCTCCAACACCACAGTTTGAAAGCATCAATTCTTCGGCACTCAGCCTTCTTAAGTCTGCTGCTGCTGCTGCTGCTAAGTCACTTCAGTCGTGTCCAACTCTGTGCAACCCTATAGACGGCAGCCCACCAGGATCCTCTGTCCCTGGGATTCTCCAGGCAAGAATACTGGAGTGGGTTGCCATTTCCTTCTCCATGAAAGTGAAAAATGAGAGTGAAGTCGCACAGTCGAGCTCGACTCTTAGCAACCCCATGGACTGCAGCCTACCAGGCTCCTCCGTCCATGGGATTTTCCAAGCAAGAGTACTGGAGTGGGGTGCCATTGCCTTCTCGGCTAGCAGTCGTTTAATCAAGGGACTATTTACTTCTTCACAGAGCCACCATGAAGGTGTCTTCTGGCTATGACATCAGTCACCCCACTTCTTTGCCCTCACTCCTTCCAAGAGTTCCCCTCCTGCTATTCAGATTCTGGTAAACTTGGGTGCTTTTTCTTTCACCCTCTCAGGATGGGCTTTACCTTGCCCATCATTGACATTGTAGTGGAGATCTCAGTCCCTATGTTTCCTTCCCTCCAAAACCTCTATAGTCAAGCCTCTTCTGTGAAAGGTTCACCCCCTTTTAAAGGTGCAAATTGGCACATTTGGAAAAGGGCAGGGGAGTTTTGAGACGCTGAGATCCATCCTCCTGCTCCTGAAATCTTCAAGCAACCATCTCCTCTATTTCCCACCTCAGTAAACTCAGGGAGGCAGGGACCACACAGATGCCCTGAACACAGATGTCCTAGCACGTGGCCCGAGGAAGCCAGGCTGGGGTAGGACAGCTTGCAATTCTGGCCAGCCCCAAAGGTGAGTCAGCCTCCCTACAGGCAGCCCCTGGCTCCTCTCCCCCAGCCTGGAGGGAAGATGCCAAGATGCCGAACTGCACACCTTGTGGGTAGCGGCTGACACTGCCTCCCCCCGCCCCCACCCCCGCCTCTGCGCATGCTCCACATGGCGGTGGGCCTCACACATCCTTGCTGGCACTGGATGAAGGGGCCTGGGAGGCTCCGGAGCAGCCACTGCCCTGGGAAGCCATCTCTCTAGTGGTCAGATGAGACCCAGGCCGTCCGGGGGAGAGACAGCGCCTCACTCCGGTCGTGAGTCCACGCCTGTCCCTGCCCAGATCTGACTGCGCCGAAGCCTTCTGT
Organism: Cervus canadensis; assembly: GCF_019320065.1. Classification (NCBI taxonomy): domain Eukaryota; kingdom Metazoa; phylum Chordata; class Mammalia; order Artiodactyla; family Cervidae; genus Cervus; species Cervus canadensis. Next base: position 26,596,229 of record NC_057390.1, read on the forward strand.
CCCCACGCAGCGGGTGGAAACGGAGCCACCCGTTTCCCTACAAGAGCCAAGGTTGGAAGGCCGCCTCCTTTGCCGTGGCTTGAAGTGGTTTGCACCGACTGAGTCCAGAGATGTAATAACCGTTCTCTATTTTCTATGAGAAGATTTATTCAAAAATAAATTTAGCTAAGGGGAAAAAGTTATAAAAAAAAAAAAAAGGAAAACAGAGGGACAGATTTTCTTGTTGACCGGTTGCCAGGGATTGAAACGTTGAGGCAGCCAGTCCCTTCGGAGGAGACAGCTGTAACATTTCACGGTGTAAAGTCAGCGAATTTCCACCGGCTTGCCTGCCAGAGACCGCAAAATGGTTTCAAACAACGGCTCGCTTCATGATATTTGTGTGTGTGTGTGTGCGTGTGGGTGCGCGTGTGTATGTGAGTGCGCGTGTGTTTGAGAAAAAGGCGAGGGTGGGCAGAGAAGGAGCGAGAGTGTCCTCCCGCGGCCGGCCGAGTGGGCAGGGGCGCGGGGGCCGATTAATGAAAATGTTTCGCTGGCACGAGGGGTTTGATTGCCCCACTGCAAAATTGCTTGCAGATTTGAAAACAGCATGTTTCATTTCAAACTCATTCTCTTGCCATACATTAGCACTTGTCAATGTAACCATTAAGCACAGGCAGTGCAGAAATTTAATTACAAAACCATTTATTTTATTGAAAGAAAAATAAACCCAAGCTACCTCAAATGCATTAGGTAGGTTCAAAACATGTTCAGCTGATAACACCCAAGGGTAGGGAGGCTGCCGCAGGAATAAATGCGTCTTTCATGTGCGGTGGGGACTCGATATTAGAAACAGCTGCCTATAGGTCGCTCTTTATTTAAGTTCAATTATGAATTAAAAAACAACTGATTTAATGAAGGGACTTTTTATATCTGAAGTTACTCAGCTGTGGTATGCATTCTTCTCTTCCCATTTTTGCCTCCCCTTTCGGGCGTTTGAATTAAAAATGTTAATTAGGCAAACAAGACTTTTTATTGAATGGGGTCTCCCTCCTCCCCTCTCCAACCCCCACCCCCCCATCTCAGGCTTGTCTTTTGTTCTCCTAATGGTGGAAGAACGCGCGGTCTGTGGTATTAAAGGAAGTCACAAAAATGTGCTAAACACATCAAAAAGTCTCCAATCTGTGTCTTATTTATGTCTTCTTCCCCTCTCCCCCATGTGCGTCTTCTGGGCGGTTGGAAAGCCGGCAGCGTAAGGCTCTCTGGTGAAATAATAGATTTGGGTCAAGCCGTAGGCTGATGTCATGCTGGAGACGGCTTCTCTTAGCACTAATGAGCTGCCAATAACGCGTCTGTTTTACTATTCTGCTGGAAAGGGGAAAAACGAGTTATAACCTTAGCGGTTTGGACTGATTTGTCAATTTAAAGTGCTTTTTTTCCTCCCCCTGTCTGAGATATCTACCCACAATTTCTTACAGACATCTCCTGCAGTCCACTCAAAGGAGGAATCTGGAACGCAAAGGTTTCTGGTTGTTTTTTTTTAACTTTCTCTAGTGAGAATGTGAATCTAAAATTTCAGGGAGGCATCATTTGTTTGGCAGGAAGTGGGAAGCAGGATGTAGATCCCACAGAGGGGGCTCTGGGACTGAAATTTCAGTTTGAACTCTTGGAACCAAACTTACCCACAGTAGCGGACCTGTGACACTGAGATAGAGTGGGTTTACATGTGTCATTGTTTTGCAGGGTGAGACCTAAGGAGGGCATCCTGGCCCTTTTCAGAAGGGCCTCCACGCCTCCTTTGCCTCCTGCAGGACCGCTGTGACCCTCTCTGGGTGGGGGTGGGGGGTAGGGGAATGGGCTGTGATTGTCCAAACTGGGCTGAAACCTTCCAGGAGCAAAACTTGAGCAGCCACACTGTCCTGGCATCTTGGAAATTGGCTTGATGGGCAATTTCTGGGTCTCAGGCTGAGACCTAGGTGGTCTGCTCTGCTCCTGACATGCACTCTCCATGCCAAAGACCCAGGGAGCCTGAGGCAAGAAAAACATTCAGAAATAGAGAAACTCACCACTTTTACCAATAGATTTAGATAATCACTTGTTTGGGAGGGAGGAAAAGGGGCAGAAGCATTCAGGATAAGGGAGTTGGGAGGGGCAGGTGTTTGTCCTATTTTAATATTCTAAGACAATTGGAATCTAACTTGAGGCCTGTAAATCAAGGAAGCCCCAGAATAGAGTGGACCTCCATCCTGTTATCACATGTGCACCCAGCAGAGAAAATAGCAAAACACTATTAAACATTCACTGGTGGGGTCAAGAAGGTGATGGCCCATTTTGACCCAGCCAAGGAGATGCCTATATTCCATGACTGCGTGTAAGAAAGAACAGGAGAAAAAGGGGGATGATGGGAAGAGAGGGGTGATTGGCTAATGCACAGTTACTGAAAGAACTGCCATTAGGAATACGTGCTATAGACTTTATGAACATTTCATTTCACTCAGTAAAAGCTCATGCCAACACCACATTCTTCTGCTTATGTCTCTCCCTCTTCGGTGCTTGGGATGGATGGAGGTGTTTCTGCTGGCTTTCAGCTCTTGTTAAAGGTGCAATTTCTAATTAAGTGATGTTTCCTGGCCTGGGCTGCAGGCAGGAGAGTTCCAAAACTGTATCCTAGCTTTAGAAACAGCAATGGTTTTAAAAATGAAAGCAAGTCAGTGGATTACTCAAGAATGATTTCTTTTATTCTTGTTGTCTTTGGGAGTAAGAAGTAAATTCCTAGGAAACAGAAGAGGTTTCCTCTCCTAGGTGTTGACTTGGCAAAGCAGATGGAGCAAACAAGTTCTTCAAAACCATCCTGTGGCTTAGAAGCAAGAATTAGGGAAAGTTAAATGAGCTTTCCTCCACAGTAGCCTTCTGAGCAGTGTAAATGGATAAAGAAAATATACATATATACATATGTATATACACACACATATGCAATGGAATATCATTCAGTCATAAAAAGGAAGGCCATTTGCTACACATGGATGAGTCTGGAGGGCTTATGCTAAGTGAAATAAGCCAGACAAAGACAAATACTGTATGGTATCACTTATATGTGGAATCTTACAAAAAAGAAAAGCTGATTTCATAGAAACAGAGAGCAGAATCCTGATTTCTAGGATCTGGGGGAGAAGGGAGAAATGGGATAATGTAAGTCAAAGGGTACAAATTTTCAGCTATAAGAAGAATAAATTCTGAGGAGCTGATTTACAGCATGGTGACTATAGTTAATATGGTATTAAGTACTTGAAAGTGTCTTAGAATAGGTCTTAAGCATTCTCACCACAAAAAACTCATGTTAACTATGTGAGATGATATGTATGTTAATTGTCTTGATCTTGATAATCAGATCTTGATATATATATGCAAGAGACATAAGAGATGCATGTTCAATCCCTGGGTCAGGAAGATCCCCTGGAGGAGAAAATGGCAACCCATTCCAGTATTTTTGTTAGGAAAATCCCAAGGACAGAGGAGCCTGGCAGGTTACAGTCCATGGGGTCAAAAAGAGTCAGACATGACTGAATGACTAAGTACACATTATTTATATAATATATATTATAAACTATTATATATAACATATATTATACAATAGAATATTTATTATAATCACAACATATTGTGTATTATAATATAATATAATAATTATACATTATATAAATAAAATATATAACATTATATTATTATATATATGGCAGAAGAAAAAAATTAAAAAATTTACAATTATAGCAGGATAGTTTAACACCTCTTTCTGATAGAACCACCAGACAAAAAGTTCAGTAAAGATATAAGATTCAGAACAACTTATTGATATTTATTTAACACCACACCCAAGAAGTGAAGGACATTATTTTCAGCTGTACAAGTTTACCAAGAGAGGCCATATCCTGGGCTAAAAAGCAAGTCCTAATAAAACAAAAGATTGAAATAATAGTAGTGTGTATCCTCTAATCACAATGTAATTAAATTAGGTATCAATAAAAATAAGATACCTAGAAAAAAATCCAAATATTGGGAAATTAAATACACATTTCTCAACAACCCATGGGTGAGAGAAGAATCAGAGAGAAACAAGAAAATATCAGAAATGAAGTGATAGCAAAAATACAATAAAACTTGAGAGATATAGCTAAAAGAGTGCTTAGAGGGAATTTTATGGCTTTAAATGCTTATATTAGAAAAGAAAAATGATCTAAAATCAGTGACTTAAGATTCCAGTCGAACCCAAAGTAAACCAAAGTCCAAATCCATGGATATGGAACCCAAGGATATGGTGAGCCAAATATACTAGGCCATTTTATTATAAGGGACTTGAGCATCAATGAATTTTGGTATCTGAGGGGGTCCTACAACTGATACCCTGTGGATACCAAGGGAGGACTGTAGAACAAACAATAAAGATGAGAGCAGAAATGAATGTGGTAAGAATTAGACACACAATAAAAATAATTAATAACCCCCAAACTTGTTTCTTTCTAAAGAACAAAGTATTTTATTAAAGAACAAGTATTTTATTAGACTGTTCAAGAAAAAGAGAGCACAAATTATCAATATCAGAAATGAAAAGGGATTATCAAGACAGATCTTACTGACATGAAAATAATAAAAAGAGAATATGGGTTAAAGTCACTCAGTCATGTCCAACTCTTACCCAGGTCTTCTGCATTGAAGGTGGATTCTTTACCATCTGAGCCACAAGGGAAGCCCAAAAGAGAATATGGGAATGTTTGTTATAAAGGACTTTATATCAATAATTTATACAATATAGATGAAATAGAAAAATTATTTAAAACTATAAATCTCTAGCATTTACACTACATGAAACAGAAAATCTAAATTCTAGGCACAGGTGATTTCACTGGTAAATTCTATCAAACATTCCAAGAAGAAAAAACATCAAACTTATACAAACTATTTCAGAAAATAGAGAAGAATGGGGTATACTTCTCAACTTGTTTCATGATGTCTGCAAAATTTTAATACTAAACCCTGTCAAATACATATATAAAGGGGCTAATATCCCTTAATGGACTAGACGTAAAAATTCTTAATGAAATCTTAGCAGATTAAACCCAACAACACCTAAAAAAGGATAATATATGACCATGAGGGTTTGGGGCTTTCCTGATAGCTCAGTTGGTAAAGAAACTGCCTGCAATGCAGGAGACACTGATTCCTGGGTCTGGAAGATCCACTAGAGAAGGGATAGGCTATCCACTCCATTATTCTTGGATTTCCTTTGTGGCTCAGTTGGTAAAAAATCTGCCTGCAATGCAGGAGACCTCGGTTCCATCCCTGGGTTGGGAAGATCCTCTGGAGAAGGGAAAGGCTACCCACTCCAGTGTTTTGGCTGGAGAATTCCATGGACTGTATGGTCCAGGGGGTTGCAAAGAGTTGGACATGACTGAGCAACTTTCACTTTCATGAGGGTTTATCCCATGAAGGCAAAGTTGATTTAATATTCAAAAATTAATCAGTATAACTTACCACATTAACAGAGAAGAAAAATCATATGACCTCTTTGATACATGCACAGAAAGCAGTTGACAAAATTTAGCATGCATTTATTATAAAAATTCTCAGCAACCTAGGAATAGAAAGGAAGTTCTTCAGTATGATCAAGGGTATAAAGATGAAGTACTGAACACTTTCCCAGTAAGTCTGAGAACAAGGCAAGTATGTCCACTTTCATGACTTCTGTCCAACATCATATTGGTGGTGTTAGCCATTGCAAGAAGCCAAGAAAAAGAAGTAAAAGGTTTAAAGATCAGAAAGCAAGAAAAAGCTGTTTCTATTTGTAGATGATGTGATTTCTTAGGTAGGAAGTTATAAAGAATCTACAAAACTATTATTAGAACTATAAATGAATTTAACAATGTTGCATGTTATAAAGTTAACATGAAAAAATTAATTTTATTTTTATATACTTGCAGCAAACAATTCGAAAATGAAATAGAAAAGAATTAATTTACAAGAGTGACCAAAATGTTTAGAAATAAATCTAACAAAAGATATACAAGGCCTATACACTGAAAATTATAGAATATTTCTGAGAAAATTAAAACATAAATATATGGAGAAATATATTTTGTTCATGAATTAGAAGAACCCATTCCTTGTTATAAAAAAGTCAGTTCTGGAACAAGATGGCAGAGGAGTAGGTGGACATGGAGTACATCTCTCTTCATGGATACATCAGGAATACACCTTCAGACACAGAAGTGCATGCAGAACAGCAGCTGAGAGAGGACAGGAGGACCTGACCAGTAGAAAAGAATATATAGAACCACACAAAACTTGGTAAACAAAGGAACTAGGGGGAAAAGCAGGAGTGTTAGTAGGACTGGACCTGTCCTCGGTGGGTAGGGGAACTGAAACAGGGGTCTGATCCCCACGTCAGGGCAATTGTCTGAGTCAGAGGAGAAATATTTAAGGCTGAGAGTGAAGCAGCTGATCTGTGGCAGCCTAAATGGAATGAGAATCAGACAGTCCTTGCCACAGGCTTACATACCCCAGATAGGGACGCAGGTTCCCTGGAAGGCGCAGTTTCTGGGAGCTGGAGTTTAGGAATTGTGGAGCAGGGTGAGGGCTGCTATTGACTGAGGAGAGTCAGATTGAGAGGATGTGAGGGAGGGGACTGTGATGGAAAATGCCTGTGGAGAAAAGCTGGGCAGCTATGCAAGCAAGGCAATACTGTTGAGTCACATGTAGGGGGGGAGCCATCACCATAGCCTCTCTTACCCTACATGCCATCATCAGCTGAACAACAGAGAGGCTGACGATCAAAATGCCTGCCGCACTGAACTACAGAGTGGGACTCCACCCAGGGTGCTCCTTTAAGTGCCTGAAGCACAGATCTACAGAGTAGGATCCCAGCCGGGGACGGGGGTGGGGGGTGGGGCTCTATGTACCTGATGTGCCAAACAACAGAGAAGGATCCCAGGCAAGGGAACCCGCTAAGTGCCTGAATGGGCGGAGCTATGGAGAAAGACTGGCCAAAGACTCCTTCTGATGGCCAGCTACAAGAGGCTCTAAAAAACCTCTGATAACGCCATAACTCTCGTGGTGTAGGCAGTCCATGTCCCTGCACATTTGGCACGGCCAGGGTCCCTGCAAGCCAAGCAGCTGCACCACCCTCACGCTCAACTCTCACTGGGGCAGAGCTGCCACAGGCAAAAAAAAGTCTTGCATCTATGTGCACAGGGTCACTTTGGTCATGTCTGACTCTTTGTGACCCTGTAGATGGTGGCCTGCCCGATTTCTCTATCGGGGGGTCTCCAGGCAAGAATACTGGAGCATATCGGCCATTACTGGTTGCCATGCCCTTCTAGAGCCCTAGCCACCAACTCCCCTGAGTACCTGGTTTTGCTAGAACCCCTGCGACCCAAGCAGCTGTACCATCTCCACACCTGGCCCTCACAGGGGCAAACCCAGGTCCTCCAGGACAGATTCAGGAGCAATCCTGGTGGATGACCCACATGCAGAGGTAGAAATAAAACCACAATTGAAACCCAGGGGCAGTGTGGCTTAGGAAGAAGACCCGAAACCGTCCCACCAGCTGTACAAGCTGCAGGTTAAATCCAGGCAGACTCTGTGTCTATGGAATACATAAAAGGACATTGGGAGCTCCCACCAAAAAACCCACTAGTTCTGATAGCTGTGGAGACTGGAGGCAAGAACACACAGGAGTAGGACCAGATTAGAATCTGAGCTGCCCCCACAGCAGGTCCAGAGAGCAGCACAGTGTTGGAGGGCATCCTAGGGAGAGGTCAAGCCCTGAGCCTTTGGAGTGGGAACACTGACTCCAAGACCCTAGACTACCAGAGAACTAGCCCTAGGGAGTATCAGATAGTGAGAACTCACTCAAAGGAAACCATCTGAATACAAGACCCAGCTTCACCCAACCACCAGTAGCACCCTGTGCAGGATGCCTCATCTAAACAACAGGAAAATAAAAATACAAACCCAGTCATCACCAGACAGGATTACCACCTCACTCAGCCTTGCCCATCAGGGGGAAAACAAACAAAAAACTCAGCACAAATCTCACCCTATACGAAGCTTACACAAACCACTGAGCCAACCTTAGGAGGACAGAAACCAAAAGGAAGAAAGAAATCAACCTTGAAGACTGCAAAAGGAGACCTCAAACACAGTAAGTTAAAAAAAAAATAATGAAAAGGCAGAGAAATACTACACAGATGAATGAACAAATTAGAAACACAGAAGTCCAAATAAATGAAGAGAAACTTCAGGCAAACTACCTGAAAAAGAATTCAGAATAATGATAGTAAAGATGATCAAAAACCTTGAAAACAAAATGGAGAAAATGCAAGAATCAATTAACAAAGACCTAGAAGAATTAAAGAATAAACATACAGAGACAAACAACACAATTACAGAAATTAAAAATACTCTGGAAGGAATCAATAGCAGAATATCTGAAGGAGAAGAACAAATCAGTGAGCTGGAAGATAAAATGGTGGAAATAAGTTCTGAAGAGCAGAATAAAGTAAAAAGAATGAAAAGAACTGAGGATAGTCTCAGAGACCTCTGGGACAATATCAAACACACTTACATTTGAATTATAGGGGTCCTAGAAGAAGAAGAGAAAAAGAAAGGGTATGAGAAAAATTTTGAAGAGATTATAGTTGAAAATTTCCCCAACATGAAAAATGAAAGAGTCAATCAAGTCCAAGAGGTGCAAAGAGTCCCATACAGGATATACCCAAGAAGAAACATGCCAAGACACATACTAATCAAACTAACAAAGACTAAACACAAAGAAAGAATATTAAAAGCAGAAAAGGAAAAGCAACAAGTAACATACAAGGGAAACCCCATACATTAAACAGCTGATCTTTCAGCAGAAACTCTGCAGGCCAGAAGGGAATAGCAGAATATATATAAAGTACTGAAAGGGAAAAATCTACAACCAAGACTACTGTACCTGGCAAGGATCTCATTCAAAATTGATGGAGAAATAAAAAGCTTTTCAGACAACAAAAGTTAAGAGAATTCAGTACCACCAAATCAGCTTTACAACAAATGTTAAAGGGACTTATATAGTCAAGAAATACAAGAGAAGAAAAAACGATGTACAAAATCAACCCCAAATAAATAAGAAAATGGCAATAGGAACATATATACTAATAAATACTTTAAATGTAAATGGATTAAATGCTCCAACCAAAAGACACAGACTGGCTGAATGAATACAAAAGTAAGACCCATATATATGCTGTCTGCAAGGAACCCACTTCAGACCTAAAGACACATATAGACTGAAAGTGAGAGGATGGAAAAATATATTCCATGCAAATGGGAAGCAAAAGAAAGCTGGAGTAGCAATCCTCATATCAGACAAAATAGACCTTAAAATAAAGATTACAAGAGATAAGGAAGGACACTACATAATGATTGAGGAATCAATCCAAGAGGAAGACATAACAATTGTAAACATCTATGCAACCAACATAGGAGCACCTCAATACATAAAACAAACACTAACAGACATAAAAGGAGAAACTGACAGCAGCACAATAATAGTAGGAGACTTTAACACCCCACTCACACCAATGGACAGGTCATCAAAACAGAAAATTAATACGGAAACACAAGTCTTAAATGATAGGTTAGATGAGATGGCTCTCATTGATGTCTTTAGGGCATTCCATCCAAACGCAGAAGAATACACCTTCTTCTCAAGTGCACATGGAACATTCTCCAGAATAGACCACATCTTGGGTCATAAATCAAACCTCAGTAAATTTAAGAAAATTGAAATCAAGCATCTTCTCTGACCACAATGCTATGAGACAAGATATCAATTACAAGGGAAATAAATGTAACAAACACAAACACATGGAGATTAAACAATATGTTTCCAAATAACCAGCAGGTTACTGAAGAAATCAAAAGGGAAATAAAAAAATTTCTAGAAACAAATGACAATGAAAACATGACAACTCAAAACCCATGGGATGCAGCAAAAGCAGTTCTAAGAGGGAAGTTTATAGCAATACAATCCTACCTCAAGAAACAAGAAAAAAATCAAATAGACAACCTAACTTTACACCTAAAACAACTGGAAAAAGAAGAACAACACCCCCCCCCCAAATTAGTAGAAGGAAAGAAATCATAAATATCTGAGCAGAAATAAATGAAAAAGAAATGAAAGAAATAATAGTAAAGATTAATAAAACTAAAAGCTGATTCTTTGAGAAGATAAACAAAGTTGACAAACCTTTAGCCAGACTCATCAACAAAAAAAACAGAGAAGAATCAAATCAACAAAATTAGAAATAAAAAAGGAGAGGTTACAACAGACAATGCAGAAATACAAAGGATAATAAGAGACTATTATGAACAATTATATGGCAATAAAATGGATAACCTGGAAGGAATGGATAGATTCTTATTCAGTCTTCCAAGACTGAAATTGGAAGAAATAGAAATATGAACAACTCAATTACAAGCACTGAAATTGAAGCTGTGATAAAAAAAAAATCTCCCCCAAAACAAAAGCCCAGGACCAGATGACTTCACAGGAGAATTCTATCAAAATTTAGAACACTTCCAATCTCATTCTATGAGGCCACCATCATCCTGATACCAAAACCAGACAAAGACAACACAAAAAAGAAAACTACAGGCCAATATCGCTGATGAACATAGATGCAAAAATCCTCAACAAAATTTTAGCAAACAGAATTCAGCAAAAATTTCATACACCACAATCAAGTTGGGATTAATCCAGGCATGCAAGGATTCTTCAATATACACAAATCAATCAATGTGATACACCATATTAACACATTGAAAGATAAAAACCATATGATAATCTCAATAGATGCAAAAAAAAGCCTTTGACAAAATTCATCACCCATTTATGATTAAAACTTCAAAAAATGGGCATAGAAGGAACCTATCTCTACATAGGGCTTTGCTTGTGGCTCAGCTGGTAAAGAATCTGGCTGCAATGCAGGAGACCTGGGTTCAGTCCCTGGGTTGGGAAAATCCCCTGGAGAAGGAAAGGCTACCCACTCCAGTATTCTGGCCTGGAGAATGCCATGGACTGTATAGTCCATGGGGTCACAAAAGAGTCGGATACGACTGAACAACTTTCACTTTCAGGACCAGATTCAGAAAACAAAGGCAAGGCAATCCCAAAGAATGCTCAAACTACCGCACAATTGCACTCATCTCACACGCTAGTATAGTAATGCTCAAAATTCTCCAAGCCAGGCTTCAGCAATATGTGACTCGTGAACTTCCAGATGTTCAAGCTGGTTTTAGAAAAGGCAGAGGAACCAGAGATCAAATTGCCAACATCTGCTGGATCATCGAAAAAGCAAGAGAGTTCCAGAAAAACATCTATTTCTGCTTGATTGACTATGCCAAAGCCTTTGACTGTGTGGATCACAATAAACTGTGGACAATTCTGAAAGAGATGGGAATACCAGACCACCTGACCCACCTCTTGAGAAACCTGTATGCAGGTCAGGAAGCAACAGTTAGAACTGGACATGGAATGACAGACTGGTTCCAAATAGGAAAAGGAGTACGTCAAGGCTGTATATTGTCACCCTACTTATTTAACTTATATGCAGAGTACATCATGAGAAACGCTGGGCTGGATGAAGCACAAGCTGGAATCAAGATTGCCAGGAGAAATATCAATAACCTCAGATATGCAGATGACACCACCCTTATGGCAGACAGTGAAGAGGAACTAAACAGCCTCTTGATGAAAGTGAAAGAGGAGAGTGAAAAAGTTGGCTTAAAGCTCAACATTCAGAAAACTAAGATCATGGCATCTGGTCTCATCACTTCATGGAAAATAGATGGGAAACAGTGGAAGCAGTGTCAGACTTTGTTTTTTTGGGCTCCGAAATCACTGCAGACAGTGATTGCAGCCATGAAATTAAAAGACGCTTACTGCTTGGAAGGAAAGTTATGACCAACCTAGATAGCATATTAAAAAGCAGAGACATTGCCAACAAAGGTCCATCTAGTCAAGGCTATGGTTTTTCCAGTGGTCATGTACGGATGTGAGAGTTGGACTGTGAAGAAATCTGAACACCAAAAAATTGATGCTTTTGAACTGTGGTGTTGGAGAAGACTCTTGAGAGTCCCTTGGACTGCAAGGAGATCCAACCAGTCCATCCTAAAGGAGATCAGTCCTGAATATTCATTGGAAGGACTGATATTGAAGCTGAAACTCCAATACTTTGACCACTTCATGAGAAGAGTTGACTCATTTGAAAAGACCCTGATGCTGGGAGGGATTGGGGGCAGGAGGAGAAGAGACGACAAAGGATGAGATGGCTGGATGGCATCACTGACTTAATGGACATGAGTTTGAGTAAACTCCAGGAGTTGGTGATGGACAGGGAGGCCTGGCGTGCTGCAATTCATGGGGTCACAAAGAGTCGGACATGACTGAGTGACTGAACTGACTGATCTAACATAGTGAAGGCCATATATGATAAGCCTACAGCAAACATTATTCTCAATGGTGAGAAACTGAAAACATTTGCCCTAAGATTAAGAACAAGACAAGGGTGTCTACTTTCCCCATTATTATTTAACATAGTTCTGGAAGTCCTCACTACAGCAATCAGAAAAGAAAAAGAAATAAAAGGAATCCAGATCAGAAAAGAAGAAGTTTAAGCTCTCACTGTTTGCAGATGACATGATACTGTACACAGAAAACCCTAAAGATAATATCAGAAAATTACTAAAGCTAATCAGTGAATTTAGCAAAGTTGTAGGATGTAAAACCAATACACAGAAATCATTTGCATTTTTATATACTAACAGTGAAAAATCAGAAAGAGAAATTAAGGAATTAATCCTATTCACCATTGCAAGGAATCAACCCCATTCACCATTACAACAAAAAGAATTAAATATCTAGCAATAAACTTACCTAAGGAGACAAAAGAACTGTACACATAAAATTATAAGATACTAATGAAAGAAATCAAAGATGACATAAACAGATGGAGAGATATTCCATGTTTCTGGGTAGGAAGAATCAATATTGTGAAAATGACTATGCTACTAAACACAATCTAAAGATTTAATTCTACCCCTATCAAATTATCAATGACATTTTTTCACAGAACTAGAACAAAAAATTTCACAATTTGTATGGAAACACAAAAGACCTCGAATATCCAAAGTAGTCTTGAGAAAGAAGAATGGAGCTGGAGGAATCAACCTTTCTGACTTCAGACTATACTACAAAGCTATAGCCATCAAGACAGTATGGGACTGGCACAAAAACAGAAATATAGACCAATGGAACAAGACAGAAAGCCCAGAAATAAACCCTTGCCTATGGGTAACTTATTTTTAACAAAGGAGGCAAGAATGTACAATAAGGGCAAAGACAGCCTCTTCAATAAATGGTGCTGGAAAAACTAGACAGCTACATGTAAAAGAATGAAATTAGAATACTTCCTAACACCATACACAAAGATAAACTCAAAATGGGTTAAAAACCTAGATGTAAGATCAGAAACTATAAAACTCTTAGAGGAAAACATAGGCAGAACACTAGATGACGTAAATCAAAGCAAGATCCTCTATGACCCACCTCCTAGAGTAACGGAAATAAAAACAAAAGTAAACAAGTGGGACCTGATTAAACTTAAAAGATTTTGCACAGCAAAGCAAAGTATAAGCAAGGTGAAAAGACAACCCTTGCAACGGGAGAAAATAATAGTAAATGAAACAACTGACAAAGGATTAATTTCCAAAATATACAAGCAGCTCATACAACTCAATACCAGGAAAACAAACAACCCAATCAAAAAGTGGGAAAAAGACCTAAAGAGACATTTCTCCAAAGACATACAGCTGGCTAACAAACACATGAAAAGATGCTCAACATCGCTCATTATTATAGAGATGCAAATCAAAATGACAATGAGATATCACCTCACACCGGTCAGAATGGCCATCATCAAAAAGTCTACAAACAATAAATGCTGGAGAGGGTGTAGAGAAAAGGGAATGCTCTTGCACTTTTGGTGGGAATGTAAATTGATAACAGCCACTATGGAAGATGGTATGGAGATTCCTTAAAAAACTAGGAATAAAACCACCATATGACTTAGCAGTCCCACTCCTAGGCATTTACCCTGAGGAAACCAAAACTGAAAGAGACACATGTATCCCATTGTTCATTGAAGCACTATTTACAATAGCTAGAACATGGAAACAACCTAGATGCCCATCAACAGATGAATGGATAAAGAATTTGTGGTACATATACACAATGGAATATGCTCAGCTATAAAAAGGAATGCCTTTGAGTCAGTTCTGATGAGGTGGATGAACCTAGAACCTATTATAAACAGTGAAGTGAGTCAGAAAGAGAAAGATAAATATCGTATTCTAATGCATATATATATAGAATCTAGAAAAATGGTACTGAAGAAATTACTTAAAGGGTAGCAGAGGAGAAACAGACATAGAGAATAGACTTACAGACATGGAGAGAGGGGAGGAGAGGGTGAGATGCATGAAAAGAGTAACATGGAAACTTATATTACCATATGTAAAATAGATAGCCAAGGGGAATTTGCTGTGTGGCTCAGGAAACACAAACAGGGCCTCTGTATCAACCTAGAGGGTTGGGACGGGGAGGGAGACTGGAGGGAGGTTCAAAAGGGACGGGATATATGTACACCTATGGCTGATTCATGTTGAGGTTTGATAGAAAACAACAAAATTCTGTAAAGCAATTATCCTTCAATTAAAACAATAAATTAAAAATTAATTAATTATTTAAAAAAGTCAGTTCTTTCCAAATGTATCTATAAATTCAATGCAAGATTCCAGCATCCCTTTTTGTAGCAATTAACAAGCCAATTATAAAATTTTATGTGGAACTAGAACTGACCTAGAATTGCCAAGTTATTTTTATAAAGAATAACAAAGTCTTTAGTCTACTACCTGGTTTCAAGGCTTGCCATAAAGCTACTGAAATCAAGACAGTGTGGTATTGGCTAAAGGACAGACATAGAGATCAATAGAACAGAGAAGAGAGTTCAAAAATAGACCCAGAAATACATCGTCTGATTTTTCACAAATGTGCAAAGGCAATTCAAAGGAGAAAGATGATCTTTTTGATACTGGAACAACTACATATCCATATGTCATGAAGAAAAAGAAAGGTAAAAGAAGAAACTTTCTGTACTCTCTATATCTTGTAGAGTGTTCAGAACTAAAAATGAATAAAAGATCTAAATGTAAAACCTTAGATTCTACAACATCTAAAAGGAAACAGAAGAAAATTTTTATGACCTTGGGAAAGATTTATTAGATACAACATCAAAAAAATCACAAAAAAAGAGAAATTAGACTTCATCCAAATTAAACAAGAAATAAAATAAATATCACTTTATTAATAGCTGGAAAATTGAGACTTGCACCAGGTCACAAAGCTAGCAAATGGCAGAGCCTGGAAATAACTCAGGGTAGTCTGATTCCAGAATCTACATTTTGGCACATAGCATTCTGAACCACTCTGTTCACAAGATACAACACAGGGAGCATGGACCTCAATAGCACAGCTGAATCTCTGGCTAATAGGCCAGGACTGCACCCCCAGCCCCCCAGCCTCCACCCTGAACCTGGGGAGGCCTGAGTACTTGAGCTTTAACATTGAATGAGCTTTCAGCAAACCTGGCAATGCTTCATTGCAAAAGGAAAAATGTTATGATGGAGGTTAGGGCCAGGCTGTCCTCCCTGAGGATTTGGTAGCTCAGTCTTAATGACTTGTCATTGCTTAAAAGACAAAGGCCATCTATGTGACTGGTGTCATCCTAGAGGCTGTGCTGCAGAGAATTCTATTTTGCAAGAGTCCACCCCTCAGTCAGGGCTTCTACAGAGAGGGGTGGGAGAGTTTGGGGCTGAAATCCCAGTGTGGGCCCTCACTCACTGGATCTGCCCTACCTCTTTCTTTCCTGCAGTGCCTAACTCGGGACTAGGCATATGGGTATGTGTGTACACTCAGTCAATCAGTTGTGTCTGACTCTTTATGATTCTATGGACTGTAGCTCACCGGGCTCCTCTGTCCATGGGATTTTCCAGGCAAGAATACTGGAGTGGATTGCTATTTCCTTCTCCAGGGGAACTTCCCCATCCAGGGATCAAACCCATGTCTCCTGTCTCCTGCATTGGCAGGCAGTTTCTTTACCACTAGCACCACTTGGAAAACCTAGGTTTCAATAAAGATATTGCTCAAGAGATGGTTTTTAGATACCATTATTCACAGTAGGGATTTATTTGTAGTTCCAAACTCCAGGCTTAGGCCATTAGATTATTTCCTCTGTGTTCTATAGAGCAGTGCATATAAATCTCTTTAAAGTTCAGACTCTAATCTAGTAGGTCTGGGGTAGGGCCCAAGATTCTGCATTCCTAACAAGCTTCCAAGTGGTACTCATACTGTCCATGGACTATCAAGATGATCAAGAATAGAGAACATAAACACCAGAAACAGCTTCTTGCTTCCCTTTCAGGGAAGACAGAATTCAACAAAATAATTTTCTTCCTGGGAGGAAAGCCTCGATTAGTTCATTTCAATTCGTCCTCTGCATTCATTCATTTTAAAAAGAGGGATTAAGACTATACTCTGTTTGTATTACAGCTACCAGACAAGATGACGAGGTGTGAGTGCCAGGGCAGGCTCATAGGATGGTGACCTTCAAACACATTTGGACACATATATTTAGAGGCCATGCTAGTTTTCTTTGGTGACTGGGGAGAAATAATCCAGCCTCCCTTCTGTCTCTCCAAGTGGTCTGAATCTGGTTCAAAATTATAAATCTCTTAGAGAAAAAAAGTTGATTCTATTGAATGCCTTGAAGTGTCTCCTCCAGCCACAACTTTCCTTCTTTCCATGAGACAGATCAAAGCATGTGCTGCTTGCCTTCACACTTTCTCTGGAAGAATTCTGCTATATAAATTTCCATCTTACTAATAATAGCTTGGCACTCAGGAAAGGCCTTGACTGAGCCATCTTTGAATTGACACAATTATATTTCATTCACCTACACTTTCTACTCAGTCCACTGCTGAGAAAACATAGACTTTGCCTTCATCACGCTTTCCATCTTTTTAAGGAAAGTAGGCTCATGGCTAAGCAGTAAGATCATGTAGCCAAATCCTGGACTATGCTGTACCCAATCTAACTGTTGTGTAAGCAGAGACAGGTCACTGTGGCCTGGCGGGACTTGTGGAAGGCTTTGTGGAAAGGGCTGGGCCAAGGCCTGAGGGACAGGAACATATTGTGAATCCAGAAAGGGTAAACCAAGGCCAGAGGGGAAAATTTGCCGTCTGGATAAGTACACAGGACCAGGCCTTCAGGTGGTCAGAACCCAGCTCATCTGGGTTTTCAGAGTTTCTCCAGCCCCATGTTCCTCTTACAAGCACTGACCAAAATTTCCACAAACATTTCCATCCTGAGTTCAGCCAGGTTGGGATATTTCCTTCTACCAAAGAGAGAAGACAGTGGCTTTGACCTGAATGCGTAGAATGAAGGTAGAAAAACAATATTTGAATTTTTTCTTCAGAAAAAGGAGGCAACCACCAATAATTTGAAAATTCTTAATAGATAGCCATTTAAGATGACAGCTGAAACTGCTTGTCGAAGTGGAAAACTGCGCGAGGTACCATCCCTGAGCTGCAATTATGATACCATTGTCACTAGGAGAAAGAGAGCTGGTGAAATAACATTGCTGTCTTAGGTCTTTAAAATTCGGGGCTGTCTCCACTATCTGATGCTACAGCCAGGCCCTGGGCCTTTTCTTCAACTGCACCACAGTAAAAGCACCAGGAGTGGCTGACGGACAGAGAGCTTAGTGTGCTGCAGTCTATGGGGTTGCAAAGAGTCAGACACAACTGAGCGACTGAACTGAACTGAACTGAAAATCATCCCCATGCTTCTTGCCATTCTTCTGCCTTGTGGCAAGCTTCAGGTCAGAACAGCTGCAAGATGGGATTTGTTTGCTGTGTGTTTGTAGAATAAAGTGTTTTAACCATTTGGTGGAACGAGGGAAAGATGAAACCAAGATGGCTGGCGTGTTTCTACCCGATGGGTCCCTCTTGGCAAGAGCAGGGGACTACTGGGTAGCAGGACAGAGGGGGGCCTAGGGCCCCTTCCTGTCAGCCCCAACTCTGGGCAGCTGCCCAGAACCTTGAGCTGGGGAGGTCCCTTCAGAGGGGCAACTGGGCAATGAGAAAGGCCCAGGTGATAAAACGGGCTACAGAGAGTCAAAGAACAGCATAGGCAAAGGCCACTGAGATCACCACGGATCTTAGGTACCCACTACTTGGGACTTCTGCTCAAGAGGGTTTTGAGTTCCTTGGCCATTCAGATCTAGGGGAGGAAAAACAATGACAGGAACAAAATTACATCAGTTTCCCACAGAGTCCCGTAACATATGGGATATATTACACACCCTTGACTAGGACTTCAAGGTCTTTAAAATATGGACCTGAACTATCCCCCTGGCCCAATTGTTCCCCTGCATACAACACATGCTCCAGAAAGGCCAGGGCTCCCTATTCTCTGCCCCTCCAGCCAAGCACAGCCTTTCCTTCTTTCTCTCTTTTCTTAGTCCCATCCATTCTTCAAGATTGCTAACTCTACAGATCCACATTAAACTCCTCTTTCTCTAGAACTGGATTGCCCAAACTGCCAACCACACCAAATTTAGCACCAGCAAAGCATGGACAATTAAGAGCATTGTTGGTAAAGAATTTGTTACTAGAAAATTTCTTTCAAAAGTACTGAAATAATCTTCATGGGAAAAACATAAATTTTCTTGTATTTCTTTACTCTTATTTTGTTGCTTATTGTTGTACTTATATTTAATTACCTTCAGAGGGACACCCTTGGAGAAGGAGATGGCAACCCACTCCATTATTCTTGCCTGGAGAATTCCATGGACAGAGAAGCCTGGCGGGCTACAGTTTATGGGGTCGAAAAGAGTCGGACATGACTGAGCAACTATCACTCACTCAGGGGGACACCCTATAATCTTTCCAGGATTTAAGTCCGCTAGACCCGAACCCTACAGGTCCCTCTCTGACCACTTCACCTAGTGACAGCCTGTCCTGCATGTTAAGGTTCCTAATCATTCATGTCTTACATATAGTTATGTAACTGTTTTCTATCTCACCTTCTTATTAATCGGAATCTCCTTCTGGGCAGGCACTAAATTTTTAGCATAGTTACAGAATGTGATTCTTGGAAAGCTGTTAGGACAGTGCTTGGCATATAGTAAAGATTCAGTGCATGTTAAATATTACTATAGCTATTATTTTACTTCTTTGTATCACCCTAGAGAAGAGATTTTTATTTTCTTCAAAGATTAGACATGGGCAACCAGTAGGAGCTCAATAAATACTTGTTAAATTAATTTGCAGTGATATAGTGTCTACTAAATTAAACAATGGGAAATTCCCTGGTGGTCCAGTGGCTAAGACTTCATATTCCCAATGCAGGGAAACTGTTTTCCATCCTTGGTCAGGGAACTAGATCCCACATGCTGCAAACTAAGAGTTTGAATGCCACAACTAAAAGATCTTGCATGTCACAATGAAGATCAAAGATCATGTGAGTTGCAACTAAGACCCAGAGCAGCCAGATAGATAAATGTTTTTTTTTTAAATGGATTCAAGAGCCAGCATAACATAATGGCTACAAGCACAGCCTCTGGAGATATGATGTGTGTGTGTGCATGCTAAGTCGCTTCAATCCTGTCCAACTCTTTGCAACCCTATGGACTTTAGTCCGCCAGGCTCCAATGTCCAAGGGCTTCTCCAGGCAAGAATACTGGAGTGGGTTGCCATGCCCTCCTCCAGGAGATCTTCCCAACCCAGGGATTGAACCCCTGTCTCTTAGGTCTCCTGCATTGGCAGTGGGTTCTTTACCACTACCATCATCTGGGAAGCCCAGAGATGTGATACTTGGGTCCAAATCCTGGCACCACCATTTGCTGGATCTTAGATCTCTGTTTCCTTGTCTGTAATGCCTATGTTATAGATCTGTTAGAATAATTTAATGGCTAACATTTCAACAGTGTATCACACTATGCTCGGAACATCAGTAAGTCCTATGTAACTATCTGAAATACAAATATTACCCATAGACATTCACCGTAGAGAAAAAGTTTTCTAAGAAGTACCAAGAAAATGGGTGCTTTTAAAAATTAATTTGAAAGAATAGTTCCTCTTTTTTGCAGATAAGTGTTTGGTATGCTACTTACATTAATTTCACCTCTTCTTCAAAGCAGATGCAATAGAATATTTCCTTGGCAGGCTGCGACTAATAATTAAAGCATATATCTTTATAATATTTTTATTCAAGTTCTCTTCTCCCTACAGTAGGCAGATGCTGTGATACTTTCCTTAACCCTTCCTCAGTACTGCCAAGAGTGCTGCCAGCTATCAGCCCTCCTCTAGAAACCTGCCCTCAACCCAGGAGAACCTTCAGAGACAGCCACATCCAAGGACTGGGTTGGTATGGAGCAGGGGTTCCCAGCCTCTGAGATCTAATGCTTGATGATCTGAGATGGAGCTGATGTAATAATAATAGAAATAAAGTGCACAATAAATGTGATGTGCCTCAGTCCAGTTCAGTTCAGTCACTCAATCATGTCTGACTCTGCGACCTCATGGACTGCAGTATTCCAGGCTTCCCTGTCCACCATCAACTCCTGGAGCTTACTTAAACTCATGTCCATTGAGTTGGTGATGCCACTCAACCATCTCATCCTCTGTCATCCCCTTCTCTTCCTGCCTTCAATCTTTCCCAGCACCAGGGTCTTTTCAAATGAGTCAGTGCTTCGCATCAGGTGGCCAAAGTATTGGAGTTTCAGCTTCAACATCAGTCCTTCCAATGAATATTCAGGACTGATTTCCTTTAGGATGGACTGGTTGGATCTCCTTGCAGTCCAAGGGACTCTCAAGAGTCTTCTCCAACACTACAGTTCAAAAGCATCAATTCTTCGGTGCTCAGCTTTCTTTACAGTCCAGCTCTCACATCCATACATGACTACTGGAAAAATCAAAGCTTTGACTAGACAGACCTTTGTTGGCAAAGTAATGTCTCTTTTTTAATATGCTGTCTAGGTTGGTCACAATTTTTCTTCTAAGGAGTAAGCGTCTTTTAATTTCATGGCTGCAGTCATCATCTGCAGTGATTTTGGAGCCCCCCAAAAAATCTGTCACTGTTTCCATTGTTTCCCCATCTATTTGCCATGAAGTGGTGGGACTGGATGCCATGATCTTAGTTTTCTGAATGCCGAGTTTTAAGCCAACTTTTTCACTCTCCTCTTTCACTTTCATCAAGAGGCTCTTTAGTTCCTCTTTGCTTTCTGCCATAAGGGTGGTGTCATCTGCATATCTGAGGTTATTGATATTTCTCCCGGCAATCTTGATTCCAGCTTGTGCTTCATCCAGCCCAGTGTTTCTCATGATGTACTCTGCGTATAAGTTAAATAAGCAGGGTGACAATATACAGCCTTGACATACTCCTTTCCCGATTTGGAACCAGTCTGTTGTTTCATGTCCTGTTCTAACTGTTGCTTCTTGACCTGCATACAGATTTCTAACGTGCTTGAATCATCTCAAAACCACCGCTCCACCCTGGCCCATGGAAAAATTGTCTTCCGCAAAACCAGTCCCTGGTGCCAGAAAGGTTGGGGACCACTGGAGAGGCCAGTTCCCCTCACTCCAACTTGC
This sequence comes from Cervus canadensis, assembly GCF_019320065.1. Taxonomy (NCBI): domain Eukaryota; kingdom Metazoa; phylum Chordata; class Mammalia; order Artiodactyla; family Cervidae; genus Cervus; species Cervus canadensis. The sequence goes on from NC_057390.1 coordinate 26,618,012, forward strand.
AATAACTCTGAAGGTCATCCCAGCCCAAGAGCTCCCCATGGGGTCAGCTGAGGCCTTTGATGAAGCTGCTTGATAGTCTAAGTTTCTCTGCCCAGTTCTACTTTCCTTCCTCCCTTCCTCAGGTGTTGATCCTAGGCGTTATCCCTAAGCAATGCCTTGCCCACTCATCTCCATCTCAAAGTTCACTTCCAGGGAACCCAGCCTGCAGTAACCAGTTAGGGCAAATTCATTTGTTTTCACTACTTCTGATATGATCTGTAATTTACAATGACCTGGAGTCCATTGGTAACACAGGTGAGTGTGGTTTGTCTGGGAAATCCATTTGTACCTTTAATTACTAAAAGGTTTAATTGTTAACAGCAATCTCTTTTCCTTAAAATATATTCCCAGTTTGAGTAATAAATTATGCAGCCATGCTATTTGTACACAACCTCAATGTCCCCAGGACTCACTACTAGTGTGGAAAATGAGCTCTTATTAATATAGTCTTAATTCCCCTAGTGTGGAGCTCCTGTTAAATGCAACTTTGTAACCTCGTGCCCTTGTGACCCTCTTTCCACTAAGCTCCCCCTCTGCCTTCCCAGCATAACTGAGCCACTCTCCAGAGCTAACACACTCTCAACAGCTCTCACTGTTGTTTCACTCCTGCCTTCAACCCTCTTCACATCCCGTGCTGACAGCCCTCTCCACTCTTCCCTGGAGCGGTGGTTCCCACAGATATCACTGTTCTGGGCATCAGACAGCCTCTGAGTGTTTCAGCATTGCCACAAGGCCCAGACGGCCCAAGGAGGCCCCATGGATGCTCAGCCCTGACCAGGTTTTGAGCCTCTATTTCAATTGCATCTCATATATCTATCTTCCCATGAAATAAGTAAAGAAACACATTCCCTTTGTCTGGTGTGTGTGTGTGTGTATATATATATATTTGCTGGATCCCACAGCAGGGTGGCATGGGCACTGAGTGGGTGCAGTTCATCTCATATTGTCCAGCATGCTCTTTCCCACTCCGAGTCTACACAGGCCATCAAGGTGGCTGGATCAGGTTGGGATCAAAAAACAGCCTCCAAACTATACCTGGAACACCTATACCTACCTACCTCTAGTGGCTCGAGTCCTTTTTTCAGAAGCTTCCTTACACTCCAGATAACTAAGTACAAGCTGATGTGGAGGAATTATAATCTAATTTCACACAAACCAGGTATGTATACAGGCAGTCCTTGCTTTACACAATAGTGCAGGACCATAAACACAATTGTGTAAGTTGAAACTCTGCAAAGTGATCTCCATAATCAATGGGAAACATGACAATTCTTCTGTGACCTTTAGAAAATGTTGTCAAAGCATGAAAAACTTACTGTTGGTTCCAAATGCATTGGGAAATGAAAAATTAGTAAAACTAATATTTACTTCAGTTCAGTTCAGTCGTTCAGTCGTGTCCGACTCTTTGCGATCCCATGGACTGCAGCACCCCAGGCCTCCCTGTCCATCACTAACTTTCAGAGTTTACCCAAACTCATGTCCATTGAGTCAGTGATGCCATCCAACCATCTCATCCTCTGTTGTCCCCTTCTCCTCCTGCCTTCAATATTTCCCAGCAGCAGGGTCTTTTCAAATGAGTCAGCTCTTCATATCAGGTGGCCCAAGTATTGGAGTTTCAGCTTCAACATCAGTCCTTCCAATGAACACTCAGGACTGATCTCCTTTAGGATGGACTAGTTGGATCTCCTTGCAATACAAGGGACTCTCAAAAGTCTTCTCCAACACCACAGTTCAAAAGCATCAATTCTTCTGTGCTCAGCTTTCTTTATGGTCCAACTCTCACATCCATACATGACCACTGGAAAAACCATAGCCTTGACTAGATGGACCTTTGTCAGCAAAGTAATGTCTCTTTTTTAATATGCTGTCTAGATTGGTCATAACTTTCCTTCCAGGGAGTAAGCATCTTTTAATTTCATGGCTGCAGTCATCATCTGCAGTGATTTTGGAGCCCCAAAAAATAAAGTCAGTCACTGTTTCCACTGTTTCCCCATCTATTTTCCATGAAGTGATGGGACCAGATGCCATGATCTTAGTTTTCTGAATGTTGAGCTTTAAGCCAACTTTTTCACTCTCCTATTTTACTTTCATCAAGAGGCTCTTTAGTTCCTCTTCACTTTCTGCCATAAGAGTGGTGTCATCTGCATATCTGAGGTTATTGATATTTCTCCCGGCAATCGGCAATCTTGATTCCAGCTTGTGCTTCATCCAGCCCAGCGTTTCTCATGATGTACTCTGCGTATAAGTTAAATAAGCAGGGTGACAATATACAGCCTTGACACACTCCTTTTCCTATTTGGAACCAGTCTGTCATTCCATGTCAGTTCTGTTGCTTCTTGACCTGCATACAGATTTCTCAGGAGACAGGTCAGGTGGTCTGGTATTCCCATCTCTTTCAGAATTTTCCACAGTTTATTGTGATCCACACAGTCAAAGGCTTTGGCATAGTCAATCAAGCAGAAATAGATGTTTTACAGGAACTCTCTTGCTTTTTCAATGATACAGCAGATGTTGGCAATTTGATCTCTGGTTACTCTGCCTTTTCTAAAACCAACTTGAACATCTGCAAGTTCACGGTTCACATATTGCTGAAGACTGGCTTGGAGAATTTTGAGCATTACTTTACTAGCATGTGAGATGAGTGCAATTGTGTGGTAGTTTGAGCATTCTTTGGCATTGCCTTTCTTTGGAATTGGAATGAAAACTGCCCTTTTCCAGTCCTGTGGCCACTGCTGAATTGTCCAAATTTGTTGGCATATTGAGTGCAGCACTTTCACTACATCATCTTTTAGGATTTGAAATAACTCAACTGGAATTCCATCACCTCCACTAGCTTTGTTTGTAGTGATGCTTCCTAAGGCCCACTTGACTTCACATTCGAGGATGTCTGGCTCTAGGTAAGTGATCACACCATTGTGATTATCTGGGTCATGAAGATCTTTTTTGTATAGTTCTTCTCTGTATTCTTACCACCTCTTCTTAATATCTTCTGCTTCTGTTAGGTCCATACATTTTCTGTCCTTTATTGAGCCCATCTTTGCATGAAATGTTCCCTTGGTATCTCTAATTTTCTTGAAGAGATCTCTAGTCTTTCCCTTTAGAGGGAAATTCTATTATTTCCCTCTATTTCTTTGCACTGATCACTGAGGAAGGCTTTCTTATCTCTCCTTGCTATTGTTACTGCACTGTAATTTAAAACATTAGAAACATTGAAAATTACTGTGATTTATTTCTTTATAAAAAAACTTACCAAAAGTAGTTTGAACAGTTCTTGCCTTCTTTTTCTCATTGTATAACTGATGCTGTGGAGCAAGCATCTTGTCTATGCCTTGGTGCATTTTCACTCTTGTTTCTAAATTTGGATCAACTTGCAGTATTTCTTGCAGTGCTATGAAATGCCCCTGAGAATGAAGGTGAAGTTTTGTGTCACTTCTTCTGGAATGTGTTCATTTTCTTAGAATTTGGGTGCAAATTTCACTGCAGCACTCTTATCTGAGCTAGCAACTTTCCCAGTCGCTTAATATCTGTCAACTCATGCCGATTCTAAAATAATGAGGAAAGCCTTTATTGACAGCAAAACGTTCTTCTTTTTTTCCATCATTTATTTACTTATTTTTGGCTGTCCTGGGTCTTCATTGCTGTGTGGGCTTCTCATTGCAGAGGCTTCCCTTGTTGCGGAGCATACACTCTAGGGCATGTGGACTTCAGCAGTTGTGGCTCGTGGGCTCCAGAGCACTGGCTCGGTATCTGTGGCTCACAGGCTTGGTTGCTTCACGCATGGTGACCAATCACAGACAGACTTTGAAAGGAGTGCTGCTAGTGATCACGTCACGATGAACATCTATTTTTTACAAAGTGAGCTGTGTCTTTGAGTGGGCAATGTAATTTGTATTTTATGCAATTACAGTCTTACACTGTGGTGATGCAAATCTGAAACATTTTGTTGGGGACTGGTATTATTTAACTAAATCATGATAACTAAAATGTGTATGTATCAGAACTATGAAAAGGAAGGATAATTTTATGAATGTTGTTTACAACCCATCTCTGAGCACATTTTTAGCACCAAATTTCACCCACCCCGTGGTTGGGTGACTGCATATGATTATTTCTAGCTAATGAATTGTGAGCAGAAATTACACATATCACTTTCACACCAAAGCATTTGCTTGCCAGTCAGTACTGGCGCAGCCCTTGAGGAGATCTGAGAAGGTGACTGCTCTGTTAGCCTGAGGCCCCTGATAAGATGTCATAGACAACAGCATAAACAAGATGTAAACTTTTGTTTCAAGCCATAGAGATCTTAGGGTTGTTCATTTCTGCAGCGTAATAGCCCGTTCTGACTGATACAGTAAATAATTCAGACAGAACCTAGGAAAAGGAGGATGGGGAACTGGGCAGAATTCAGAACCCGGAAATTGACATCTAATAGTCAAAAAGGCTCCAAATTGAAGCGGAATTGGGGGTAGAAAAAGAATCAGGGGCATCTACTGAAAACAAAAATCTTTATATGGTGAAGAATACACAAATACAGAAAATAGACATTTAGTTTAGTAAATTAGTGAAAGGTGAACACTCTTGCAACTTCTACTTAAATCAAGAAACAGAAGTCTATCAGCTACCCCAGAAGCTCCTGACTGGGGTGCCCCATCCCCCCACAGGCCCCACCCTATCCCCTATCAGTTACAGATAAAATAACCTCCTTCCATTTTTCATAGCATCGTTACCATACATGCATCCCTCAACACTGTAGTTTAGTTTTATTTTAAAAATACTTTTTATCTCTTAATGTACAAATTTGCTGTACACCCTTTTCCCCTTGTGAATTTATCTGATGATGGATTTATTTGTTGTCTACAATATCTGTGATATCATGATGTAGCATCTATCTTTACCAACAGGAGGAAATTTAATCCTCACTAATTTATGCTGCCTAACCCAGAAGATACGTGCAGGTTCAGCTTTACTCCATTTGGCAGAGATCTTAGGAGCTATAAAGGGAAAGAGTATGCAAAAATCCTTCTTAATATTTACAGTGGAGCTGGCAAGGGACAGTGACTGGTGACTTCTAAATGGATCACCTATAGTGAAAACTATGTTGTTGTTCAGTCACTCAGTCGGGTCCAACTCTGTGACCCCATGGACTGAAGCACACCAGGCTTCCTGTCCTTCATTATCTTCTGGAGCTGCTCAAACTCATGTCCACTGAGTCGGTGATACCATCCACCCATCTTGTCCTCTGTCATCCCCTTCTCCTGCCTTCAGTCATTTCCAGCATCAGGGTCTTTTCTAATGAGTCAACTCTTCGTATCAGGTGGCCAAAGTGTTGGAGCTTCAGCTTCAGCATCAGTCCTTCTAATGAATATTTAGGATTGATTTCCTTTAGGATGGACTGGTTGGATCTCCTTGCAGTCCAAGGGACTCTCAAGAGTTTTCTCCAACACCGAAGTACAAAAGCATCCATTCTTTGGCGCTCAGCCTTCTTTATGGTCCAACTCTCACATCCACATGACTATTGGAAAAACCATAATTTTTACTAGATGGACCTCTGTCGGCAAAGTAATATCTCTTGATTTTAATATGCTGTCTAGGTTTGTCATAGCTTTTCTTACAAGAAGCAAGTATCTTTTAATTTCAAGACTGCAGTCACCATCTGCAGTGATTTTGGAGCCCAAGAAAATAAAGTTTGTCACTGTTTTGTTTCCCCATCTATTTGCCATGAAGTTATGGGACTGGAAGATCTTAATTTTTTGAGTTTTAAGCCAGCTTTTTCACTCTCTTCTTTCACCTTTAGTTTCACCTTTATCAAAGAGGCCCTTTAGTTCCTCTTTGCTCTCTGCCATAAGAATGGTGTCATCTGCATATCTGAGGTTATTGATATTTCTCCTAGCAATCTTGATTCCAGCTTGTGCTTTATCTAGCCTGGCTTTTTGCATGATGTACTCTGCATATAAATAAGAAAGGTGACAACATATAGCCTTGACATATTCCTTTCTCAATTTGGAACCAGTCCATTGTTCCATGTCCAGTTCTAGGTGTTGCTTCTTGACCTACATACAGATTTCTCAGGAGGCAGGTAAGGTGGTCTGGTATTCCCATCTCTTGAAGAATTTTCCACAGTTTGTTGTGATCCACACAGTCAAAGGCTTTAGAGTGGTCAATGAAGCAGAAGTAGATGTTTTTCTGGAACTCTCTTGCTTTTTGGATGATCCAGTGGATGTTGGCAATTTGATCTCTGGTTCCTCTGCCTTTTCTAAATCCAGCTTGAACATCTGGAAGTTCTCAGTCCACGTACTAGTCCAGTTCACTAGTTCACTTCTCAGTTGAAGCCTAACTTGGAGAATTTTGAGCATAATTTTGCTAGCATGTGAGATGAGTGCAAATGTGTGGTAGTTGGAACATTCTTTGGCACTGCCTTTCTTTGTGATTGGAATGAAAACGGACCTTTTCCAGTCCTGTCGCCACTGCTGATTTTCCAAATTTGCTGGCATATTGACTGCAGCACTTTCACAGCATCACCTTTTAGGATTTGAAATAGCTCAACTGGAATTCCATCACCTCCACTATCTTCGTTTGTAGTAATGCTTCCTAAGGCCCACTTGACTTCACACTCCAAAGGTGTCTGACTCTAGTTTAGGGATCATACCATGGTGGTTATCTGAGTCACACCATGGTGGTTATCTGGATCACACCATGGGGGATATTCTATAATGAAAACTAGTCCTATCATATTCCCTGTGGATGATCTCTGGACAAGGTTCACCTGTTTTCAGGGGGCAATAAATCTGATGAGTATGAATGTCCAGACCTCAGAATCATTTGAAGTGTGCATATGAGTTTCTACATAGGGCTTTGTTGATTTGGGGAAGGAAATGGCAACCCACTCCAGTGTTCTTGCCTGGAGAATCCCAGGGACAGAGGAGCCTGGTGGGCTGCCGTCTATGGGGTCGCACAGAGTCGGACACGACTGACGTGACTTAGCAGCAGCTTTGCTGATTTTCTTACATTTAACTTCTAAATGTTTGTTATAGTTATGTGTCTCTACTACAGTACCACAGGGCTTCCCAGGTGGTGCCAGTGGTAAAGAACCCACCTGCCAATGCAGGAGACCTAAGAGATGTGGGTTCAATCCATGGATTGGGAAGATCCCCTGGAGGAGGGCATGGGAACCCACTCCAGTATTCTTGCCTAAAGAATCCCATGGACACAGGAGCCTGGCAGACTACAGTCCATAGGGGTCACAGAGTTGGGCATGCCTGAAGTGACTTAGCATGCACTACAGTACCACAATATTTAAATATTAAAATAAAGAATGTGTACTGTTTCCAAATAAAGTAAAATGTGAAGGTGAAAAAGAGGATCAGTTGCATACTTTCCCACAATGCAGATTTTTCGACTTGTGTCCCCTTGGTGCTATCTTATGTGTTTCTCTGACTCTTGTAGTTCTTCTAATTGCCAGTTGGATCTATATGTCAGTCAAATTTGCATTTGATTGTTTTTGGCAAGATGACTTCATTGCTGGTGGTGCGTTTGTTCACCAAAATGTATGTAGTCATCTACAAAATATTTTTTTGTATTATGAATAGCCACTGATGTTTGATTCCAAGATTCAGCCTAAATTGATTCATTTATCTGGGTTTTCATAATGGTGAAATTCTAATCCAGAAATTTCTTTCTCCTACTATGTGGTTATTCCCGGTACAGTTCAAACAGTAAAGCCAGTAAATGCTTGATTTTTTTCCTCCAGAGATCAAAGCTCTGTCACATCCAAATAATTTGCTAAGGTCTAAATTTCACAAATGTATCATAAAGGCCAAGATGGCCTCCATCAGCTCAGCTTTCTCTCACTATGCTTTTGGTCCCCTAAGAATTCCCCCCAGCTTTGCATGTCCATAGTCTTTCTCCCAATCTCTCTACCCCATCAGAGCCCACTTGCAAGGAGGAAAGGTCCTCCTTTTCTCCCACTTAGAAGATAAATCATTACAATCACCCATCCTAGAGGTATATGGATTTTAAGCCACGTCTTTTAAATATTCTGTCACAATCCTTGAGCAATTGAAAATAGGTAGCCCCAAGCCCAAACCCAGACCATGTTTTGTTTTGGCTTGCATGTTTTTGCTTTTTAGGCTTTTTGGTTGTTTTTTTTAAGCTGAATGAGACCATTTGGGTAAGGGGCATTTTCTTTCTAGTTAAAGCAGAGCCCATCATCTCCTCCCCCTTGTTTTATACTTTCCCTGTTTTCTGAGTCCCAAAGGTACTTGTGTTTGCCACCTCTCTTAAAGCAGCAGTCCCCAACCTTTTTGGCACCAAAGACTGGTTTTGTGGAAGACAATTTTTCCATGGACAGGGGACTGGGGGGTGCAGGTGGTTTTGGATAATTCAAGTGCATTACATTTATTGTGTACTTTATTTCTATTATCATTACATCAGCTCCACCTCAGATCATCAGGCATTAGATCCTGCAGTTTGGGGACCCCTGTCTTACAGCAATCTTACAGACAGGTGTTAGGAGCCCATATCACAGGTGAATGAACAAGAACTGGAGAAGAGATGGACCTGAGTGAGGCCTCATGGGAACGGGATGGATAGTGAGTGCTCTGGGAAACAGACCATGTTGGGGGTAGTGGGGGGCGGGGGTGGAGCCCTCTCCAGCCCTGCCCAAACTAAAACCCACATTCCTTTTTCTTCCCTTTCCCAGAGACAGCTCAAGGAAGCATGATAAAATGAGGCCTAAGATAATATTTGGGGGGAAAGTTTATTTTTCTATGGCCTGTTTGCATTAGACCGTCGGGCGAAGAGAGGTGGTTAAAGACTTGTCCCAAATGGCTGGGCCGGAGAAGCACAAATCCAAAGTCAATAGATGGAAATACAAGCGTTTGGTTTCATTAAACTTCTTTTTAGAAAACATTTCTTCTTTCCTTTTCCTGAGGCAATCGAAGGGAAGGAGATACAGAGCCGGAAAGAGACAGGGAGGAGGAGAGATGGGGCCAGTGGGGGAGCTTGTTCAGGAGATTGCTCCCCTCTACATGTCTCCAGCAGGTCCAAGATCTTGTCAGACCTGACCGGGAGCAGTTATTTGGAGTCACCTGCTGGTCCCAAGGACTGCTGCTAATTGAGGGCAGGGGAGCCAGAGTTCGAGCATTTGTTCAGCCACAGACATTTTAAAAACTGAGGGCCTATGAACAAACTGTCAAGTCAGGAGCAGCCCTGGGAAAAAACGATTTGAATTCTGTGTTCTCTCATGGCCCCTTTTGGCAACAGCTGCAGCCTTTCCGTCCCTCAGCACCCTGCTGTCCCCTGGCTGCGCCAAGGCAGAGGCCATCTGTTGAAGCAGAAGAGGGCAGGTAAAGTACGCAGGATCTAGTCAGCTTGGGTTTGCAGGTTGAAATTCCACCTCTGACACTAGTTGAGTGGGTCATTTGGGGCAAATTCTTTGTGCCTCAGTTTCTTCATCTACAAAATGGAGAAATAATAATAATACTCTTAGCTGTTGAAAGGATTAAACGGGGGGAAATGCTTAGCATAGTGCCTAGCATGTAGTAAAGTGTTCAGTGAACATTTGTGTTGTTATTCCATTATTTTTAGAGCTTCCCCTCTCTTTATCTCTGTCCTTCCATTACACACCACACTTCCCAGTAATCCCACTGGATTTATCCACATAGACAAATGCACCCAGAGAAGTGAAAACTCATGCTCTCTTGCAGGGTATTTTGCATGCTGTCCACTAAGACCCTCTTCCCCAGTAGGTTTCCACACAGGTCCGTGGATACAACTCCCTTACTCTTGTCAACCCTGGTTCACATGGCAACAACTGCCTGGGTTGCCCTCTTCATTCATCTCCATCCACTCAAATCTAGTTTAAGGACTTCACTGTAAGTATATGATTTCTGTTCCAAGAAAACCAACCCAAATTCATATAAGTAGAAAGAAAATGTATTGATTGCACAGATGGAAAGTTCAGGGGATAGGTGTGTCTTTAGGCATGGCTTGATTTAGGGGCTTGTATGAAGTCACTAGTACCTGGTGACCTGTCATCTCTTGATTTTGCTGCCTCCATATTGGCACCACTCTTAGACAGACTCTACGTTTGTGGTGGAAAGAGGTTTGCATTCGAAAGTGAACTCCAGGTTCAAGTCCAGTGAGAAAGAGAAATTTCCTCTCTCTTAATAGCCCCAGCAGACACTGCCTGTGCTCCTTGGCTGGCATCACAGATTCATCCCGGACCAATCTTATTATTGGGGGAAAGAGTAAGAAAGTAGATGCTCACACCTGTAACCCTACCTACAGTTCCTGGGCTGATGGAGGGGGAGGAGTGCTTCTCAGAAAGAAATCAGAGTAGTTTCAAAAATAAAGGAGAATGGACACAGGGGAGTCAAATCTCTGCAAATATCCACTACAGACACATCACTTTCAAAACCCATTCCCAACAAATACAGCCAGTTCTCTTCTCTGAACTCCTGACCTAATTCTTCATAGTGCCAGTCATGCTGGCAATGTATTTTGCTGTGATCCCTTTGTTAGGAATACACTTTGCTATATCAGCTATGCTATGAACTGCTTGATGTGCAAACTGTTCCCACGTCCTTCATTTGATACTGCCTTCTTGTGTTGCATGGTTACATTTCTATTGCTGATATTGAACTTCCCGTGTGTGTATGTCTTCCTTTCAGAGTTCCTTAACTTCTACAGGGAAGGAAATGAGGATACTTCTTTATTTATTAAATTTAAAAAAATTTTTTATTTATTTATTTTTGGCTGTGTTGTGTCTTTGTTGCTGTGAAGGCTTTTCTTTCATTCTGAAAAGTGAGGGCTACTCTCCAGTTGCTGTGTGCAGGTTTTTCATTGTGGCAGCTTCTCTTGTTGCAGAGTACAGGCTCTAGAGTGTGCAGGCTTCAGTAGTTGTGGCACAAGGGCACAGTAGGTGTGGTTTCCAGGCTCTAGAGCACAGGCTCAGTAGTTGCGGCATACAACCTTAATTGCTCCACAGCATGTGGGATCCTCCTGGACAGAGGTAGAACCTGCATTTCCTGCATTGGCAAGAGGATTATTTATCAATGAGTCACCAGGGAAGCCTCCAAGGATACTTCTTTCTATATAATTGTTTAATAGATGTTGATTGATCAAGAATTGAATGATATTTCTTCTCTTGTACATTTCATTGGTCAAAAGTCTAGTAAGTGCTATTAATAATAATACTTTTCCCAGTGCATATTCTTGGAAACTTTGCTGAAGATAAATTGACTGTACATGCAAGGATTTATTTCTGAGTTTTCTGTTCTCTTCCATATCTACCTTTAGGCAAGTACCATACTGTTTTGATTACTGTAGCTCTGTAATATATTTTGAAATCAGAATGTGATTGCATCTTGATCTAAGCATCACTAGAAGCTCCAGTCTGCCTGTCTGGGCCTGTTGGCTAGAGACCCAGTGACAAGAGCAGTTAAGCCCAGCACAGGAGACAGGAGTACAAACTTTAAACAAACAAAACAAAAAACTTATCTGGCTTTTCATTCCTCAGGGACCAGGGATTAAAGCAGACCATATCCTTAACAGGTGAAGGAAACAAATCCATAAAATAAGAGAAATACCAAAAGGGTGGTAAGCTAGTTTAGACATTTCATCCAAAGCTTTTGCCATTACCTACAATGTGAGCTTCTGTATATCCAGAGGTAACTCTGTCCCACACCCAAGATATCTCTCTGGGACCTGGCCAGGGACTTGATGCCAATGCAATCCAAGCTGAGCACTGGGCAAGGCTCACAGAGAGCATTGCTTAACTTGATTCCCAGGTCAAAGGGCCCCCAGGGACACCAGCTAGTGCTTGGCAAGGAGGAGGAGGTCTGGGGAGGCATGGGACTGAAAAGGCTCTCCAGTTCTCCTCAATCCTCTTTAATTAGTGGTGGGGGCTCCCTAGATGCCAATACCATGGCAAGAACCAATGATCAGGCCAACATGGCCCTCTGCCCCACAGGAAATCTCCAGATAACTCCAGAAAATGATCACCCTGCTCTATATTGGGTGACAGTCAATTCTGATGGCATGTCATCACCTGCACCAACCAAACACCCACAGGCCACATCTCTAAAACATTTGATTTCTTGGTGGACAATCAAGGCCAAATCTCTATTATGGCTTAAGCTGTGGAGTGACAGAGCAGTGCTGCCCAGCAGTGAGGGGTCCTCTGGAGCAGAACTGCTGGGTTTGAGTCCCAGCTCTGTCCCACTTTCCATGCTTCAGTTTCCCCATCTGTAAAATGGAGCTAACTTCTATTTTGTAGGGATTATGAATACTCAGTGAAGTGACTTAGACAAAATCTCTCAGAACAGTGCCCAGCTATAAGTACTATAAGGTTGGATGGTACCACCATGCATTCAGGAGCCCACAAAGCTCTCAAACCTGCCATCTGAGCTAATAAAGTCTAGAATGCAGCTCCCCAGGACTTTGGGGAAAAGCTGAGCCTCTCTCACACCAGGGTCAAAAAGAGATGGCCTTGGATGTTCTCCTCCTCACTCTGGCCTGCAGATCAGAGGCCCTTCCAGCCTCCAGGTCCAGGGGGCCACTAGGACTGTACTATTGACTTGGAAGGCTGCACCCCACATTTGCACAATGTGCCCGGATGTGGCCTCCTTTTCCAGCAGGTTTGTGCCAGATGGCTCTATTACCATGGGGTACATTTCAGGCCTCCTCACTATTATCAGCTTCTCACTTTCAGCTGCTGTACCCGGGGCAGGATCCTTTCCTTCCTCCTTTTGCCCCATCATTGGGTATTTGTTTTCACTGGCAGCCTGGATTACAGAGTTGAGCCACCTCCTGTCCGCAAGGCTTCTCCCAGCCCAACGCTCAGACTCAATCACATCGCCTCAGTTAGAACCCACTCATGCCTCCAAGACTCAAACCCAAGTGAATCTATCTGGATAAGCTATGGGAGATAAGGAAGGGGCAGGGTAATAACTGTCCAGTCCATGTCACCTGCATTTGAAGAAATCTTTTCTGCAGTGATGACTAGCACACTAGGAAAACTAAGAGGGGAGGAGAAGAAAATTGTAGAGAGGGAAGACGCAGAGAATTACCCTGGAGTCATGAACACCAGGTTTACAAAATCTGCCATCCCCTCCATACCCCCTCCTACATCTTCACTCGGGAAGTGGCCCCTCCTACTGTGCCCTTGCCCCTCTCTTCCCTGAAGCTGCCCTATGACATCAGCTGTTATAGTCCTTCCTTCCTGATCATTCCTTCCCAAATAGACTGCAAGCAGGAGCTATGAGCTCTCCCCACCATACTCTGGTTGGCACAGCTTCCTTATGTTAGATTAATTCCTCAAAAAAGGGGGATTTTACCTTAGAATAAACAAACAAACAGAATTCTTTCATCAAATTGCTCCAAGAGAAGCCCATCCAGGGGAGGGAACTGTTTGGCATCTGGTCCCTTTCCCTCCTGGGTTTTTGTCCTCACAGGCAATGCTCTTTTGTTCTCATGGCCACCAAGTCACCTGGTCTGACTTGTTCTACCCAGGTGTGGGCTGTACCTCCACTGTCCCCCTTTGCAGGATTCAGGCAGGCTGGAACCCTCTGAAAATAGCCCCTAAGAAAATCAACAAAATGAACAAAGAAAACACAAACAGCTGAAGAAAAGATGCGCTGACTGAGTGCAGGTACCTAATCCAAAAACAACCAAAGCAGTATCATCCCTGGGCCAGACAGGCCTGGGTTCCTCCCTGTCCACTCCATCTCTCACTGAAAAAGACCCTCTCAACTAAAACATTTTTGATACTCTCTCTCCCTCCCCTTGTCTCCACCCCCTAACCAAGCAGAAGTGGATAAGAGAAAGGGCAGGTGGTACTCAGAATGCGGCAAACACCTGGCTTTGTGACTGAGCTAAGATAGAAGGGGAGGTGATCCCTCAAGTTTCTGGGTCACTTGGTGTGAACTAGGAGAAGGGAGATATCCATAGACAGGGACCTAGCGTGGGGACAGAAGCTGGTGAAGCTAGGTGTGAAGTCAAGGCCAAGGTTCCTGGGAGCAGGTGTCTGGTTCTAGCTCTGTCTTTGTTACTCTGGTCTTGTCCCCATCTTTTCTGGGCCTTAGTTTCCCCATTGGTAAAATGAGGAAGTTTGAGTAGGTGATCTCCAAAGTCACCTACTCACTTGAAGCACGTGGGAATTTTGCAGTTTTCTAATATCAAACACCAGTTTCCAGAGGTGAGAAAATACCAATCCATCTAGAAGGGTCTCATACATGGGGTGTCGGTAAAGGCTTCCACTCCCAACAGCTAAACTTCCTGAATGGTGACCAGATGCCAGAAACAACTGCATCTACTTTACATGTGCTGAGTCATTTCCTTCTCACAGGATCCCTGAGAAAGGCCTAGTCTCCCCATTTCACAAAGAGAAAATTCGTGCACAAAGAGGATAAGACTCATGGGTGATAATAAAAGGATGGGCTTCAGGCAGTGTGGCCCCAGGGTCCATGCTCTGATTATCTAAATGACTTCTTTTTAATGCATGACTATAATATATATCACAGGCACAATAGCCAAAAGGCGGAAACAACACACATGTCCATCTACAGATGAATGGATAAACAAAATGTGGTATGCTTACACAATGGAATATTATTCTGTGTTAAAGAGGAATAAAATTCTGATATGTGCTACAATGTGGATGAACCTTGAAAACATTATGCTGAGTAAAGTAAGCCAGTTACCAAAGGACAAATATTGTATGATCCCATTTACCTGAATTATCTGGACTAGACAAATTCACAGAAACAGATAATAGATTAAGATTACCAGGGGCTAAGGGAAGGGGAGTATGGGGGAGTTATTGCTTAATTGGTACAGGGTTTGGGATGTTTGGGATGTTGAAAATTTCTAGAAATTGATAGTTACGATTGTTGGAAAACACAAATGTACTTAATGCCACCAAATTCTATGCTTAAAATGTTTAAGATGGTGAATATTCTATGTCACAAATAAAATTTAAAAATATCTATTGCAGAATAGACATCACTTATTGAGCACCTACTATGCCCCTACGGCAGTAGGTGCCTTAAGCATTGCCTCGTTCAGCCTTGCAACAACACTGAGCTACGCTAAGGTGCCATTTCAGCTAATTCATAGGCTAGGATGCCAAGGCTCAGAGAATAAATTCCTCAAGGACTCACAAGTAGTAAGTGGTAGAGCTGCTATGTAAACCCAGGTAATGCTGACAGTAAGCTCAGAGAAAAAGATAGAAATCTGAGCAGGCTAGGAATAACTTGAGATGAACCAGGGTATGAAGCCACTCAATCCCTCCTGTGTTGGCCAGGTTCCACAAAACTCATGTTTGTTTCTTCTCACACCTCTCTCTGCATTTGTTGTGTTTTTCCCCGTGTTTTGTAGCCAACCAATGCCCTCCTGCCTTGCCCCTCCACAGACACCACCACCTCTGCCTACGTCTGCCCAGGACACCCCTCCCCACCCCCCAGCACAGTAGCACAGCCTGTTGGATTTAGGGTGGGGGAGGGGGGTGGCTCAGAGCTCATCAGGGTTTATTCTGTACTGAGCAAGACAGGGAGCCAGATTTCTGCTAAAGGTGATCCCTGAGCAAGCAGCTCCCAAACCCCCATGGGGAGTTCTGCCGGGGTCAGGGGCAGCTGGCTGATGACTGACTATCTGCAGAAGAACCTCAGAGAGGCTTGTGCAGGCAGCTTCATGGGGTGCCAGGCCTTGGTAGGTTATAAGTTTATCC
This sequence comes from Cervus canadensis, assembly GCF_019320065.1. Classification (NCBI taxonomy): domain Eukaryota; kingdom Metazoa; phylum Chordata; class Mammalia; order Artiodactyla; family Cervidae; genus Cervus; species Cervus canadensis. Next base: position 26,633,778 of record NC_057390.1, read on the forward strand.
CAGTCGGGGCTGCAGATTTCCTTTGCCTTGTAAATAACAAACAGTAGGCACATGGCATTGTGCATTCAGGTCACCAGGAAAGCCAAGCACAACGAGATCCAGGCTACCATGCTCCTGTCTAGTTGTAGCCTCCCGAGGCATCAGCCGAACCAGGAAGTTTACATGGAGGCCCAAAGCATCCTTAGGAACTCCTCATATGGGAGCTCAAGCAGAAGTGCCAGATTCCAAACGTTGTGACTGTCGGGGTTGGGGGAGGGGGTTGCGTGTGTCGCACAACTTGTTTTCTCCAGCCTGCATCCCCTCAGACATTTCCCTGGCATTCTGCTCCCTGAGGCCCTGTGCCCAACGGGTCGGTGGTTGTGAGTCCCCAGAAGACATTCGCTGAGAATCTGGAATTCCCCTCAGGGGATCCTGAACAGCTAACCCTGACCCAGGAAGTGAGATTAGTGGGATTCCAGACCTCAGGCACAGTGTGGGGAAAGATTTTTAAGCAGATGAGTCTTCCCAAATTCCCTTTTAATCATGTCCAGGAAGAGTGACCCCTGTCAGCAGGTAGATTGAAAACATAGGCTCTCATGCTCTCAGGAGAGTGTGGGGCGTAACAGAGTGGATGCTGGTGTCAAACTTCCAGAGCCTAAATCCCGCCTCTGCCACTAACCAGATGGATGATCTTTAGCCAGTTGTGGCTAAATTTTCCTTCTTTATAAACTGTTGTTTTTATTGTTCAATCGCTAAGTCGTGTCTAACTCTTTGCGATCCCGTGGACTGCAGCATGTCAGGCTCCTCTATCCTCCACTGTCTCCTGGAGTTTGCTTAAATTCATGTCCACTGAGTTGGTGATGCTCTTGAGCCATCTCACCCTCTGCTGCTCCCTTCTCCTCTTGCCCTCAATCTTTCCCAGTATCAAGGTCTTTTCCAATGAGTCCTCTCTTTGCATCAGGTATTGAAGCTTCAGCTTCAGCACCAGTACTTTCAATGAATATTTAGGGTTGATTTCCTTTAGGATTGACTGATTTGATCTCCTTGCTGTCCAAGGGACTCTAAAGAGTCTTCTCCAGCACAACAATTTGAAAGCACTAGTTTTTTGGTGTTCAGAAATAATAATAATGCCTACCTCTGACTATGGACGAGAACCAAATGGGATGAAGCACATAAGGTACTCAGGACAGTGCCTGGCACAAAAGTCCTATTCAATAACTAACATTATTGTTGCTGTTTTTAGTTGCTAAGTTGTATTGGGCTCTTTTGAGACTCCATGTATTGTAACCTGCCAGGCTTCTCTACCCATGGGGTTTTCCAGGCAAAAATACTGGAGTGGGTTGCCATTTCCTTTTCCAGGGGATCTTCCCAACCCAGGGATCAAACCTGCATCTCTTGCATTGCAGGCAGATTTTTTTTTACTACTGAACCACCAGGTAAGCTAACATTATTATGCAGACATATATTGATAGTCAGTTGTAGCATCTTTGCTCCTGAAGCTCCTGAGATTCAGACTCCTTCTCAGAGCAGCAAAGCAAGTAGCTACTATCAATTGGCCAGGGCATTGTGCCTAAGACATCTATTTGCAACCATTGCCCTATTTTTTTCTTAACTGGGCATGTAGTGTCCTTCACTTCTCTGTGAGCTGGGACTCCTCTATTTCTCCACCATGTCTCCTATTACACCCGTTCTAGGATCACCCTCCTCGTAACACATACGTGCACTTTAGATGCAAAACCTACCCCATGCACAATTTTAAACAGCTTTATTGAACTACAATTCACATACTATATAATTCACCCATTTAAAGTACACAGTTCAATGGCTTTTAGATTACAGAGTGGTATATATACCACCACCACAGCCATTTGAAAAGACCCTGATGCTGGGAAAAATTGAGGGCAGGAGAAGGGGATGACAGAGGATAAGAGGGTTGGATGACATCACCAACACAATGGACATGGGTTTGGGTGGACTCCGGGAGTTGGTGATGGACAGGGAGGCCTGGTGTACTGCGGTTCATGGGGTCGCAAAGAGTCGGACATGACTGAGCGACTGAACTGGACTGGACAGTCAATTTTAGTGTGTTTTTCATTACCCTTCCAAAAAACATTTACACCTCTTACCCATCACCTTCCCAAATTCCCTTCCTCTACCCTCCCAGACCTAATTGCTACTGCTAAGTCACTTCAGTTGTGTCCGACTCTGTGCTACCCCATAGACGGCAGCCCACCAGGCTCCCCCGTCCCTGGGATTTTCCAGGCAAGAATACTGGAGTGGGCTGCCATTTCCTTCTCCAATGCATGAAAGTGAAAAATGAAAGTGAAGTCACTCAGTTGTGTCCGACTCTTGGCGACCCCATGGACTACAGCCCATCAGGCTCCTCCGTCCATGGGATTTTCCAGGCAAGAGTACTGGAGTGGGGTGCCATTGACTTCTCCAGACCTGATTAGGTAACCACTAATTACTTTTTGTCTTTATAGATTTGTTTACTGCAGGTATTTCATGTAAATATGTGATCCTTTGTGACTGGCTTCTTTCACTTAGCAAAAGGTCCATCCATATGGTAGCATGTATCAATACTTTATTATTTTTATTGCTGAAAAATATTCCATTGTATGAATATAGTATAGTTTATTGATTCATCCACTGTTGGACATTTGAGTTGCTTCCTCTTTTTACTGTGAATAATGCTGCTATCAACATTTATGTAGAAGTTTTTATGTGTATAGGGGATTTCCTGAGAGAGCAAGAGAACAGCCATCTTGGGTAGCTTGATCATATAGAGAAATAGATGGATTCCTTGGTGTGATGAAATATCTTTCCCAAAAGTTAGCATCTTCCCTTAATAGGTAGGAACCTCCAATCTATAACCAGCCTAAAGGGAAAGTAATAAGAACAGTTCCATTATAGATAGTTAAATAAAAAGACAAGGATGCCCATTCTTATTACTATTTAATAAGCTCTGAAGAGAGGAACCAATAAAATTAGACAACAGAAAGAAGTTGGAGGTATAAAATTTGAAAATAATAAACAAAGTTATCATGATTTATAAAGAGTCTCTTGATGAAAGTGAAAGAGGAGAGTGAAAAAGTTGGCTTAAAACTCAACATTCAGAAAACTAAGATCATGGCATCCAGTCTCACCACTTCATGGCAAAAAGGGGAAACAATGGAAACAGTGAGAGACTTTATTTTTTGGGACTCCAAAATCACTGCAGATGGTGACTGCAGCCATGAAATTAAAAGATGCTTGCTCCTTGGAAGAAAAGCTATGACCAACCTAGACAGCATATTAAAAAGCAGAGATACTACTTTGCCGACAAAGGTTTGTCTCGTTAAAGCTATGGTTTTTCCAGTATTCCATGTATGGATGTGAGAGTCGGACTATAAAGAAAGCTGAGCACCGAAGAATTGATATTTTTGAACTGTGGTGTTGGAGAAGACTCTTGAGAGTCCCTTGGACTGCAAGGAAAGCCAACCAGTCAACCCTAAAGGAAATCAATCCTGAATATTCATTGGAAGGACTGATATTGAAGCTGGAACTCCAATAATTTGGCCACCTGATGTGAAGAACTGACTCATTGGAAAAGATCCTGATGCTGGGAAAGATTGAAGACGGGAGGAGAAGGGGACGACAGAGAATGAGATGGTTAGATGGCATCATTGACGCAATGGACATGAGTTTGAGTAGGCTGCGGGAGTTGGTGATGGACAAGGAAGCCCGGCGTGCTGCAGTCCCTGGGGTTGCAAAGAGTTGGACATGGTTGAGCGACTGAACTGAACTGATAGATGACATGATTGTATATCTTAAAAACCCAGGAGAACCAACTGAGAAACTGCTGCAAACAAGAGAATTTAGTAATGAAGCTGCAATAGTGTGTTTATAATAAGAAATATATATTTGATCCTCATCTCATTTCTAGTACTATTGTTGTTGTGTAGTCACTAAGTAGTTTCTGACTCTTTGTGACCCCATGAACCGTAGCCCACCAGGCTCCTCCTGTCCATGGGATTTCCCAGTCAGGAATACTGGAGTGGGTTGCCATTTCCTTCTCCAGGGGATTTTCCCAACCCAGGGATCAACCATATCTCCTGCTTGGCAGCAGATCCTTTAGCACTGAGCCACCTGGGAAGCCCCCATTTCTAGTATGGAGCTCCTAAAACCCTTGGAGTTTCCTAAGTGATTAGAATCCTAAAAGTATCTTTTATTATGTTAACGAGGTGGCTAATGGGCCTCACCAAAGGATGGGGGGCTGGTTACCAGGAGAACCAACCCTGTGATTAAGGGTTTGGAACTTTCCATCCCATACCTGACCTCCAGGGAGAGGAGAGGGGCTGGAGGCTGAATCCATTGCCAATGGCCAACAACCTAATCAATCGTAACTATGTAATGAGGCTTCAGTAAAAACACTAAAGCACAGAGCTTTCTGGTTGGTGAACACATGGAGATGTAGGGGGACAAGCATGCTCAGAGAGAGCATGGAAACTGTGCACCCTTTCCCTAGATCTCGTCCTATGCTCTTCCATCCAGGTGTTCCTGAGTTACTTTTTTTTTTTTATCATAAACTTGTCATCTAATATGTAAAATGTTCCTTGGAGTCTATGAACCTCTCCAACAAACTAATCAACCCTGAGGAGGAGGTCATGGAAGCCTCTGATCTATAACCAGTCAGTTGGAAGCACAGGTGACAACCTAAACTTGCAACTAGTGTCTGAAGCCCAGAAAAAAGTTCATGGAAACCTCCAATCTGTAGCCATTAAGACAGGAGCACAGGTAACAATCTGGGCTTGCACTGGCATTTGAGGTTGGGGGTGGGGAAAAGTCTTATAAAACTGACCCCTCAACCTGTGGAATTTGATGCTGTTTCCAGGTAGTGTCGGGCTTCCCTTGTGGCTCAGCTGGTAAGGAATCCGCCTGCAATGCAGGAGGACCTGGGTTCGATTCCTGGGTTGGGAAGATCCCCTGGAGAGGGGAACGGCTACCCACTCCAGTATTCTGGCCTGGAGAATTCTATGGACTGTACAGTCCATGGGGTAGCACAGAGTAGGACACGACTGAGTGACTTTCACTTTCTAGGTAGTCAGTACTAGGCTGAATTCTCTGACACTGTGCTGGTATCTGAGAATTGCTTGGTGGTATGTGGGGAAGCATCCCACATATACAGAGACATACACACTGGAATTGCTTTCAAGAACCCAAAAGAGAAGCCAGTTACAAAGTTAATGTATGGTAAACAATAGCTTTTATATTGTGCACAAAAATATCAACCAGTTAGAAGTTACAGTGGAAGAAAATAGGTATTTTCAATAGCAGCTAAAATATAAAATAGCTGGGAACAACCTTTAAAATGCATAAGAAATGTATGAAGAAAACTTTAACATACAAAAGGGACATGAAAAATGGAAAGGCATGTATAATCTTAGATTGGAAGATTCATCACTGTAAAAATGTCAGTTCTCCACACAGTTATTTTCTAAATCTAACACTATCTCAAAAATATAACTACAGGACTCTTCTGTGGAACTAGAAAAATGATTGTAAGAGTAAGCAGTTGAGCATGGTCATGAAAATGGGAGACATGAAAATAATCAGCAAACTTTGGAGTGAGAATCAAGAAATCAGGGCTCTACAGGGCCTGGTCCTGCCCTCATCAATTGATGAACTATTTGTCATTTCTGTTGGGGCTTCAGTTTCCTCATCAGCAAAGTGAAGCACCCAGGCTCTAGAAGTTCTGATTGATTCTGTTGCAAGACTACACAAATGCCCCAGACTTGGTTGAAGCTCTGCCTATTCAAAACAGGTCTAGGACAGCTCAGCTTTGCAAGGCACCTGAAAGAGTATTTGGCTAAGTATGTGAGCTTCTGGGGTACCAGGGAGGCCTTACGCTAAAAAGAGTTCCTACTCTTACTTTTGCCTGCATCCCATCTCTGGTATGGCTCCCTGGGATTTAGTCAATTGATTGGATCTGTCCTGTCCCTCCATTACCTCGCCACTGAAGAAGTAAGCAATGTATTTGGGTCTTGGCTTCCCAAGTGGTGCTAGTGGTAAAGAACTCTCCTGCCAAAGCAGGAAACATAAGAGACATGGGTTTGAGCCCTGGGTCAGGAAGATCCCTTGTAGGAGAGCAAGGCAACCCACTCCAGCATTCTTGCCTGAAGATCCCATGGACAGAGGAGCCGGGTGGGCTATAGTCCATGGGGTTGGACAGAGTCGGACATGACAGAAGTGACTTAGCACACAGGCACATAGTTCCTATTAGAGCCTTTCTTAGGAGTTAATTTGCAAAGTTAAAGGAAGAAGATGGGGTGCACAGAGACTCCGCAGGAGGAGGATGAACTACTCAGGGCAAAGAAGAGAAGACAGAGACACAGAGAACATACACTGGACATCTTTGTCCCAAGAAATCCATTCTGAGAAGATCATTCTCATTGGGGCAGATATAGAGAAACAGATATTCAAACAGAGAACCAAGAGGAAGGCACAGGGCCTATACTCAGGCTCAGATGGAATTAAATGCATCAGTATCTTCACCTATGAAACATCAAGTGCATAGTGGACTGAGCTCAGTAGTTATCACTTTGAATAGAGAAGAATAATTTGCACAATAAGAAAAGAAAAATTTCTTCTCTCCCCAGTCAGGAAGGGGAAGAAGATGCTTGGTTAGGACGTGTTTTCTGTAAAATCTGGGGAAGTCACAGAAGAGGGAGATGGGGATGAGGAAGGAGTGATGAGAAAGGTTTCACATGAAGAGAGAGAAGGATAGAGGAACTGGGGAAGAAACACACTAGCTCAGGATGGCCAAGCCCCATGAAGGTTCTGTGAGTGGACTGATATAAAGTACATTGAAAACAGGGAGCGGGACGATGCCCCAGTACCAGGCCCAGGTATGGGAGTTTTCAAGGCAACTCTCTGGGAACTAGTGTAATTCCCTATGTTATTATTGCAGATCATTAGAGGAGCTCTGAGTTCGACCACTCCCAAGAATTCTTCATCTACCCTTGGAGATGTAAATCATGTTGTATTATTGCTTATGACTAGGCAATGGTTTCAGTTCAGGTTAATCCAAGTAATTGCTAAATGCTTACCATGAGTTCGGCCCCACACAAAGGATGTGGTGACCGAAAGGGAAGTCAGAATAGTGTCCCTTGCTATTAAGGAGTTTTTAGCTGGAAAAATAAGAATTCCATACTGGAGGATAGTATGATTCATGTAACTCACCCGAATCCCAAATTAAATGTAAAAATGTTTCGAAAAGTGAATGAGGTGTAAATTCAGAGGGAACAGAGAAAGGACAGTGGGCTGGTGGCCAGGGAGGACTTCAAGAGAAGGTGGAACTTGACACCAACATGTATCTGTGAGAGTAAGGTCCCTCTTCCTTCTTCCCCCAACTCCCCAGGCTACAAGGGGCCCAAGCCAGAGCCCAGGAGTGGAGAAGTTTCTCTCTCGGAAGCTTAGAGATGAGGCTCTAAGTGACAACTTTCTCTTAGCCTATCCTTTTCAATACTGTTTGTTTGAGAAGGGAACAGATTTCCCTGTTTCAGCAGCCAAAATAAACCAAGAAAGGAATGACAAGGATGGACCTGGAAATGAAGTTAAAATATCTAGGCTTGGTGAAGACACCACAAAATGGTTTTCTCCTGAGAGTGGCTGCTCAACTTAGAGGGACGGCGGACTAGACTGCCCTAATGGACCTGGGGATATATTCTCCTCTCTGACAACCCCACCCACCCCTCTTCCCACCCCATTTCCTCCAAAAGCATTTTGCAGATGGTATCTCTCAGTTCCCAGAACCAGTCTGGAGCAATGATTAAAAGATCAAAATTCCAGAAACCATTTTTTTTTTTCTTGGACACCTTGGCAAATGCTTAAGCTACACTGAGACACAGTGAATCATTGAAGAATGGCAATCAAGATGCTGGAGGAAAACTAAGAATTCCACTAGGCCTGGGGCCAGTCCTCAAAAAAGTAGCTGTTTGAGAAAAAGTAGGATTCTGTGAGGACTCTTTTTGAGAACCCTTCCTCCCATAGGTCCTCAGACCTCCTTCTTGCCTTTCCCCATTTTGTATGGGTGAGAATCATTTACATTACTATCAGTTTTCTTCATGTTAGGGTTGTAATATAGCTTAGAAAAAAGAAATAATGGAAAACTCAGGACCTTATAGGATCCAATAACCTTGATGAGTCCTCTATGCAATACCTCACGTTCCACTGAAAGGACTCCCCACGTCCTTTTGCCCATTTCAGTCATTTACAATTTTTCCTGAGACTCAAGAATCTCTCTTAGAATGCAGGGATGAAAGACAAAGAGATTAAAGCATACAATTGAATTTAAATAATTACTGTCAATATCATTTCAAAGCATGTAATGTAAACTTCAGTTGATTTTTGAAAGAAAGAATACTTGAAAGAAGTATTCTGTAAATACTGTAAATTGTTCATAATTTAATAGTAATAATACTCTGGTCCCCCATATTTCAAGTCACACAACCCACACACAGAAGATGTGCATGGGAAAGGGTAGAAGGAAGTCAAAGAATGAAACTGTCTTCATGTTACACATGGCTATTCAGTATTTTTAAATTCTTAGTACTGGATTCAGGCATGTTTACTGATAGTTTTAAAAACTGGTAAAACAATCTGTGGAGGGGGGGTGGGGGAAGCAGTGTGTGTGTGTAAGTGAGAGAGAGAGGAAGCATACACAAGAGAAAATAGCTAGTTCCCTTCCCTTTTAATCTGATAGCAGGTCATTTTCTCCCTTAGGTTTACTGAGGTATAACTAACAAATAAAAAGTATATATATTTAACATGTACAACTGATGGTTTGATATGTGTATAATTGTGAAATAACTACTACATTAAAGCCAGTGCAGGTATCCAGCACCTCACATTTTCTTTTCTTTGTGTGTGTGTGTGTGTGTGTGTGTGTGTAGTGAGTACTTAGTATCTGTATCTGTCCTCTTAGCTCGTCTCCAGTACAGAGTACAGTGCTACTATCATCACTACGCTGTGCATTAGACCCTATAAGGTTATGTTGAATACCTGAAACAGTGCCATGTGACCACCAACCTCTCATTTCCCCCAGGAAGTCACTTCTAAAGAACCTGTCCTTTGTCCCCACTATTAGTTTAGTCATTCCACGTTCCCCCAGCCCTGCAGGCTCGTTTCTGGTTTCACTTGCCTTCATATCCAGCTCTGTACATTCTTGAGTGCAAAGAATCAGGAAGGTGTAGGAGGAAAGAAGTGGACAGTGGATGCTAAGTCTCTGCTCTGTACACTTTGCCCTCTCTGAGCTCACAGCCTGAATTGACTGCGCTGAGCCCGGGTTGAGGGTGGGGGAAGGTGCTCACTACAAGGATGCATTCTAGGCCTTTGTGCTGTGCTGTTTCTAATTTTTGGTCACTATCAATAACACAGTACTGAACATCTTTATGTATGTTTCAGTTTCAAAGTGAAAGTGAAGTCACTCAGTCATATCCGACTCTTTGCGACCCCATGGACTGTAGCCCACCAGGCTCCTCCATCCGTGGGATTCTCCAGGCAAGAATGCTGGAGTGGGTTGCCATTTCCTTCTCCAGGAGATCTTCCCAACCCAGGGATTGAACCCGGGTCTCCCGCATTGCAGGCAGAAGCTTTACTTGTATTATTTCTGCCCAAGGATATGGAGTGAGACTTCCCCTCTTAGCCCAGAAAGCAGCCAGGACTCAGCGCTAGGACCAAGCATCCATGAAGTGCCAGCCACGGTGGCAGCTTTGGAGACAACTCCCATTGTGCTCCTTGTTTCCTGGTTGTTGTTGTTCAGTCGCTCAGGCGTGTCCAGCTCTTTGCAACTCCATGGACTGCAGCACGCCAGGCCTCCCTGTCCCTCACCATCTCATGGAGCTTGCTCAGATTCATGTCCATTGAGTCAGTGATGCCATTCAATCATCTTGTCCTCTGTTGTCCCCTTCTCCTGCTGCCTTAAATCTTTCCCAGCATCAGGGTTATTTCTAATGAGTCGGCTGTTAGCATCAGGTGGCCAAAGTATTGGAGCTTCAGCTTCAGCATCAGTCCCTCCAATGAATATTCAGGACTGATTTCCTTTAGGATGGACTGGTTGGATCTCCTTGCAGTCCAAGGGACTCTCAAGAGTCTTCACCAACACCATAGTTCAAAAGCATCGGGTCTTCAGCACCCAGCCTTCTTTATGGTCCAACTCTCACATCCATACATGACTACTGGAAAAACCATAGCTTTGACTAGATGGTGGCCTCCTGGTATTCACACCCTTAATTAAAGTGCAGGATAGGACCTCCCTGGTGGACCAGTGGTTAAGCATCCATCTGCCAATGCAGGGGACGTGGATTTGACCCCTGGTTCAGGAAGATTCCACATGCCTCTGAGCAACTAAGTCCACGTGCCACAACTACTGGGCCCACATGCTGCCACTGCTGAAGCCTGTGTGCCTTCAGCCTGTGCTGTGCAGCGAGAGAAGCCACCGCAGGAGAAGCCTGCTCACTGCAACTAGAGGAAGACTGTGCGTAGCGATGAAGACCTAGCACAACCAAAAATAAGTAAAATTAAAAAGTCAGTTCAAGATAAAATTAATAGTCATTCCATAGGTCTAAGTAAAGGGCATCCCAGGTGACTCAGCAGTAAAGAATCTGCCTGCCAATGCAACAGATGCAAGAGACACAGTTTCGATCCCTGGGTTGAGAAGATCCCCTGCAGTAGAAAAAACGGCAACCTGTTCCAGTATTCTTGCCTGGAAAATGCCACAGACAGAGGAGTCCATGGGTTCACAAAGAATTGGACACAACTGAGCACACACACACAAGTCTAAGCAGAGACTTCTGATATACTTCTAGAAACTGAGAAAATGGATAAGTGCAATGACATTTATTCAAAATAAGTTTTCCCAATTAGTTGATTCTCCATTCTTTACATTCAGCTAAACTGACAGAGGGCCCATTTGAATTGTCAGCTGATAGGGGCTTCCCTGATGGCTCAGCAGTAAAGAATCCACCTGCAATGCAGGAGACTCAGGAGACTTGGGTTCAGTCTCTGGCTTGGGAAGATCCACTGGAGGAAATGGCAACCTACTCCAGTATTCTTGCTTGGAAAAATCCCACGGACAGAGGAGTCTGGTGGGCTACAGTCCATGGGGTCGCAAGGATTCGGACACGACTGAGCGTACACGCACATAGATCATTAAAAATAATTTTTGATCATAGGTCACCATGTGATTTTGGTATATAACTGGGAAAGGGTTAAAAAAATTGTTATTAATGTAACAAAATTCTCTTCCTACCATATTTTTGTGAACACATCTTCTCAGCAAACATGTATAAGAAAGGAAATTAGGAATAGAACTGAAGGTAAACACTGGTTTATTCCAACAATAAATAACACATATCCATGGATAGAGGAGCAAAAAAAAGGAAAGCCTTCCCATATCATGAAGAGATACATTTACAATAACATTGTATTTTTCTAAAATATTTACTAAAATTTGTATTCTATTGATGGTATTTTGATCAGTTGCATAATAAAATTATACTAATGCACAATCTAGAAAAGTTTTTTTTTAACATTTAGAGGTTACAGTCACAGGAGATTTTTAATGCTAACTTTAATATATACATACATGTTTATTGCAGAGAGTCTGATAAGCATAAAAAGATATTAGAATAAAATTCTATAGGAGAAATGGAATAAAAAAGCAGATTCAAAAACAAGTAGGAACAATATAAGATTTCTGATGGTAAAAAAAAAGCTTGTTCATGTACTGTTAAAACACATGATGGTGAATATCAAACTGCTATAGTATTTATATTTGTTTGGATACATTTAAAAAGAGTAGTGCTATAGTTTTACAACTCATATTTTCAATATGCCAGAAAGTGCACCTTTTTGCAGTTACTGTTTAAACCTGTGATGAAAATATCTAGCTATCAGCCTTGATTCAAGCTTTCCCCCTATCAGGCATACTTGCTCCCTCCAGGACAGGACAGCACGGACACAGAGGGCCTAGCACAGTGGGGTGGTGTGCCTCAGGCTGCACTGTCCGCGTCATAGCTCTCCAGTGCTGCCCTGAACCCACCACTCTCCAAGAGTCAAGCAGAAGCACATCCCACAGGCCACCTTAGGGATTATGCCCTCTGAGCTGAGGATAGCAACAGGCCCTGCTCACATAAATAAAGGGTCCCCTGGACTTTCAGGGCACAAATCCCTTCACTGCTCTCTACCCTAATCAGTGATGCGTGGCTTCCCCTGGGGAAGTGGGCTGAGGGGCCTGGGCTGCATACTGCCCACCCAACATCTACCGTTCAGCTCACCCTTCCTCCCAGAAAGCCCTGGGAAAGCACCCTGGAGAGAGAGAGAAGAGGACTGAGGCACCCAGGCTGATGGAGAACGAGACAGTCTCTACACAGAGGTGGAGAGAGGACATCAGAATCGCTGTTGCCTTGTTCTCAGCCTAAAAGAGGGACTTCATGCTCTTATTTTTTTTTCTTTATGCTCATAATTCAATATAGTTGATGATTTAAGGAGTCCAGGGCCCTAAATAGTCACAATGTAACTTTAGGACCAATAACAGAAGATAACTATCTATGTAATAGCAAGGGCTTCATAAAAGAATCAAACTCTTTGGAAAAGGCAGTCTGGGAAGGCTGCCTGGAGGAAGTGAGATATTTGTACTAGTTTTTAAAGGAGAGTTGAGTCTAAGCAGCAACTCCATTATTAATTGCCTCTTGGAATGTTCTCTCCATGGTGAGGAGTTAAAACATTGACAATGCCAGAGATCAGCTAGGGACAGATTAGCTGAAATTTGGAGGAAAGAAATGAGAGGGTTGGATTGGGTGGAGAGAAAAACAGAAGAAAACAATCCTATCTCAAATCCAATAATATGGCCCTGCTTCATTTCATTAACAGAGATGAACGAGGATTACAGATGACCACACTATAAGCTGAAATGTGATCCCCTGGGAAAGAGTATCAACTGCCTCAGTAATTATAGATCTGCTCCCTGCCTGCAGAGAGCTCCAAGAACAACAGGCAGGAGCCCCTTCCACTGAAACCCATGAGGTTTTAGTTGTAAAAAGCACAGTCTAGCACAGTTCTGAGCCTTGTTGGGTTGCCCTGGCCTGGGGTCTTTGTTAGGAAACCCGTAGGATCTGTGCCCTGCTGAAGCTCAGTGGACTGGCCAAGAGGGTTAGTTGAAGGAGAGGAGGATGCAAAGCAGCGGGCACCTACCAACTTTTCTACACAATTTGGCCCCTCCCTTCCAGGCACTCTTGGCTCCAGGCTAACCAAGCTGTTTGCCCCACATCTTCCTGCCCTGTTCTCTTGCCTAAGCAAAGTCCCTCCTTCATATGCATTTTATTCACATATCCCCAGTGTTGACCATTCTTAAGGCTCTTCCTCTGGAAAGGTTTTTCTCTGTTCCCATCAACTCACCCAGACCTTGAACTGAAGATTGCCTGTCATCCTCTGCACTACTGCCCTTGAGTCACCAACTTGCAATTCGCTCCTGAGATGTATCCCTTTCTACCTTGCACTATGATTTCTTATATGGTCGGTTTCCCCTCCCAGTCCAGGGCTAGAATTATCAGTCTCTGTTCACTTTAACTCTATGAACATGAGCTGAGCACTTCCTGGGTGCCAGGCACCGAGCAAGGTGCATTAATGAGGGTGGGAGATACAGTTCTGCCACCAGGTGTTTCTGTCCCAACAGGAGAGCAGAAGCCAAGCACAGCCCAGGGCACCACCTTCCTGATCACCTTCCTGACCAGGCTCAGGGCTTGTTCATCACTTTGGCCCAGAGAGCGGCTTGGTGGTGGTTTAGTCACTAGGTCATGTGCAACTCTTGCAACCCCATGGACTGCAGCCCACCAGGCTCCTCTGTCCATGGGATTTCCCAGGCCAAGAAAACTGGAGTGGATTGCCATTTCCTCCTCCAGAGGACCTTCCCAACCTAGGGATCAAACCCTGGTCTCCTGAGTGTGGCTTAGTTCCAGGTAGTTGGAAGATGGTTTATCTTTAGCTGAGTGCAGACCAGCCTGTGACTGGGTTAGGCTCCAGGAAATGGTGGTTTTGGAAGGAGGTCCAGAAAATACTGCTCAGCGCTCAGGACATGGGCTCCCAGGGAATGCTGAGCACACCCTTAGTCATCATCTTTTCTCTGTGTGAGCCCCGGGAGGGACTCTAGGGCCAAGATTCCTATGGGGCCCAGTTGAGTACAGGGACAACATTCAGTTCACATCCAGTAGGTAGTTCCTAAAGTTCTGAGAAGCTAATGAAAGTTCTGGGTGTTCTTTACAGAAGTGCACAGAATCACGCACCCTCTGTTTGGCACAAAGTTTCAGGGGATTCACCTACTCTTGGAAATCTATCCACGAATCTCTGGATCAGTACCTTGATGTAAACAATGAGTCCTTAATTGTGGTTGCTGTGGAACTGTGGGCAAGACCTACATACCCTGGGGGAAAAGTTGCTCAGTAAATGTTTGTTGAATGAATGATGATGCTGGATTTAACCATACACCTGCACAAGAGGCCAGGTTCTGGGGCCCAGTGGAGCCTAAGAAGGTTGACCCCTGTGACTGCAGGTGACTGTGACCAGGGACTCATCTGTGAATTCTTCACGGTGCAAGAAAATTACCAACCTGGGAAAATACTTGTTTTTCAACAACATATATTATTTCAGTGTTTCTTTTTGTTCAAAGTATCTTTGTTTACTTTGCCCCTGGCATTTTCTATTGCTTACGTGACCAAGTATATTTCCCATAAGTCTGATACTTATCATCATCATCATCAAGACAGCCAACATCTAGAAGTTCATTTGCAGTTTAAAATGAAATTCCTGCACAAGCACGTCACAATTGTGGGCCATAACCAAGACCTCCTAAGACAGACTTCCCTTGTGGCTCAGCTGGTAAAGAATCCGCTAGTAAAGAATCCTCCTGCAATGTGGGAGATCTGGGTTCGATCCCTGGATTGGGAAGATCCCCTGGAGAAGGGAAAGGCTACCCACTCCAGTATTCCTGCCTGGAGAATTCCATGGACTATATGGGGTCACAAAGAGTTGGACACAGGTAAGCAACTTTCACTTTCATTTTCCAAAGACGGAGTTGAGATTATCTTTTTCTTTGGGAGCAAGGAAAATAAACTTTCAGTGTATTTATTAACCTTTGTTTCTGGATTTTTTTTCCTCTTCTATTTCTCACAGATAATTTTTTTTAACTAGTTATTTTGAATAAATCACTCTCCTACTGATCACATTAGACAGGGAAATAGGAACCAACCAGGAGATCTACATGCAAATAAATATTTTTACACACTAATATCAGCAAACTGATGACGTTTGAGGTTCAGTTAGAGAGGTTTCTTGGACAAAAACCATGTGGATAACATTAAAAAAGATCTTCAAACTTTTCACTTAATAGAGGGCTCTGCATAAGATATCTTTGGCACCTCAAGTTGTCTTGTTGTTAATCAGTTCTTATTACAGGGGTTCACACCAGAACAATGTTCCAAAAACTCTTTATCTCATGACATAAGCAGAATGGCATTTCAAAATCTCATTTTAAAAAGGCATTAGTCACTAGGGTAAGAAAACACATGCTCTGTACCAATAAAACATAATGTTCAAATAAAAAATGCTTGTTTACACGCATTTTTATATGCCTCCCAATATAAAAGAAACCATCTTTTCATGAGATATTTTCCTTAGGTCAGTGGACACTCCCTCCTATTTCTCAGTCTAGTGGGAATCCAGCCCATCTTATTGTCATCACCCCTGGAGATGAGGCAGAGATCCAAGAGGGGAGGAGCACGTTTGGTAGTTATGACTTTGTGATTCACAGCTAAACAGTAGCTCTGCCTTCCCACCCCCGAGCTCCACCCCGGATCATCAACTTAGTCTGGTATAAGAACTATAATTTCTATAGGTGGGCAGTTGTTGAAATGAGCCTCATCACTTCCCTGCTCCAAACCCACCTGTTGTGGACCCTGTAAGAGGTCCCGTCTTTCTATAGCAACAATAAAAAATCAGTTGCATGTACTGTGACAAGAGCAGTGATAAAAGTTGGAGTTTCTTTTTTTTTTATACTTTCTTCTTTTATTACCAATTCCAGAGGATCTATCCATGAAAAAAACTACTTATCTTTTACCTCATCCAAAATAACTGAATCCTATGAGATAAGGTAAAAGTTCAATTTACGCCACTGTAACTCTATTTAACATCTATAGGTTAAAATTTCCCATTCAATCTAATTTACATTTCCTTGTTGAAGTTTATAGGCTATAGGTATCTGAGTTTTATCTGTTACTGGGTTTGATGTGTTTCTTACATGCATTTAGAATTCACATGGCATAACATGGTAAACATAAAACTAGGTCATTCATAGATTGGTCTTATATGCTTAGCACCCTGGGAAGGGATATCAGAGTTAGGATGGAGTTTCTTATAGGTAATATCTTCCTTTTTGGTTCTACAAGCAAAAGTAAGTGTTGTCTTAAGGAATATTTTATTTTACAAAGAGGTTAAATTCGTATCAGTAGCAGGTTAATGGTTTATCAGTCTTATTAATTAGATGCCAAAGCCCTAACATTTTAAAGCAAGCTTAATAGTAACAGAGAGGGGCCAGGAGGACAGAGAAACATGTCCTGAAAACTATGCATTTGTGTGTGAGGAATAAGTACAGCCACCTCTAATTCTTCCTTCTGTTCACCTGAAAGCCTTGCAAATTCTAGACAAACTACTTCTCTGTCAGAGTTTAGAAAGAGAAAGAAAAAGCAAAATGAAGCTGACACCATTTTTTGCCCGTGATGTCATTTGCTGTCTTCCAAAGCCCCTGGGTCTGATTTTGATGTCAGGGTGCGTAACTCTGTGGTGACAGGCCCAAATGTATGTGAAGAGGGAAATAACCTTTCAGCTCTGCAGCAGTCATTTTCCCCATGAAGACAAATATAGCCCAGGCTGAAATCACTTAGTGTCAATCAAGGTAACCAGATCAGCCCAGCGTTAATAATGAATTTGATCACGTGCCCCCACAGAGAGAAAAGTGTGAGATAGCTGAGCCCTCGTTCCATGGGACACCCACCGGCTTCTATGTCAGGCCACAGTTCTCCTAGCCCAGCTGGGAAGCAACAGGGTAATTTAATCTGCCATCCACTCTAATTGCTAAACTGAGAGAATTATCAGGGTTGCCAGGAAGGGCTTTCAGAGGCCTGGGTCTCGGCTGGGTGACTGGTATGCAAAGCTATGTCTGGGATTATAATTAGGGATGGACCCCAGTTTTTTGTGGGGTCTGAGGCTTAACACAAGTTTGGATCTGTCCTTAGGGAAAATAATACAAAATTACAAAAACAAAATTAGGAGCAGAGCCTTAGAAGGGGCCCTTTTAAGTTCGAGACCTTGAAGCTTAAATTTTATTAACATCATCATGGTTAATCTACCTCTGGTTGCCATGGAAACCAAAAGAGCATTAGCTTCCTGTTAGAGTCCTGGATTTTGGATTGTCTCATTTCTATCCTTATATAATTGTTTGTACTTTTCTGTGTTTTATTACATGAAGATGAAACACATACAATGCTATCAGGGGCCATGGGTCATCCCTTTATCAACCCCTCAGCCCATTTCAAATATAATGTTATTTTTTTCTGACAGGCCCTAATCACCAGTTGGTTTGCCCTGGTTGTCCTCAATGATGCCAAATTTTATAGGTTAAGAATACGTTCCAAATATCCTTGTGTGTACGAGCTAAGTCTCTTCAGTCACATCTGACTCTTTTTCACCCTATGGACTATAGCCCATCAGGCTCCTCTGTCCATAGGATTCCTCAGGCAAGACTACTGGAGAAGGTTGCCATGTCCTCCTCCAGGGGATCTTCCCGACCCTGGGATCAAATCCTAGTCTCTTAGGTCTCCTTCACTGGCAGGTGGGTTCTTTACTACTAGCGCCACCTGGGAAGCCTCAAATATCCTTAGCTTTCCCTAAATAATCTGCAGTAAAACCTTGTAAAAAAAAAAAAAGGATAACCACACACTCAATCACTAGAGTCAAAAATGATAGAATAATGGAGTAGAGGAGACCTTTAAAGCAGTCAGTGCTCAGGCAAACCAAAGACTGCCTCTTTATATAAGTATTTATAAGTGAATTACAAGCATTATCACCACAATTGGGAAGAATCAAATAGTATTTAAACCCTCAAGTGCAATGTTGGTCCAACATTTCAAAATATTATTCACTTAATAGATGAGAAGAGACAAACTATACGATTATCTCAACAGAAGCAGAAAAATTATTTCATAAGATTTAACACTCATTTCCAAAAAACTCTTAGCAACTTGGAAACAGAAGATTTTCTTTTCTTGAAAAAGAATGTCAACCAGAGCCTAGGGCAAATATCATTTTAGTGATAAAACAGAATTATTTTTATTGATATTTGACATATAGATGCTCACAACTATTTCATATTGACCTAGAAGTCCTAGCCAATTAAATGACAAGGAAAATAATACATAAGGATTTAAAAGGAAAAAACAAAACTGTCAGTATTTCCAACCTGAGAGTTGGAAGTAAACTATCACAATTCATAGTTCAGTTAGGAGGCCAAGTACTGTATTAACATATGCAAACAACAGCTTGCCTCTGTTCCACAATAACTATGACAAAACGTCATGACCAGAAAGATCTTATTCATAAAAGCCACAAGACCACTAACAATAAACTAAAAATGTTTGAGATATAAATGAAAAAGTGATAAAATTTTACTAAAGGATATAAAAGAAATCCCAAATAAATGGAGAAAGTGTTCATGTATCTGGTTGGAAAGACTTGGTCTCATAAAGACAGTCATTCCCCTCTTATTGATACATAAATTTAGTGAAATCACAATCAAATTCCTAGTGGGATTTTTCAAAGAACTCACAAACTGATTTTAAAATTCTTCTAGAAGAGAAAATGTGAAAGAATATTCCAGGCAAATTTGAAAAAGGAGTTCTAAAAGAGGGAGCATGCTGTTATAAATTTCTGAAGTAGTCCAATAGAAGCTGAGCTTGAAGATGAGTAAGAAGAAAGAAAGGACACACATTGCATGTCATTGCAACTGACCTTAAAGGATAAGAGACTGTATCACACCGGGGAGCTTGGGAAGCAGAGCTTCTTGGATTTACCTTAATTCCACCCCAAGACACAGACCTGAGTGCTGGCCATTGTCAGCCTGCTGGGGGTTACTGCCAGGTACTGAGAAATCCTAATCAGTGTTTTCTGGAGTTCCTAGATTCTGCAGCCACAAATCTCAAAACTCCAGAATGGTTTTGCAAAACCACTGGATAATGTTGGTAAGCCACATTATCCAGACCTATTATCAGGTTCAATTTCTTGCTATATTGCTATAATGCCATATTGCTGCACCAAACACAGATTAAATGATAATAACTAGGCATCAAACATGTTTGGTTGACCTAAGATAATACAACAGGCCATGTGTGATGCCTGGTTATTATCATTACTCATCCTAAAGCCCATTCTTTGAGGAACTACTGCAAAAATGTAGAAAAGCATGGGCTCTCTTTTAGAACTCCTTTCTCAAAATTTCAGGCAGGCATATTCTTTATCCATTGGGAGGAGCTGAGCAGGTCAAGCCTGGCCATTGCCTATCACAATATCAAAATGTAATATAAAACTATTGGAAATGAAACATTGTGATGTTGGTGAATGTCTGTCTTATTCACTGCAGCATTCTTGCAGGGATCCCTGGGCCTCAAATATGGTTAGTCCACAATAATATTTCTTGAATAAATGAATGAAATCTTACCATCTAGAAAGGAAAATAAGGCACACACATGAAAAATAAATAAAAATATAAGTCAGGATATGCTAATTATCAAATAATCCCCACTAAAGTTCAAGAGAGTTGGACAGAGGAACTGGGAAAAGCTTCCCAGTGGAGGTGGAAGTGAGCTGGTCCTTAGAGGAATTGTACCAGAGGGAGGAAGACATTTCTGGCAGGGTGGAGTCAAGGTGCCAGAAATAGGGAGAGAAGCAAGTAAAACAGCAAGGCTGGATCCAAGGTGTCAAGCGAGGTGAGTGCCAGAGACAACATTGGACCAGATTGTAGAGGAACTCGAAGGGTTTGAACTTTCTTATGTAAGCAAATGGAGTGCCTTAAATATTCTGAGTGGAGCAGTGGCATATACAGAGATAAGATTTTGACTATTACATCCTGAGAGAGCAAGGGATAGGTTGTAACAGGTAGGATGGAGCCAGGATGACCAATGAGGCAGGTATTGTGATACTCTGTGTGTGAGCTGATGGGCGTATTCACTTGAGTAATGATTTCTCTCCCATTTTAAACCCATGATTGTAGAATAAAAGCTGTGATTAGCATATACAGCAAGTACAAAAGGTGATTTTAAAGACTGTAGAAAGAACAAGTCAGGCAGAGAGTATTCCTCACTATGACCGTACAGACAGAAGATCCAGAAATAGACCCAGGAAAAGAAAGTTTTCCAGGCTACTCCTTTCCCGATAAAAATTATCTCTTTTTAGGTCCTCTGTGCTGGCTGAGGCTAAGAGAAGAAACTTGGTTCATTTTTTGCAAATTCCAGTGTCATTCATGGTTTGTAGTGTTTTCAACTACAAGACAATTTTCCTGCTGTCACTGAGAGCTGTAAATTTTCTTCAGACTACAGAGCTAGGGTCAAAACAACACCAAAGTGGGTGAGTATGCTTTTCTCTAGAAATGCCTTTTCAGATACAGTATGAGGAGAGATATTCAAGTAAGATTTTTTTCCCCCATAGCACTTTAATTACACAACAGCTTGAAAATTCTTAACACCTTTCATGTGAGGTGATCAAAAGCAATTTTATCGCACTTGTGGTTTTATTTATATGCAGAAAATCTCTTCAGATTTCAGAAAAGAGTTGATATATATTTGCATCAAAGCTACCCACTCATATACATGACAGTAAGTCATATTTTACCAAAAAAATGAAGCCTTAAAATTTTACTGTCATGAGGTTTCCAGTCCCCACGTTGTATCTTAGCATTCCTGCCAAACTTGCCAAGAGAGAAGGCGCCTTGAACTTTTCTGACCCTATTGTGTTAAACACATCTCTCATGCTCTTCATACTTTGTCTCAGTTCTTTTTGACAATCAGGTCTGAGATTTAAGAAATTCTCCACAGGAAAAACCTCAAAACAAGGACCATACCTTCTACTCACATCTGGAGCTATATATCACAACCTGTCCTCACAGGTTACTTGCCAGCTTTTCCTGACAGAAAGGAAAGGCTGTCTGTCTTTCAACTGGGAGCTGGCTCTCCTGAGTGCCTTCCCTTCCCGCCTTTTCCGTCACGTGAACCCTTGTTTCCCCTTTAGGAAACTGCTCCCCTTTTGGCACTCTGAGTCCTTGACTGTCTACCCCTGATATCCTCAGGGCTCAGCCAGCTTTTGGCCTCAATTTGTGAAGTCACATCTCTTCACTTCCAAAATATATGCATCTTTTAAAATACTAAGGCCCCACTGAATCAGAACCTTGTGGGTGAGACCCAGACATCAGTTAAATTTTTAAAGCAGCCCAAGTAACATGCAGCCCACATTCACAACCACCATGTTAGACAGTCTCCAAAGTGCTATCATCTTTAACATTCCATGATTCTGGAAGGTGCTAACGGCTCACTAGGATATACCACTCTCCTTTTCCTTTCAAGGACAGAGGACTTGGAAACATAATAACCTATCCTCAAAGGGCAAATCATTTCAATTCAAAGCCCTACATAATGGCTTAATAGTTGTCATCCAGAGCTCTTAGGTGAGGCTGAAGGCAATATCTGGGCTGGATGGGAAAATGTTGTATCAACCAGCAGTGTCTGTCATGAGCGATGGGGAGAGAGAGACACTCAAGACTTCCCAGCCTGTTCTAATTCAAGGAGATCAGTCAGGAAGAGATCTCAGACAGGGAAGTAGATCTGTGTTAGCTCTTGTTTCAGGTATGTTATTGCTGTGTAACAGACCATTTCAGATGGAAGTGGCTCAAAGTAACAACCATGTGCTCATGGCAATTAATTTGAACAAGGTTTTTGGGAGACAGCTTATTGCTTTTCCGAATGGTGCTAAGGGGGAGGACTTGACTGGGACTGGAGGAGCCAAGATGGTTTCCCACAGCACGTCTAGGACCTTGGCTGGGGAGGTTGGAATGGGGGGAGATTGGCTGGGCCCCCCTCTCCAGCAGGGTTGTCAGATGTTCTTACATGGTGGCTCAAGGCTCTAAGAGAGTGAAAGTAGAAGCTATCAGGCCTCTTAAGAGCCTTTTAGGAGGCTCAGAACTGGAATAGTATTGTTTCTGCAGGATTCTGTCAGCCAAAGCAAGTCACAAAGCCAGGCCGGGTTCAAGGCGGGGAGAAATACGCTCAGCCTCGTGATGGGAGGCACAACATTTGTATCCAGGGGTGGGAGAAATTTTTGGCAGCATCTTTGCAGACAATTTACCATACTCCTTACTCAGCTCATTAAATGGGTCCTATTGTGTGTCTGAAACCTATATTATAAAGTAGGTGAAGCGAGTATGTTTATATTCCTGATTATCCACCTATAATTTAAATTGTTTAAATAGTAATATAACCACAAGCACATGCATACTATTAACATAGTCACAAACTCACATATTTACATCACTGTTTTAGCTAATATCTAAATATTGTCAAACATGGTCATTTATTACATTATTATTTTTAACAGTGACCATCAGAAAGAGATAATGTGGTTGAATATTAACCTGAAAATCCCTTGGAAGGATTTATTTTGTGGTATTTAAGAATATCAAGGAACCAGGGTCTCTTGCATTGCAGGCATATTCTTTACCAGCTGAGCTACCAGGGAAGCCCATTTAAGAATACACCAAATTCCAGTTTGTAGGTAGACAGTCTCTCAGACATCAGTGTCAGGATATCACACACAGCAACTAGACTAAGAGTAGGAAGTGGAGCCAGTGGATTAAAATCTACTTCTAAGAAATTCAACCCAACCCCACTCTGACCTTTTGCTGTATATCATCTGTCTCCTTTCGGGGACTGTTTACTTACTGGGGCTTCCCAGGTGGCTCAGTGGGAAAGAATCTATTGGCCCATATCAGAGATGCAGAAGCAGGTTCGATCCCTGGTTTGGGAATGGTAACCCACTCCAGTATTCTTGACTGGAAAATCCCATGGACAGAGGAGGCTGGCGGGCTACAGTCCTTGGGGTCATACATGAGCATGCATGTGCATTCACTTACTGAAGTCCTTTGAACCCCTTCCCACCATATGATCCCAAAGACTTTGCAGGAGATCTCCTTTTATTTTAATTAATCTTCAGATACACCCCAGCTCTGGGCTCCGTTCTTGAACTCATGTCAAGAACAGTGTGGCTTGGGACCACAACCCTGAGCAGAAAGAGTGATTAACCAATCGAGTTTACTTGCTTCTACATTGTAGTTTTACTAGTTAAAATTCCAAGACAAACTTCATTGTTATTTAAACAAAATTGAGACTTGGGGTATTTTTTAAACCACAAGACAATTCATTAGAAAGTCATGGAGATATAGTTGACACAGACTGCTTGTCCCATGAAGTTTACTGGAAAAAATACATAAATAGTTTCATAGACAGAACCACACAGGCTATGCCCAATCACTTGCTTAACAAGTGTTCATTGGACACTTACTATGTTCTTGACATGGTGTTAAACACTGAGAAAACAGAAAACAGGACTCTGTTCTGGCTCTAATAGTTGGAGTGGAGGAGGGAGACATATAATCCCTTACATTGCAAGCAATCTATTAAGTATTCTAACAACAATGGAAAATATGAAGCACTTACCATGAACCAAGCACTGTTCTAAATGTTTTAACATATACTAATCCATTGAATCCTCAGAATAACCCTATAATCTAGATTCTCTTATTATCCCCATTTTACAAGCCCCTAGAAGGTGGTGGAGCTGGAACTTTAGCACACATGGTCTGGCTCTGTGATTTGTTCCTTTCACCATCACACAGAGAAGATAGTAACTAATTGGTCTGGGGGAGTTGGGGATGGTCCTCTGGAGGTAGTGATGCTAACATTTTAAAGGATAGAGGGGCTTCCCCAGGTGAAGAAGTGACATTTACAAACTTGAGGACAACTTTGAGGACTGAGGAGAAAGCTGTTCAGGCTGTGGAGCTGGGGTGTGGTAAGGAGATGAGGGTAGGGAAGGGGGTGTTGTTGATGATGATGAGCCCTGCGTATTGTGACTGCGAAGGCCAGGGCCATTTTGGGAGGAGCCAGCTTCCCCACATCCCCTGTTTAGAGCCTCACCCCTAATTCAGAACCATGTCCTCCCAAATGACATGTTGGAATCTGACCAAGAGAGGTGGGAAATAATGGCCATAAAAATCTACATGCATCTTTTCATTTTCAGAATCAACACACATTCTCTTAACTTCATGTTTTGCAGTTGAAAAAACAGTTGAAGAAATAAGTGTCACCCAGTACATTCACCCAAAGCCAGGCCTCAGACCAGACCAGGTCTTTGGATTCCTTATTCAATACCCTTTCCATTGTGACCAACACAGTCCACATCTGTCACTGGACCCCAGAACCTCCAAGGGTCTGTTCAGATGACCTGGGTCCAGAAAGCTACTGTCACATAAAAGAGAGTGCTAATGACATGTAGCACGCTGAGACTCTAGTGGAGGTGAATGCACCCACTCACAGTGAAAGTGGCATTAGAGTCTCGTCACGATCACAATCACAATGTGACCTGCAGATCTTGGTGTCTTCACCTGTAAAGGAAAGGAAGAGTGTTCAAGATGATTTCCAAAGGGCCCGTCCAGACATATCTTCCTCTGACTCCATCACTGTCTACACGTAGCTTCATTATTTTAGTCAACTGCTGTTTTTGGCCATCACTGAGTGTCCAGTTCCACTCAAAACAGAGCTGAGTTGACAGATTGTGCCATTAGAGCTAGGAGCTCAGCGTCTGGGACACAGCCTCAGGCGTGTCTGTATCCCAGCCAAGTTCCTCTCTTCAGTTCAAGCTAACCTTGAAGCGCCCAGCACTTCCATGTCCCACTGTGGGATCTGCTTTGTAGGCTGAAATGAGATACGTGTCTGCCTATTAATATCCTCACACTGTCTGAATGCATTTTGAAAAGCTCACCGTGTTCGGCAACCTGTGGGCCTGTTTTTGTTATTGTTGGTTGGAGTTGTGCATACTTGACTTAAAAGTTAGCACCAAATGCAGCTTTATCTGATCAGGGAAGCATGAAATAGAGAAGGAATGGGTAAATTTCCTTTGCAAAGTAGATACCCCAGGATGTGTTTTTCCTGCTGGAGATTTGCATCAACTTGAATGAACGACAGTGGTGGTTCTCACCAGGTGAAATGAGCGCCAGTGAGGTCAGGGAGAGAGCAGTACTGTGCACTGCAAAGGTTATAACACAGATTGAGTCTACTGGGCCCAAGAAAAGGGACATGGGGCAATGACCATGCTAACCTGACCCTCTAATCATCGCTCCTGTTTATGCGGGGCTCTTTGGTTTTCAAAGAGTCTTTACATTCCTTTATGCATTTGAATGCATTTGATTGCCATAGCACCTAGGAAGTGACCATGGCATAGGTCATTGTCTCCAGTGACAGGGAGCTGAGGTTTGGTTAAATGGAAAGGCAGGACTAGAACCCAGAACACCCCAGTTCAGGGCTCTTTCCTCTGCACCAGGCTGTCACAACCACTGGGATTCAAACTTGAACTTCCTGGGGCTTCCTTGCTAGCTCAGTGGTAAAGAGTCCACCTAACAATGCAGGAGCTATGGGTCCGATTCCTGATCCAGGAAGATCCCACATGCCTTGGAACAGCTAAGCCCATGTGCCACAACTATTGAGCCTGTGCTCTAGAGCCTGGGAGCTGCAACTATTGAGTCCAGATGCCCCAACTGCTGAAGCCTTTGAGCCCTAGAGCCCACGCTCCACAGCAAGAGAAGCTACAGCAATGAGAAGCCTGCATACCGCAACTAGAGAGTAGACCCTGCTCTCAGCAACTTGAGAAAAGCCCGTGCAGCAATGAAGACCCAGCACAACCAAAAATAAATACAATCTTTTTAAAAAACTGAACTTTCTGAAGGCAGAGAATGCCTTACTCATCAAGCCTCAGGATTGACATATATATTCAAGAAACGTTTGTTGAATATCTTGGAACTCCAGCTTGACTAATGAGAGAGACTGGCCTTTATGAACTTATTTGAGTAGGAATAAAAAAATACAAAGTTACTACAGTACCTGCAAGCTCCTACATAATCTAGTGCCTGTTATCTCTCTGATCTCATCTCCTTCTACTTCTCCCATTGGTCACTTCACTGTGGCCACTTTGGCCTTCTTGCTGGTCTTTACACATGCCAGACATAGTCTGGCCTCAGGGCCTTCGCAATGGCTGGTCCCTCAGCCTAGAACACCCTTCCCCAGATACCCTCATGGCTAACTTCCTCACCTTCCTCGGGTCTATGTTCAAACATCACCTTCTCTATAAGGCTTGTCCCAAACACCCTATTTGAACATGAACTCTCTGACTCCAGTACATTCAGCCACTCTTAGCTTGTTTTGTTTTATTCATTGGCACTATTGTACACATTTCTTATTGTTTATCATTTGTCATCTGCTTACACCTACTAGAATATAAACTCCAGGAGGGCAAGGATTTTTAATTCACTAATGTGTATCCTAAGGGCATGAAACAGTGTGAGGCACACAGTAGACTCAATAAATATTTCTGAATGCATGGACTTGCAAAGTGACAAGCATAATAGAGAAGCTTTTTTTCTCTGGTCTATCCAAGAGTATATAAGCATAACTGAGGTATAACTGACTCTTTGATACTGCAGCGTGGTCAGGGAGCAAGCAGTCGTGGCCTGAATCACTGATCTAGAAACTTATCCCACTGAGTATGGGCCTTTTGACCTCAGGTGGGGTTCTTCCAAAAAAGAATAGAGGAGCATATGGAAAACAAACAAACAAACAGGAAAACACATTCTTCATGATAGATTTTCAGAGGGGCTCTCACATCTCAGAATCAGTCAGAATAGCACCAAAAGGGCTACAGAGAGCAGTTCTAGAATTTGAGGAAGGGGGACAGAATGTGGCAACAGATCCACTGACATTGGAACACACAAATCAAGACAGGGATTCACAGCAGATGGGCAGGCATTGGGCTCAATAGCTATCTATGGCTTCTTCCAGACCCAGGCCCCGGCCAGCACTGACTGCAGGTTGGGACATTTCCAGGTATGCCAGACCCAGGCACGGACGAGTGAGGGAGCTGGCTTCAAGCACCCCGACACCTATACAGAGCCTTTGCTGGGGCATTTGCTAGGGTCCTAGGCTGGTCACCTGAGCAAGACCTAGAAGAGACAGGAAGAAGGCTGTGCTGTGTTCAGGCAGGATGGGCAACTGCTGGTCTGCAGACTTCGGCATCGCCTACCTCACCCCAGGCCTGAATGGCAACTGGGGTCGAGTGGAGCCAAAAGGGGAGAACTGGGGAGGGGTATGGAGCAGCCCTAGCTGCAAGAGAGGCAGGGAGGCAGGGCAGAGCCAAGCAGGGTTGACCCTGATGCATAAGGCTACATCTCAGAGAGGACCACAGAATGGATGCTTTCCAAATGCGGTGCTGGAGAAGACTCTTGAGAGTCCTTTGAACAGCAAGAAGATCAAACAAGTCAATCATAAAGGAAATCAACTCTGAATAATCATTGGAAGGACTGATGATGGAGCTGAAACTCCAATGCGTCTGCCATCTGACGTGAAGAGCAAACTCATTGGAAAAGACCCTGATCCTGGAAAAGATTGAAGGCAGGAGGAGAAGGGGGTGACAAAGGATGAGATGGTTGGATGGCATCACTGACTCAATGGACACAAGTTTGAGCAAACTCCGGGAGATGGTGAAGGCCAGGGAAGCCTGGTGTGCTACAGTTCATGGTGTCACAAAGAATTGGACATGACTTAGCAACTGAACAACAACAGAGAGGACCAGCTTTTTATTTGCCCAGACCTTGTAGAGAGAGAGAGCACAGGCTTTCAGAGTCAAGGTCAATGCCAACATCACTATTTTTAGAGTTGGGCAAGATGTTACCATGTCAGAGCTTCAATTTCCTCACTCTCTTTCCTCACAGGAGTGCTGAAATAACTGATGGAGACAGAGAGCTCAGGCAGCTTGTATAGCTCACAGGTTTACTAAGGGCCCCTCTCTGGAAGGAGCGGTGGCCTCTGATTTTTCTACCCTTGCCCTGAGCCAGGCCGGTTGAAGGAGCAGAGGTGACAGCATGCCCTCCACCCCATTTCGCATCCCCCACCCAACCCTGTGTCCAGCCGAGAGCAGATTTATTTGAACTAAGAATTTAAATGTAAATATACAACATCCCTTCCCATCTCCCTCCACTCAGTGGAAGAGAGCGTGTGTCCACCCCTGTAGCTGCAGCAAGAATGCCCTGTGTGCAGAGATCCTATCTTCACCAAAGAGAGCAGAAATATTAGACGCGGCTAAATAAGAAAACACAGATTATTGCCGGAGACCCCTAAGGCCTACTTTGTCTGTGCAATAGTTTGTTTTACTTTTCACAGAATTTATTTTGGCTGCAGCCAGATTGATGGTGATTATATCTGAAATCCCTCCCACATATCTGTCACATAAACACTTCGTTTAATTCAGGTCTGTAAAAGCTACAGGCCAACAGGGAGCAGGGTTTTCCAATTAATTAGCAGATGCTAATACCGGGCATCTTGTCACATGGTCCAACAGCTCAGAGGCTGAGGGTCCAAGGTGGGAATGGCAGGCAGTCCTGGTCCCTTTCTTAGGAGTCTGATCTCCCGGCCAATAAAGGAAAACCAAGGAAAAGATGGAGGAAGAAGAAGGCCACTCACTGTCTAGCCTGGCTGAGGAGAAGGATTCCAGGCTACAGAGTGGACCAAAGTCGCCCATTCAGGCACAGCCAGAGGTGGGGGGTTGGGGGATCCATAGGCGTTTTGAAGTAGATACAAAATAAACCCCAGGCTTCCTTGGACTTTCTGTTGATAGCATCACTGGATCTGACAAGTTCTGCAAAGGCGGAAGGCCCTAGGGGAGCTGGGGAGAGAGGCCTCTGCACAGGCAGCCTAGGGGGGACACAGAGCCTCCCTGAGACCCCCAGCCGGCCTGCTCCCTAGTGGCCGCTGAAGCCCTGCAGTGCTGGGCAGGATTTCCTTCTGCTGATGGGAGCGTGCCCCTAACAGGCTGCATATGCCTGCCAGCTGTTGCTCTCCTCCTGCCCCCGCAGCTGAGACAAGAAAAGCATTATTTCCTCTGGCCTTCTCATCTCCAGGCCTCTCTAACTTCACAGGCCTTCTTCAGGCATCGTTAACTTGGCGCTGCTTCTCAGGGTGAGTCCCTCTTTGCTCAGAAAAGCCCCCTTTTATTCTCCCCATCCTATTTGCCTTTTAGGTTGACATGGGGTCCCTCCATGAAGGGGCTGGGAGTATGCCAAACTTTAACAAGGATATTTGGTTTTCAGAGGCTTTATCTGCATCCTTACTGATTCTGAAGAGGCTGTTCTGTCTACATGCACGATCCCAAGCCTGGGAGAATTTCTGGTAGCCCAAGAACAAACATTTTTTGAGCACGTTAGCCTCTGGTCTTTACATGCACCATCTCATTTTAATACAAAAACCCAGCCAAAGAGCTATTTTGAACCTTAATTCACAGATAAGGGATCTGGATGGTCGGGGGGGAGGGGGGAAGATGAATGGGAGATATCGCCACCAAGAAGAGGCTGAACTAGCCCTGCCTGAATCCATGGGCTAAAATAATCCAGGTCTTTCCACAAAGGACACTGGGATTGTGCCAAGACTTTCCCATTCTTGTCTTTGCTGTGCCCCTATTAAGGATAGCCTGGATCAAGTCCACAGCCCTCCCTAGGCTTTGTTTCCCCCTGCGTCATGGATGTGGTGGGTAGCACATCCCAGGCCCTGCCTTCCAGAGCCTCTGCCTCAATTCCACCTCCGAATAACTACAAGAACTGGGCCATGCCCAGGCTCAACCTGCAGAAGGACGGGAGGCCAAAACCCAGCTCCAGCCATATCCAGTTACTAACAAAACACTTGTCTTTCTTCCCAACTGAAACTGGATGTGCCTGTCGCTTGAGGCTCTCAAATTTTTAACCCTTTCACAGCAGCTGATTTTTTCCCCCAAAGTGCATAAAACACAGGCTCAGATTGGTCACACGTTACTCAGCTCAGATCTCACCCAGGGAGAAAGATCTCTGGGAGTCCAGGCAGGACACATCGTTTTCAACTTAACCAGTACTAACGATTCACTTCTGTCCCTTTTTGTAAATGCTATTTTGGAAGTGTGATTCCTATTTCAGTCTCCTTCTTAAAACAAAGGGTGCCCTTGTTTAGAAGACTGGAGGTGGGGGGCAGGAATTGGGGTCAAGGATCATGTCTTGGTATAGATGTGCTGTTCCCCAAGGTGGAGCTGGGGTGTGCAGACTCCTGGGAAATGCGTATCCAATCAGGGCACCCCAAGTCTGCATGGAACTCCCCATCTAACTACTTCAAAGGGTCTTAATTCCTTATTCCTCAGAGCTCTCCTATCGTGATAAGACTGGGGTTACAGTTTTGTTCTCCTGCACAGAATCTGATTAGATTCCAAGATTTTTACAGCTCCAACCCCAGCGCCAAAAACCAGACAAACAAACAAAACTGAAACAGAACACAAAGCAACCTCAGGGGACGGTGCTGTAGAAACCAAGAGGATCCAAATTCCAAAAATCCTGCATTCACCCCAGCAATAAGGATGTGATCGTCACAGCCAGGAAACAAGCGCGGAGCCTGAATGCTGGCCTCCGGGCTCAGAGGCCTAATTGTCAGACTGTGTTTCCAGATGCAAGGTTCTTGTCTTTGGCACGAACATTTTCTATAACAAACCCACTTTGGGGTCATTCATCAGTGCATAAATACACACCTGGGAGGTGGGGGGAAAGCCCCCATTTTTCTGGCTTTATAAATACGGAACTCACATTTCTCTCATTGACGTTTGCAGAGAAATGATCGATTAGCGGGCCTTGCGCCATGGAGCAATTTCAAATAAACGAGAGTCGACTGTGCATGCTCCCTCTCTCCACGCCCTGCAGAGGAAACGAGCCCTCCTTTCAGCCACTTCCTTGTTAGGCGAGTAGAAGTAAAGAGCCAAGCTGAGAGGGGGTCCAGCTTCAGGCTTCTGACTCAACAAGATGAGGGGAGGAGGGTGATTTCCATTTCACCCACATGAACTCTCAGTTCCACATGCTGCTCAGCAAATGGGGGAATCGGACTTCCAAAACGCAGAGCACTTAGGCTTTCAGGACCACCTGGGACCAAAGAGATGGAAGTGGGTGAGCATCACTGCTGGGTGACTAGTTATAGGGACCTTGGGCCACCTCCTGAATGTGGGCCAAGTTGGTAGTTATTCAAATGGAAAGATGTGAGAAATCACTAGCACTGTTGACTGACCCCAAATAGTATCTGCACTGATGCCTGCAGACCCATTTCTTTGGGTTGAACATGTTACCAGCTTATAACATGAGGGCACACTGGGAGCAGCTGGGAGTGGTCTGGAGGTACCCTGAGAGGAGGTTAGTATACTGGAAGCAGGTAGGCATGGACTGGGGGTGCATTGGGAGTAGGTGAGTACACTGGCAGTAGGTGGGGTTGGACCTGGAGGAGGTGTGAGGTGTGCTGGGAGGAAGTGGAAGGGCATTGGAAATTGGTAATAGGAAAAAATTGCACCAGAGCAAGTGAGGACTCAGAAAGGGCCCTAAGATTAGACCTGGACATTGATGGTCACCTTAAAGAAGGCAGCTCCAGTCAATGTGGGAGGGGGGACTGTAAGTTATGAAGTTGAGGCAGAGTGTTGGTACCTTCTCTTTTTCACAAGGTTGAGATGGAAGGAAAGATGAGAGGGCTTCAACTAGATAAGTCTAAATAAGACAACTGAATGGGGGGTTTAAGGGCATAACCTAGACTATAGGAGCTTCCCTGGGGGCTCAGACGGTAAAGAATCTGTCTGCTATGGAAGAGACCTGGGTTGGATCCCTGGGTGAAGAAGATCCCCTGGAGAAGGGAATGGCAACCAACTCCAGTATATGGGGGAAATTCACACAATACACTCTATGTGGGTAGAATTCCGGGTTCTAATCGGTAGCTTGTAGGAGTAGTGAGTCAGAGGGCAGGAGAGACTGGAGCCTCAGCCAGCCAGCAGTACCATGCTCTCCTCTTCCACCTCTCTGACCCTCCACAGCCTCTCGGGGATTCTCTCCAGAACTTCAGGGACTGTGGCTTCTCCACTTCCGCCATTAAACCCACCCCAGGAGATGAAGCCTGAGCCTTGAGTGCCAGGTACAGAGGGTGTGAAGGAGGATTACTCCAGTCACCTCCTCCTCCTATTAGACCCTCTTTCAACACCAAGCCGGTGTCCAGCACTTGCTGAACTTTTGAGAGAAAAACCAGAGAGGTGAGGGGAGGGCTAAGTGAATGGCTTGGGAGGAGAATTAAATTTCCCTGAAGAGGGCTCGCTTCTTGGAATCCCTGAAAGCTTGTGTGACAATATAATTAAGTAGGAGGCCAGGACAGCCTGTCAAATTCGAAGCATGCCTCTGGCTCGCCCGAGGTGGTGGGTGGGTTAGCAGGGCTGGGGGCGTCAGGCCTGCCATCAGCACAGTAATCCCAGGTATGCACTCCTCTCTGTCAGTTTCTGAGAGTCATAAACAAAGTACACAGAGGCACTGAGCCAGGTGCCTTTCACAGGTAAGGATGCCAGTTACCCACCGGCACGTTTTAGAAGGACAGCGCCACCCAGGGCTGCCTCCCCAGCCCCACTGGAACTCTTCTTTCTCCAAGATCAGCCTCGGGGTCACCAATGCTAGTTAGCACTTTAGATTGTTTTACTTTCTTGGCCCCTTTGCAGGAGCATCGCCCATAAGTCACCATCACATTTGCCCCTTTGATATGGAAACTGGTGCGGCCAGGAGAGGTTTCGCATCCAGGACAGGGATGCAGAGAGAAGAAAGGGTGGAGGGAGGGTGGGCCCCTCAACTGAATAACAAGGGAATGTGTGTGTGTGTGTGTGTGTGTGTGTGTGTGTGTATTGTGTGCTAGTTGTGTCTAATTGTGTCTAGTTGTGTCTAATTGTGTCGCTCAGTTGTGTCTAATTCTTTGCAACCCCATGGACTGTAGCCCACCAGGCTCCTAAGTCCATGGAATTCTCCAAGCAAGAATACTGGAATGGGTTGCCATTCCCTTCTCCAGGGGATCTTCCCAACCCAGGGATCGAACCCTGGTCTCCTGCATTGCAAGCAGATTCTTTATTGTCTGAGCCACCAGGGAAACCCACCTTACTGCTAATTCCATGGCTCAGTTTCCACACCTGTGACTCCACCTCACCCTCATCCCAGTCCACTCTGCCTTGTCTTCCTGGTCCACCACCACCACACAGCTGTTTCAACCTGCCTCAGGGTTCCAGTCTGAACCAGTCTTTGATTGGAAAAACATGCTGAATAACCAACAGTGGCCTCCTAAGCGAACATCATTATCCACTGACAACAGACACTAACACATATGTAGATAAAAATATATGTGTGTTCTGTCTCCCAATTGTTTTAAATAAATGTTACCACAACACCTCAGCTATGTAGACTTTTTAAAAAATCAATATTGCCTCGAGCTAGCAAATAAGGAAGGAAATCACTGGGAAATACATTATTCATGAGCTTGCCGGATGCTGATGAGTGGCCGTGATAAAAGTCCCAGTGTGAGCAAGTTGCAGTCTGATAGCTCCATATCAAGGCAATCTATCCCGCCTGCTTCCTGTTTTGGGAAGCAGGGATATCAGCTCTCATCACTTTTCTCATCTCTCTCATTTGGGAGAGTGGGGTCTGTGCACCTGTGGGAACTGAACCTGGCTTTTGCTCAGGTCAGGACACACGGGGAGCAGGATGGAGCCAGGCAGAGGAGAGTAATGAATTCCCGTAGGGGCAAACCCTGATGAGAACTACTTAAAATTCTGTCCTCTGTAGCGCTTCAGCTCACACCTTCCGGTGGCTGAGAAAAATCCATTCTCAGCTCTTGAGAATTCTGGCAAAAGGAAATAATCACTGGACATTAGTCAATACAGAGGTCTTGCCTAGTGGAATTCTGGGAAAGGCTCCCGGAAGCATGAGCCCAGGGCTAGTTCGGAATGGCTTGACTATCCCATACACTAGCTTTCCTGGCAGAGACAGGCCAACAAGCCTGGAGAAAGGAGGATGAGGAGGGAGGAAGGGTTTGTGGGGCAGGGACTCCTGGCCCTTACAGATCCTCTGCCAGTCCATCAAGTTGCCTCGGGTGAGATGCCCCACTCCACCTGGGCTTCTGAGCACCTCTCCCACAGTGTCAGAAAAGAGACCCAACTGCTTCTGAAGCTCTGCATGAGCTTGAGTGGGAGAGAGAGGGAAACCTGCAGAGTAAGAAAAAAGTGCTGTGTTCAAATGAGATTTCAGATGATTAACACAGACTCATGCATAACTTACGGGCACCTGAGAAATGTGTTATGTAAATGAACACAGTTCCAAAGAGCACAAGTTCACACGTGATCGTATGTGCAGTGGGTGTGAACCCCAGAACAATAAGCACTGTGCCCGTGCACGGAGATCACTGGAAGAGGGGGATGGCGGGTCATCTCCAGCCCTGCCAGGTCAACTCCAATCATTTTTGTTAAGACTCTGGAGGAAAGGAAGAGTCTGTCTGAAGCAATGGTTACAGGCCCCCACTCCACTCCTTGCCAGACCTCCTAGCACACAGGGAGGCTGGTACTTCCAAATAGCAGGGTCCAAGTCAGAGATCAATGGATGCAGTTCCAAAGGAGGAGGTGGAGGACAGGAGTGGAGTCAAGGAATCAGTCCTCCAGCTGCCTAGGTGTCAAGCAGAGGGGAACAGAAGTGGTATAATTCTCTGGCCAAAAAGTCCTCCTGGGCAAGCTGGCAGGGTGAGCCAGAAGCAGTGCCAGGCAGAGCCCAAGCCTCAGAGCTCAGCTGAGGGCAAGGAGGGCATTACTCAGCACAGCAAGGAAAACCAGGTTAGAAAAATCACACCATTTTTCATGTGAAAAAGTCTGCGTTACAGACTTGTTTTCTTTTTATGTTACATTGGTATTTTCATGCACACACAGGGCTCTGAAGGAGGTTAAAAAAGTTCAACAAGTAGCAATTTTGTTAGTCCCATTTTACCAAGTACAGAAGAATCATCCTTTATACTCACATGCTTAACTATACTCAAGCACATGTTCCTAAATTGTGTGACATCTGTGCTTTTAATTGAGCTACCTTTGCTCCTGGAGTTTTTTTGTTTTTTTAATACACCACAGCAGTTACCTGAAGGAAATACTTGCAGGAATCTCAGGACAGAACTATCACGATACTCCCTGGGAAGTGGAAAGAATAGCTGAGGAACAGAAAGCTTTCTACTTCACCAAGCCCATGCTTTGTACGCTTAGAGGACGCATGTCCTTCAGCCTCTTCCCAGATATGGCACCTCAGCACCAGAGCCCAGGAGCAAGAAGCACTGACAAACAAAGAAATGCAGTGGACACAGTTCTGTGTGTCTGCTTTCTGGGTCATGAAGATGCATTCATTTAATGTAGGGATTGGGAGATACACAACAAAAGCACCTCTCTCCTTCTCTTAATAGTCCCAGAGTGTGTCCCCGTGTTATAGGATAGCATCGAATAGTGGGACTTGGTGTTAAAAATCACCCTAAGAGTCATTGGGCTTCCCTCGTGGCTCAGCTGGTAACGAATCCGCCTGCAATGTGGGAGACCTGGGTTTGATCTGTGGGTTGGGAAGATCCCCTGGAGAAGGGAATGGCTCCCCACTCCAGTATTCTGGCCTAGAGAATTCCATGGACTGTGTTGGGGTTGCAAAGAGTTGGATATGACTGAGCGACTTTCACTTTCAAGAGTCATTAGTATGTTATTTTCAAAATTGGGGTTTCTCAGAACATTTCTCCTAAGAGATGTTAACAGGTAGGCTGTATAAAAAATTAGTTTGGGAAATATTGAATACTCTCCCCATATAGTATCACAATGCACGCTGAAATATTGAAGGCACCAAGAGGTATTGCAGTAGATAAATCTTCATTTTGATTTATTCAGCATCTCTCAAATTTATCTAGGGATGGGACAATCTTCTAATAACATATTATGGAATAATGTTATTTTGTTTCAACAGATATCTGTCTTCCTCCTCTCTACCCCCCAGATGAAGCTGGCCTTCAATGCGTCAATTTTCACCCTTCCCTGTATCCACACCCTTTACAACATAACTTTGTAGTTCTTCCATAAAAGAGGAGGAGTATATTTCTCACTCTTGATGCTGAACTGGATCATGTGACTTGGTTTGGCCAATAGAAATGACTGTGTGCTATTCTCAGCCTGTATGATTCAAGGGGCTGTATGATTCCTTTTGCTCTGTTCCACCTGTGTCACTGCCACGAGGACATGCCTGGGCTAGCCTGCTGAAGGATGAAAGACATGTGGAGCAGAGCCGAGTCACCCCATTTGCCCCAGACAAGGCCAGCCTAGATCAGCCAATAGCCAGTCAACCACAAGACATGTGGCTGAGCCCAGCCAAGAACAGCAGAAGTGCCTGGCTGACTCCCAGCTGACCCCAGAGGGGTGAACAATATGCACTTACTGTTGCATGCCACTGTGGTTTTGTGGTTGCCTGTCATGCATCATGCAGCATTACTGAAGCAATAGATAATTGGTGCAGTGTAGAAGCAAGTACAACGGACTTAGAGTCAATTATATCAATATTTATATCCAAATCCTTGCCCCACTCTCTTTCAACTGTGTGAATCTGAGCAAGCCACACAATATCTCTTAGCCTTAGCTTCCTTGTCTATGAAAACAAAGGTAATCACAGAGCTTCATTACCAGAGTGATGATAACACGAAAACAACTGAAATAGAGTTTGGCACATGATAGGTGATCAGTAGATGTTGCTTGCTTTGTCTGGAATCCTTTAACTGAACACACAGAACTTTTATCTAAGGCTGAGTACTTTGGCATCTTCATGCATTGATTTGAACTGTCTGGAATTAGAACCCAACAGGATTCCCAGGCATAGGGGTCACCCTGATGTATATAATGTTTAGTGGCCCACTGCATCACTTCAGTCAGTTTAGACCAGTCGCTCAGTCATGTCCGACTCTTTGTGACCCCATGGACTGCAGCATGCCAGGCCTCCCTGTCCATCACCAACTCCCAGAGCTTGCTCAAACTCATGTCCATCGAGTTGCTGATGCCGTCCAACAATCTCATCCTCTGTTGCCCCCTTCTCCTCCTGCCTTCAGTCTTTCCCAGCATTAGGGTCTTTTCAAATGAGTCAGCTCTTCCACATCAGGTGGCCAAAGTACTGGAGTTTCAGCTTCAGCATCAGTTCTTTCAATGAATATTCAGGATTGATTTCCTTTAGGATGGACTGGTTGGATCTCCTTGCAGTCCAAGGGACTCTCAAGAGTCTTCTCCAACACCACAGTTCAAAAGCATCAATTCTTCAGTGCTCAACTTTCTTTATAGTCTAACTCTCACATCTATACATGACTACTGGAAAAACCATAATTTTTACTAGATGGACTTTTGTTGGCAAAGTAATATCTCTGCTTTTTAATATGCTATCTAGGTTGGTCCTTTTCTTCCAAGGAGCAAGTGCCTTTTAATTTCATGGCTGCAGTCACCATCTGCAGTGATTTTGGAGCCCCAGAAAATAAAATCTCTGTTTCCATTGTTTCCCCATCTATTTGCCATGAAGTGATGGTATCAGATACTGCGATCTTAGTTTTCTGAATGTTGAGTTTTAAGCCAGCTTTTTCACTCTCCTCTTTCACTTTCATCAAGAGGCTCTTTAGTTCTTCTTTGCTTTCTGCCACAAGGGTGGTGTCTTCTGCATATCTGAGGTTTTTGATAATTCTCCCAGCAATCTTGATTCCATCTTGTGCTTCATCTAGCCCAGCATTTTGCATGATGTACTCTGCATACAAGTTAAATAAGCAGGGTGACAATCAAGTACTCTGCATACAAGTTAAATAAGCAGGGTGTACGTCAAGTACAGCTTTGACATACTCTTTTCCCAATTTGTAATCAGTCTGCTGTTCCATGTCTGATTCTAACTGTTGCTTCTTAAACTGCATACAGTTTTCTCAGGAGGCATTCCCATCTCTTGAAGAATTTTCCAGTTTGTTGTGATACACACAGTCAAAGGCTTTGGCATAACCAATAAAGCAGAAGTAGATGTTTTTTCCTGAAATTTTCTTGCTTTTTGTATGATCCAGTGGATATTGGCAATTTAATCCCTAGTTCGTCTGTCTTTTCTAAATCTAGCTCGAACATGTGCATCTGTATATCTTAGTGATACAGAAAAATTCTTTCCAATATTTTAATTTTCATGTCAATAGTCTTCTACATCCTTTTCAAAGATCACAGAGTAATCCATAGAGTTAAGACATCATCATTTATTCTGTTACTTGGGATGTTTCCATCATCTTTCCCCACTAAAGAGTAAATGTATATTAAATGACAAGATGGATGAAGTGATGTAATTATAAAATAACATATTATGAATAAAAGAATAGCAAAAAGAAGACAATATCTTTAAAACTGACATTCAAAATAATGGTCCTGAGTCATCAATGAACACTTCACATCTCTGCAACAATTCTGTTGAAGAAGAGGCACAGGTAATATATTCTTGAAAACTATCATGAATGGTTAAAATAAAACTGCTCTCTGCAGGAAAAAGCCACAGTTGTCTGAGAAATGTCACTTCTGAGGTACACCAAAGCTAGACAATTCAAATTCACCTGCTGATTCTTAAAGACAGAACAAAGATGAAGCCCAAACTTTTCAAGTTTCAAGGGTTCCAGTGGGTGAGATTTGGCTGTTAAAACCATCACGATCTCCACCCTTGTGAACTTATTTTTATTCCTGGTCCTCTCAGCACATGAACAAGAGCAGCAGCATTGGCCTTTCTCCAAAGGCCTCCATGAGCTCACAGTCCCCTCAAAATACCATTTCCCCCCTCCCCAAACCTTCTAGTGGAAGCAGTAGGTACATCTGAAAACAGCCACGGCCAAGTGGTCACCATTAGCCAATCCTGTGCTCTGGGAGGAAGTCATCCTGGCCTATAGCGGAAGTCCATTTCCAGTTATTACCACTAGACAAATGGCTTTTAAATTACATCCTAAAAGCCTAACAGGCCATTTGTCTTTTTAAGTAATGGTACAAAAATGCTGTATTACTGCCACCCCAGCCCTGCAAACAGATTCTGATGTGTAAGGGGGAGTGTGAGTGGGTGGATAGGAAAGGGGTCCAGGAGACAGAAACACCTAATGTGAGGCAGGGGGACTGGGGGGAGGGGAGTGGGTGATCCAGAAAAGCTGGTGCCTTTTCTAGAATGAAATGGGAGGATGCACACTGGCTAGAGCTC
Organism: Cervus canadensis; assembly: GCF_019320065.1. Lineage (NCBI taxonomy): Eukaryota > Metazoa > Chordata > Mammalia > Artiodactyla > Cervidae > Cervus > Cervus canadensis. The sequence continues at coordinate 26,673,277 of NC_057390.1, forward strand.
TGAGAAGGCAAAGCTGAGATGGTTTTCCCTGGCAGTGTCTAAGAGAAATGTAACTGAGCTTCTGGAATGAGAAAGGTGAGTGAGCAGGAAGAACTTTGGAATGGGGAGAGATAAAGTCAAGCAATGGCTGTGATGGCTGTGACTGGGCCTCAGCCAGCAGGCTACAGTTGAGACTTTATTTTCAGACAAGCTACTTTAGGACTTCCCAAGGAAGCGGTCAGGTGCTCTGACTCTGCACTCAGCCTCTCGGCTTCCGATCTCGCCCTACACTACCCTTGGGAGATCTTAAAAGCCAGGAACTGCTGCCTCCACTGGGCCAGGCGTTAAGTCTCTGACATGTTATGAATAGGGAAACATTAAAGAAAGAATTTCGGCATTCCTTCTCCGTGCTCTAAAGCCTTTGTTTACCTTATTAGTCCAGGCCTGTCAGTTCCCCTGTGAGTTGACAGGTCTGGAGGGTGAAGGAAGCTGTCACCGCATGGTTTCCACGCTGACAGTCTGTCTCGCCTCCGTTTCAGCACATAGCCTGCCTCAAGGCAGCAAGTCACGCTACGTCTTTCAGATTGTGGCCTCCCCGGGGCATGGTGGGACTAGAGCCCCCAGTCTGGAGCCCAGAGAATCACACAGAGGGGCCTCTGGGTCTACCCAGAACAAAAAGCTGCCAGCTTTCAGGGATGAAGTTATCATCATCTCCTATGGCTGACCCTGCCTCCTTCCCAGGGAGGAGGTGCTCCTTCTGTGTAACTTTCTCCCTCCTGGTTTCTGCAAGACATCTGAAGTCTCACCTTTCATGGAAACGGTCATTGGCTGCTTAAGATACTCCATATACTAATTTCATGACCCTCAAACTAGAGTTCCACACTCAGATATGCTTGCTGTACAATAAATAAGCAACACATATTTAGGAGAGTTGATTTTCATAAAGATAAGGAGCTTATGGGGGAAACCACTGTTTCTATATTGGAACAAACACAAACATTAAGAAATACAATGCAAATTTTACATACATTTTTACAGATAACACAAAAGTCTAAGATTCTTATGGGATGGGGTTAAGCCCCTGGATTACTTGGATTTACGTTTCCACTCTTCTCTGATATTAACTATTCTTTGGTGAAAAGTTTAAGAACCACTTAACTAACATGACAAATTACAAAATAGTTCCCAGTATCCACTGTCCTGCAAGTCTACAGAATATGTCTGTCTCAAGTTCTTCATTTACAGCAATAATAATAAAACTGTATTTATATGCCAAGCTCTATTCTAAGCACTTTATGTGAATGATCTCCTTTAACTATGGCCACCAACCAATGACACAAAGACTGTTATACCTGTTCAAAGAGGTTAAGTGACACATCCAAGGTCATGCAACTTCAAAGTGGTAGGACCAAGATTTAAACCCAGTCAATATACACAGTCAGATACAAAAGAGAGACTAACATATATGTATATCTATATGTGTGTGTGTGTGTGTGTGTGTGTATACAGTATGACACCAGACCTTCTTTTCTTAGCCATTCATCCACACAGGCTTTAAAATGAAGGGACTAGATCGAGTGATCTCAAAGGTCTCTTTCAGCTTTGCGTTCCTGGGGCTAAAGTACGAGAAACACAATCCTATAAAGAGAAACCCTATCTTACAGAGACAAACCCAAGATGGCCAGGGTATCCTTAGTTTAGTCTCCTTCACTTTTGGTAGGTGGGAATTTCGAACTGGCTTCACTATCAGAATCAAGTCAGGCAAAATGAAATCCAGACGGCTTCTGGAAGGAAGCCCTTAGAGTGGGCTTACACAGCAAGGACCCCAGAGGCTTTCCAAAGCACAGGCCAACATCTGTAGAATGGGAGTGGCTGCTTAGTAGCCGCACTTGCTGACAAAGTAAATGGAGAAGACGATCGTCAAGTGACAAATGTGTGATATGAAAGGAAGCAGTGTGGCCGAATAGAGTGCTTAAGGGGGAATGCCTGTCTGCCTGTGGGCTCCTACAGGGTCTCAGCAACAGAGCGCTGAAGGATAAGGACATCTAGTGCCCATACCCCACCTTCCCTCCCTTTAAAAAAAGGCCTTCTGGGCCTATTCTTACAAAAAGCACAGCAAAGGCAGGCTTAATCCGCTGAGTCAAGAGAGGAAGCAGACAACCAGGCAAGAGGTCCAGCAGAAGAGGAGACAAGGGGAGAGGAACCTCAGTGAGAAGGTGTATGTGAGGGAGGAGAGACCCCACCAATCTCATGGCCCATCAGCTGCCACAGTGGGGACATGGGCTTGATATTTGAGGACATGGAGCTTTTATTAGTACTGACAGGAAGCCTCTCTTTACCCATTTGTCTCTAAATGTCTCCCACCCCACCCTAAACAGTCCAGTGAATTCCCCAAAATACTTGGCTCAAAGTAATGCTCCCAAAGAAACTGGCACCATGATGCCAAGGATGTGATGCATGGGGGATTTCAAAATATTCAACTCTTGGTACAGCGCGGCTCCCAACTGACCAGAACAGGGTTCCCATCAGACAACTACATGCTAAGTCCCTTCTACCATCTAGTTTTAACTTTCAGTGATGTCTCCCCATATGGGGAAGGCAGTCACCCTTAAACTTAGCTTCTTTGGATTTCTCCTGTTGGCAGTGCCTGCCTCTCTGCCCTGAATTCCCTCTCAAGCTTCTCTCGAGACCTGGGCTCTCTCCAGCAAAGGCCATTAAAGCACATGACCTGCACATCATTCATTCCAACCTCTGCCCCTGGAAAGTGCCCCCTCCTCCCCTTCCCTGGCCACATGTCCCAGCCCTGAGCTCTGCCTATGGCCTCCTGACTTCAATAGTGCTTCCCTTCAATCCAACCAATGTTGTTAGTATCTCTTCCAGGACACTTTAGTCTGGACTTGGCATTGGGCGATAGGAAGGTCCACCCTTGAGTGAGCATTGCCCTACCATTTCATTTGACTGCTTCATCAAGTTCTGCTGCCCCACCCAGGCTGTACGCTCCTTGAGGGCATGGAGCAGGCTTCAGTTTCCTCTTGCAACCCCACGGAGCCCAGGGCAGGACTGAGCCTCTGCTGGTGTTCAAAACCATCAAGCCACCAAACTGACCTATGCCTGGATGTGAGTCCTGGCCTGGACACTGGCAGTCACCCCCGACTGGGGGCCTCCATAAACTGAAAGATTGGACTGTGGTTCCCAATCCTGGCATCACATTACAGTCACCTGGGGACTTAGAAAAAGTCTCACTAGCCAGGACCTACCCTAGGGCTTTTGCTTGAATTGTGTTGGGTGGGAACAAACATCAACTTTTGTCCTTTTTAAAAGCATCCCCCGGTGGCTCAGTGGTAAAGAATCTACCTGTAGTACAGGAGACTCGGGAGATACAAGTTAGATCCCTGCATTGGGAAGATCCCCTGAAGTAAGAAATGGCAACCTGCTCCAGTATTCTTACCTGGAAGATTCCATGGACAGAGGAGCCTGTTGGGCTGCAGTCCATGGGGTTGCAAAGAGTAGGATATGACTGAGCACACACACACAAATCATTCCAGATGATTCCAAGTTGCAGCCAAAACTGAGAACCACCGGATTAGATCGTCCCAGTCCTGTGCACTCTTGGCTTCCATGAATTGGACTGAATTGGACGGCAGTCCAGGAGAGATCATCCCTGAGTGGGGGTTAGCTTTAAAGCCCTCCGTGACTGACAGGCAGGGAGGCCACAGGTGGGGCTATAGCAATAGCCGCTGTTGGAACTCAGGTTGGGTCATCAACTATGCACATGGTGGGTTTTCCCCTGAGGCTGTTCTTGGGTGATGCTTACTCCACAAGGCTCTTAGATGCTGAATAAAAGGGTTAAGGCCGCCCCCAAATCTGCCCCCCTTCCCCTCCCTATGTGCTCTTTAGAGTGTCAAGAAAAGTTCAAGATTGCTGTTGGCAGGTTGTGCCAAAATTCTTGCCTGAACATATTGGATTATAAAATATGTGGATGTGACAAGCATATCTGACAGATCAGTTTGCTTCACACTAGGACAATGTTTAGAAGAAAGACATGTTTTTTCACTGTTGTGGTTTAGAGTTTTTTTGGTCATTTCGTGTGTTTCCCAAGTGTTTTCATTCTTTCCTCCTTCTTGAAATATGGTCCTGACTTTGAGTTGTGACATCAATTAAAAACTAAGCTAATGAGAAATCAAAACCCATGGGAGTGCATTAAATGTCACTTAAGAAAGTTGATTCCGGCTTTTTTTCCAAGCCCAATCTTGGACACCAAATCATACACAATTACAAACCTTCATTTTTCCTTGGATATAAAAGTCTTTTTGTAACTCTCTCTCATTGTGGGGCTGCATAAATGGGGTATATTCATATTCTCTCTCGCCCTCCCTCCCTCCTTCCCCCGCTCTCCCACTTGTTGAAACAAGCACAGTAATTGCATTACCAGATTTCCAGGATTAACTTTTGGTTCAAGGAAAAGAGTTCAGTTTGAGCGTGTATCTGTAATTAGAGGTGGTAGGGTAATTAGCTGCACACAGCTAGACTGTGTCTACAAGAGACCTAGAAGACAGGTCTATTTGTTCTGTTTCATCAAACAATTTAATCAAACAGTGAGTGCCTTGCTCACAGACCTCACAGAACAAATATTTGCTGATTGATTGATTCATCAAACAACTGGTCAATTCAGTTAAACTAGCTCTTTGCTGTCCAGTAATCTAAGGAAAGAAAAATAATTGACCTAAGTCTTTCACTTTTTAAATGGTTGCTTTGCTGCCTTACAGAAACAACGGCAGAACAGCACACGGGAAAGGTGCTGAAATCCACTTCTTTCTTTTCTTTTCATGTCTTTCCAAAATAAATAGCATTTAAAAATTAATAGGCTACAAGATGAAAATCTACAAAAGACACTCATCACTTTGTCTACCCAAAGGCCCCTTTCTCCGAGCAGCCTGTCTCGTGGGGGTCAAGGTGTCTCCCATCGTTGAGAGGCACTTAAGTCAGTGCACCCCTCAGGGGATGCCTCTCAAGTGACAGGAGAGGATGCAGTCACGTCGCTGGGTATTTTGCTGTGGACAGGATGCCAACATCTAGAAGCACAAGGAACACCCAGTCTGGACCCTGGTGTCATGCCCACTTCGCAGAGAAACCTCTGATTTCTTTGTTGCTACTAGCAGACAGTAATGACTGGCTAAAAGCCCTGCTCCGTCCTGCTCTGCTGCTACAAATTCCTGGTGGGGAGTGAAGTGTTTCAACACACTTAATTTTCCATTCTGGACCAACTGACCAGAGGATATTTGTCTCTGTTGGGCCCAGAAGAAAGAAGCTTGCCCCACAGCAGGGCAAGGCTCCAGCTGTGCACAGAAATGCCTGGCCGGAGGCTCTCTGCGGAGGCTAAAGAATGGCAGGGAGGCCGTTTTCCATGAAAAGCAATTTAAAACGACATGATGTTAAAGGCCAGAAGTCCAAATAAGGCAAACAGCCCATCACCTGTGAGTGATCCCCTGAGCCCAGTCACATTTTTTAAAAATCCATCTCACAAATTGTTCAGTGTTTAACTTGAAGTCCATTTGTTAATTTGGTAAACACTGGCATGATATTGACAATATGACTCTAATCCAGGCAGGAAGGAAGTATCAGATGTCAGACGACTTCAGCCCCCATTTCAGTCCCTCCTCACCTGAGGGTCAGGGAGGGCATAGTGACAGTTCAGACAGCAGGTGGAAGAACAGCAGAGGCAGGGGACCTTAACCCTCTGCGTGCCAGGACACTCTCACCTGGGGTGGAGGGCAGAACCCACAGAGCTTCCCTCTCTCTTGGCAGTATAGAGCAATTTATCACTCACAAAACACTTCTCACAGCTAAACCTTCTGTCCTGTCCCATGCGACCAGATGTGACAAGGGTTTATTTTCAAATTAACTTGGCTGGGCTATAGTGACCAGCTATTTGATCAAACATTATTCTGGATGTTTCTGTGAAGGTAGTTTATTGGATGAGATTAATATTTGGATCAGTCAACTTGGAGTAAGCAGATTACTCTCCATAATGTGGTGGGCCTCATGCAATCAGTTAAAGGCCTGAATATAGAACAAAGTCTGACCATTCCTGAGCAAGAAGGAATTCTGCCAGCTGACCATATCTGGACTCAGGCAGCAACTCTTCCCTGAGTTTTCAACCTGCCAGCCTACCCTGCACATTTTGGACTTGCCAAGCCTCTATAATCACATGGACCAATTCTGTAAAGTCAGTCTCTCTCTCCTCTCCCTTCTTTCAGAAATACAGATATTTCTGTTGGTTCTGTTTCTCTGGAGGACCTTAACTAATACACCAGAAATATGATCAACCCCATTTTACAGATGAGGAAACAGCTTCATTGAGAATAGGAACCCAAATCAGGCCACTGAAGTGTAAACCAGTCACAGAGATAGGCACTGACTCTGTGTTCTCACCTGATGACTTCACATATTAATAACATATTTAGTAACATAAAAACCCAGGGCTGGAAAAGGACCCAAAAGTCAGGGCTTCAGCCTGATAAGATAAGCATATGTCTTGATCATATCACTTTTGTTCTTAATGATTTCCAGGTATGTAAGCCCACTTCCTACCCCCATCATCCATTGCTTCTTCCTCCACTGCCAATTGGAACAACCTACTTTCCTAACTTAAACCATTTTCTTTAGTGATATCACCACACAGGAGAAATGTACTGCTTATAAAGTTTCTAGCAGGAGCCCTCTGTGAACTAAAATAAAATAAAATAAAATAAAATAAAGTTTTAAATAGCATGTGACCCATAGCTCAGAACAGTCAATGCACAGAAGCAACAAATTAAACAACTGTGTTTGTGGTATCCTACAAAGGTGACCTAGGCTTTGTAAACTATAAGGCAAATATACAAACGGAAATCATCGTCATCATTAATGCTCCAGGTTGCAGGACCAGATGAAATTGAGAGAATATTCAATTTCTCAGGTATAAGGAGCAGATACAAGGTCCGTCTAGTCAGTTATGGTTTTTCCAGTGGTCATATATGGATGTGAGAGTTGGACTATAAAGAAGGCTGAGCACTGAAGAATTGATGCTTTTGAACTGTGGTGTTGGAGAAGACTCTTGAGAGTCCCTTGAACTGCAAGGAGATCCAACCAGTCCATCCTAAAGGAAATCAGTCCTGAATATTCATTGGAAGCTGAATGGAATATTGGAAGCATCCAATATTCATTGGATGCTGAAGCTGAAACTCTAATACTTTGGCCACCTGAGGCACAGAACTGACTCACTGGAAAAGACCCCGATTCTGGGAAAGATTGAGGGCAAGAGGAGAAGGGGTCAACAGAGGATGAAATGGTTGGATGGCATCACCAACTCAATGGACATGAGCTTGAGTAAATTCCGAGAGTTGGCAATAGACAGGGAGGCCTGGCGTGCCACAGTCCATGGGGTTGCAAAGAGTCGGACATGACTGACCGACTGAATTGAACTGAAGGCGCAGATGGTAAACGCTTCTGGTTCAAGGTTAAGACTCTGTGTGTGTGTTAGTCACTCAGTCATGTCCGACTCTTTGTGACCTCATGGACTGTAGCCCATCCGGCTCCTCTGTCCATGGAAATCTCCAGGCAAGAATATTGGAGTGGGTAGCCATTTCCTTCTTCAGGGGATCTTCCTGACCCAGGGATTGAACTTGGGTCTCTTGCATTGCAGGCAGATTCCTTACCATCTGAGCCACCAAGGAAGCCCTAAGGTTGAGACTATGCCATGAAGTGAGATGATATAAGACATACCCTAAATTTGACTAAATAAATTCTATACCCCTGGCTCAGACCCTCTTCAAATCCTCCAAATCCTCTCCTTTCTTCATAGCAAAATAAATAAGTCCCCCTTTTATTAATAGTTCTTTTATTAAAGAGAACTATTTTGGTTGCAAGAAACAGAAACCACCTTACGTTAAATATACAAGCATAGGTTCACAGAACCTGAGGGCAAGAGCAATTAAACCTAAGGAGCAGACTGGAATCAGAAAATGAAGATCCATGGGGAACCCAGGGGTTATTCCTTTTTTTCTCTCCCAGTGACTCCACTATCTCTCAGCTAACTCAGTCCACATAGTGGGGAGAAGCCTCCGTGCTGGTCCAAAATTTGTATTTCTTCTTTGTTTGAAAGTGTTAGCCAAGAACGAAATCTCTTGGTCCTTATTCCAGATTCGTGGGTAAGGAATTCTGATTGTCCAGATTTCAGCCAGATGCGTACCCCCTTATCCTATTGACTGGGTCTGGGGTCAGTTAGTACCTCCCACATGACTGGCAGAGGACCTATGACTGTGTACCCTTGTGACCCGAGACGATAGGATAGAGACAGGAAAATCACCCTTCTAGAGTGTCAACCATACCAGTGTTTCTCAAAGTTGCTCTGCATCCAAACCACCTGGGAAGTTAAGAAAATTATACATTCTGCAGGCCCAGTCTAGCTCAGAGACCTTGGACCAATACCTTCTAGGTGTCAGCAGCAGTCTACTTTCCCCACAATTTTCTAGGAAGGGGAAAAGATGATCAGTACATTTAGCAATATCCCTCTCTTCTTTTCTTGCCTGGAATCTCATGGACAGAGGAGCCTGGTGGGCTACAGTCCATGGGGTTGCAAAGAGTCACACACAACTGAGCTACTAACACTTAACACTCCTCCCTTTTCCCACCCCACCCAAATGATGCTATGCAACTTCCCTTCCTTGGGAAAACCACTGTAAAATATCATCAGGCAGTATAGAGTACGAGATGGGGAATAATAATCTAATAACCCTATACCAACCTTTCACCTTGTAGCAAGTGCATCCCCACTTATTAAGTACTCCCTGCTAGCTGGTCATTCAGTAAGGCTGTTTAATAAATATGGTCTTGTTCCATCCTCACAATAATCCCACAAGGTACATGCTTCTCATTCTCATTGGACCGGTGAAGAAAGTGAAGTTCAAAGAGGTTAAGTAACTTGTCCAAGGTCACTTAGCTAGTCAGTGACAGACCACTTACCTGTATGCTCCACGTCTTCATCAGTTCCACGAGGCCAGGGATGACGTGTATCTGCTTTTGCCCCTCCCAGTATCCATCCACAGCACTTGGTGCCTGATGAAGGACAGTTGATCAGTAGTGTTTATGGGGCAAATGTAAAGTAAATGAATGGCAGTCTGACAGTCTTCAATGAGCCCAATCTGTGTACTCCTATCAGAGCTTCCCAGCCACTTGGTTGGTGCACTTTGGCAGGTCTTGGTTGGTTACAGGTCGACTGAGATACACAATCCCCCAGGTACTGGGGCAGCCAGAGCCCCTGGACTAGTAGCTTCCTCTGGCTAGAAGTAGCCTTGTCTACTTTCCTTAGAAATATTCTGTTCAACAATATTCTGTTCTACATGTGGTATGGTTAGAGAAAGTGTAGGAAGTACAGCACCAAATCATTTAAACAGTAGATATGTTGGGACTTCCCTGGTGGCCCAGTGGTTGCGAATCTGCCTTTCAATGCAGGGGATGTGTGTTTGATCCCTGGTCAAGGAAGTAAGGTCCCACGTGCCACAGAGCAACTAAGGTCATGCACTGCAGCTAAGACTTGATGGAGCCAAATAAATAAATATCTTAAAAAAAAAGAGAGACTAAATATGTGTCCTGCTCATTAAAAACTTGGAAAGTGGGTTATCCTAAATGTCTCTAGTTATCCTGAGACATTTAGAAAATTGTTCTGCATCCTCTCTCTTGGGAAAGTCCTGGATGACAGCCTTCATGAGCCAGCAGCCTCCTCCTTCCCAGCAAGAACACCCGAAGCCTCCAGAGTAAAACCCAGGCCCTGTGAAAGACCAGCAGCATCTGGCATTCCTCACGTGAAAATCAGAGGCCCCAAGCCTGATGCCAGGACTTTGAAACGCCTTTCCTGCCAGGGATTATGTTCATTTGCACAGGGTCTGAGACAAATTCCAAAGAGATGATACTGGAAACCAAAGGCCTCTATCATATTAACAATACAGACAGGAAGGCTCCCTCAGCAACTGGTAGCAAACATGTATTACATAAAGATGGGGCCCTGGTCTCAGCCCCAATCCCAGCCAGCCAGCCAGGTCACTTTGGATTATGAACAGAAACAAGGAAAACTTACTAGGTTGACTAGAGACTGTTTTTAGCTATTAGGTTTCTGAACTTACATGCTAATTTCTGAGTCAAAGAATCAATGATTTCTCCAGGTTAGGTATCAACCACAGCTCAGCAGGCTGCAAAAATCAGGCTGTACTTAGCTTTCACTTGGTCTTCCGTGCCATATGTGGGTGCAGCTGTGGCCATGAGCAGAGACCAGAGCCGGTGGAAGGCTGGGTCACAGGGCGCAGCATGGACAGCATCAGCTCTACGTCCAGATGCCTTGGGTCAGAGGCTTGGCTCGGCCAGCCAGCAGCTTGGTGACCTGGCAAGGCAGGACCCACACTGTTAATTGACCATTTTAACATTAGCCTGCCCAGGCACCCTCAACCCTCGCATACTCTAAACCCTGATTCCAGTTCCTAGATTCCTATACCCATCATTTCTTCAGTCAGCAAGCAAGTTAGCTAAGCGGATATCAAAAGCAGGCAATCACACTTTTAATTAATGTGGGTTCAGACATACACAGACAGCCCTTTAGCTTTCTCATCTATAAAATGAGAGTACTAATAATCTTTGCTAGGGTTCTGAACCCTTATGGGTTCATAGTCCTGCTCTGGACCATTAGTTGTGTATTTGATTTAACCTCTCCTGGCCTCAGTTTCCTCATCCATAAAAGGGAGACTGGCCTGTGGAGAGGAGTCATGAGATTTGTGTATTTACTCTTTTGCACATTGCTAAGTTTTAAGTCCATCTACTTTGTCTTTTGGAACACTTAGCTTATATTGATTTGTAAGAGCTCTTTACATATTATAAGCCTTGCCTTTCCTCATCAATGCCACTTTTTGTCTTAGTGTGTCTTTTATTTATGGCATGTAAAGTGCTCAACATGGTGACTCTGACATTGGCAGCAATTTTATTATTGAGAAACAGTTTCTAAGTGGAAAGTTCCAGAAAAAAGATGAACTATCATTAGTTTGTTATTACCAACAAGGTAATAACCCAAAGAGTAGCAGCTCCACCTTCCTGGAGAGCTGAAGCCAATTTGAGCTTACTGGAAGCAAGGGGTGCTGTGGAAAGAGACATGGCTGCCTAGGGCTACACGAGAGACCTGAGAGTCTCAGGTGAAAAAGATAAATGTGGAGAGGAACCAAGATCCTAAGAATGGAGGACTTTCCTAGAATCAGACTATATCCTATCCCCACTTACACCACACATGCACACACATCATACATACACACATCATACATACTGCACATCACACACACACATCACACCTTCGCACTTATCACACACTCAACTCACGTCTCACATAAACACCCATATACACACATTATACATCACACACAGCCACATCACACACAGATGCATACACACATCATATATTCTACACACACACCATACTCACATACACATCACACACATGCACATACTCATATCACACACATACACATAACACACACACATGCATACTCATCACACAAACGTACATCTCACACACACACACACACACACACACACACACACCCCAAAGAGCAGTAAAAAGGTTGACAAGAAAGACTGCCCTACATCATTCCAGCACTGGCTGGAACAGAAACCAGGCTGAGAAAGTGCCGTTGTGTGAACAAAGGTCATGGATGCTTAACAAGGGGAGCTTTTGAGAACAAAATGAAGACAGCAATCTGGGTGCCTGCATGAAGACCTTGCAGGACCTAATGCACATTCTTTGATCCTCAAAGCAACCCTCAGAGGTGACCGGAATAGGTTATTTACAAGTCCTTTAACAGAAGAGGAAACTGAGGCTCAGAAGTTCCATGTTTTATTTTAAAACACTTAGTTCTCAAATATCAGAACCAGGGCCAGGATCTGGGTCTTTTGATTCCTATCAAAGTCATTTGATTCCTATTCAACATCAACAGATGTTTATTGAGACCCTACTGTGGGCCTGGCTTTAAGTTGTTTCTTTCCTTAACCCCTGGTTATTGAAGTTTTCCAAGCTCCCCAGATCTTTCCATGTTGGCCTAATGCACCCTAGGATTCCCAGAACCAGAGTCTCAGGCTGCAAGGACCCTTGGAACGGACTCTGGCCAGACTGGCATGTCTCAGGGTTCTGCGAATATTCCTATATCATATGCCTAAGAAAACAGAACATTGCTTTGTATGCCAGACAGCTGGACCATGGCAGCTCTAATAAAGAACAAGCTCAGGGCCCAAGCAGAATCCTCCAGTTTATTTAATACATGAGAGGTTTGTGAGCCTAGGAAATACCTTTGGTTTCACTGCCCCAGTTGAAAATCCTTTTACAATCTAGTTCCTGCTGACTCAGCCAGATGAACGTGGCTTGGGTTCGGGCTAGAGGGGAGGAGATACCTCCTGTCCCTAACCCCAAGTTCCCTGGCATGTCGAAACAGCCCCCAGTGGGCTCCATCTCACTTCATTCCTCCACTAAGCACTCCCAACACCACCTGGACTGTTTGGGGGTCTGAGCCGTGATGAGACCACAGAGACAGAAAACATGCCCAGGACAAGCTGCCACAGGGTGCTCACAGCTCTCCTGGCCCCCCTCCTCCTCAGCATCCTCACCCTCAAAAACTTCCCCCTTTTCAGGAAAGTCTAATCAACCAGGGCCAGAGCTGTGGTAACTGATCTTAGACACGGGATCGGATGTCCGGTGGGCCCCCGCCGTAAACTGCAGGTCACATAATTCAACTCGATCCCTCACTCCAGCCTACACTTTATATGCTTCGGGGGACACAGCAGCTGATGGTGAGAGAGATAAGTCCCTGTGATGGGGCTGCGAGATGAGGGATTGCTCTCAAATGGACAAGTTACTTCAGATCCAAAGAGGAGCAACTGCTTCAAGACCCTGAAGTGGAAAGGGGAGGGGAGGTGAAAGAAAGAGAGGGGAGGGAGAGGGTCACCCTGGGGAAGCCCAGCTTGAGTCCCCCCTTTCCACTCTGACCCCCATCAGGAAGACTCCTTGCTTGTGACCCAGGCAAACTCAGAACCCTGTAGGGAGGTTTGGGATCCCTCTATTTTCTCATCCGTAACATGGGAAGGAGAAGATCTGCTGAGAAAATGAGATAAAATATCAATGCACATCAGTCCTGGGAGGAAAAACCCTTGAACAGGGCAAGAAGGTTATTTTCCATTCTCACAATCAGATAAACACAGAGCATATGCTTCATTTTGTTCACAGGCATTGACACGGTGGAGTGCGGACAATGGTGTATGGAGTCAACATCTAGGAAAACACAGTCCTCCAAGGAGCATCAGAAAGAGGCTCTGACTCCCTCCTTCTGTTTTCACAGACCTAGCACCCCTAGAGACCCGGAAACCAGGAACAATGGAGCAAGTGGCCCAGGCCCTCCGTCTGCTCACACCTCCCAGCTTGGGAATCAGACGGGAGGCCCATCCTCCCAGCCAAGGCCTTGCACCTTTGGCTGCTGTATACCCCAGGGTACCATCCACCCCATCACACATGAGTCCAGGCTTTTCATCTGCGCAAACCTCTCTCCCCACAGTCGTGGCCGAACAAGCCCAATGGCAGGGCCGCTGTGCAACAACGTTTAGACACATCGCTAAATATTTCCAGCTGCCCAAAGGCCCCTGTTCTATATGAGGTGAGACTGTGAGGTCTCACCGCACAGGCGAGGACAGCCAAAGGGCATCCTTGACTTCTCTCTACTGTCCTCCATTTGATGAAAGACTTGTGGTTAAACCTTTATCTTCCATAAACATTTAAAATGTGGTTACCTTGATTCCCATGTCTCATTTTTGTTTTATTAAAAAAATGGGTTCCTTGCAGTAAAACATCTGATACTGTGGATGTTCTGCAGAAAACAGATGTTTCTCCCATGTAATAGTCGTTGGCGGGCCTCCGCATGCCCACCAGGCCTCCCACTCACACACACGCATGCACACATGTGTCTCATGAAAGGCTGGGTGTGGCTGCGTCCTACTGGGGACCACAAGGCTGAGGTCCCCACAGCCAGGGCACCTTTCAGCCAGGAGGCCAGAGAGGTAACAGGACTGGGACTGCCCCTGGGAGGGCTTTCTGCCTGAGTTCCTGCTCTCCAGGCTCCTCACTTAGCCTCATGCTCGGAGCTGAGAGGCTCATCTGAGCACTCCAGTTCATTCTGCCTCCAGGGTGATGGGGCAGAGCTTCACACCAAGCAGGCACCATCTTGATCAAAGGCAGACAAAGCAGCCTTGCCAAGTCTCCCCCTCGGGCACTGGGGTGCCTGGCTCACTCATTCCCCCAGGAATTTACTCTCCATCACCCCTGGAGTTTCCCCTGGAACAGGCTGAGCCAGCTGAGCCTTGCTTCCATCCCAGGGATAGTAGCAATTTCATAGAGACCCTGAAACATAAAGAGTTATCAAGACCTGAAGGGGGTTCCCTGGTAGCTCAGCTGGTAAAGAATCCGCCTGCAATGCAGGAGACCCATGTTCGATTCCTGTATCAGGAAGGTCCCCTGGAGGAGGGCATGGTGACTCCCTCCAGTATTCTTGCCTGGAGAATACCAAAGACAGAGGAGCCTAATGGGGTACAGCCCATGGGGTCGCAAAGAGTCAGACACGACTGAACTGACTGAAGATGCACCAAGACCTGAAAGAATTAGCTCCCTACTATTGAATGTCTCAGGTGCTCAGAAGCTGTTTCTGGGCAACAGGGGACTCTGTTATGCTGAAGGCGGTATCCACCACCCACACACCCTACCCAGAGGACAGTGTTCTAGAACTTGCCCAGCATTGGGATGCCTGGGTTTCCCTTTTGATCCCTTGTCCCATGACCCCAGCAGCATCACTTCTCCTCTAGATACCTCAGGATCACTTAAGGAAGCTGGTTGTAAAGCAACTGTCCATCTGTGCTGCAGTCTCCCAACTCTTTGCGACCCTATGGACCATAGCCCGCCAGGATCCTCTGTCCATGGCAGGCAGAAATACTGGAGTGGGTTACCATGCCCTCCTCCAGGGGACTTTCCTGACCCACGAATTGAACCTGGGTCTCCTGAGTTGCAGGCAGATTCTTTACCCACTGAATCACCTGAGAAGCCCCTGTAAAGCAACTGTACCCCAATAAAAAATTTAAAAAGGACACTGGACTTTCTTCTCTCTGAGCTCTTATAGTTCCTATGAACTGAAATTCTGAACCAATGATTCTGTGAAATTACTTCCCTAGGATTATAAGTCCAAGTGAGATGTGTAGATACTTACAGAAGTGTGAACAAATTCTTAAAAAGAGAGAGAAAGAGAGAGGAAGATGATGATGATATTATAACAAATGACTGAAAAATGAGTGTAGAAAAAAATGAAAGGAATCCTAGTTGTTACACAAAATCTTTGCAAAGGAGAACGGTAAATTTGGGTCTGGGCCTCCTAAATATAGAGCAACGAGGATAATACTGTCCGTTACAAGAAGAATGATATCACTGAATTGAAAAAAACAAACCATGACTCAGAAGAATCACAGATATTTTTGAGACTTCAAAGCAATTTCTCACAGGGAATTTTGAGGTGTGTAGTAAACCAATAGTAGTAAACCAATTTGTTTTCATCTAGAAAAACAAATGGATAAGTCTTTTTTTTCTTTTCCCAAACCGAAGTTTATTTTTAAAATGCAAAGAAATGAAACAGACAAAAGAATTCCTCTGGCCAAAGGGGAAAAAGTCTGGGGACAAGGACTCCATGCTGTGTGCTGGATGCCAAAGTAACCTCCAACTTCACTCCTCAAACAGCTCAGCTGGATCGACCGGCCACTGCCTGAGTCACAGTTTCCAAACCCTGCTGGAAGGTAGGAGTCCCCTGGAAGGCCTGCTCGGCACACAGAGCCCACAGCCCCACAGCAAACTGATTGCATCAGAATCTTGAGTGAGGAGGGAGATGGGGTGTGATCTGTGGCCCCTGGTGACCTATGTCCAGCAAGCTTTGGAAACACTGCTATAAACCAGTATCACAACTGTTTGGCTCAACTAGACAGTAAAAGCTCCTTAGGTGGCAAGCCTCATCCCCGTGAATGTGACATCCACTGGAAGGTAGGGCCCCAAAGGGTGAGAGGACATGGACTAAATTGTCAGGGCCACAGGCTATGCTGATTTGGGCAGAGAATTTCTCTGCTCCCTCTCTGGAAGCACTGCCCGCATCTCCACATCAGCTGCCCTCTCCAGCAGGCACCTCCCAGCTCTCAAGGTGAAGCAGTCTTACCGTCTTCTCCTCAGAGGCATGCAAATGTCATGGCAATGGTGCCAGGCAGAGCAGGTGACAAGGCTTCCCTTCTGTGAGGCAGAAGTTGGAAGAGCACAAACTTCAGGTGACCTGATTGGCTGTGGACACATGTTCCATCTTCCTACTCCAGTTCACCCTTCATGAATGGGCCAGACGAGGTTCCCACAACTTTGCTATCATCAGGGTATCCAGTTTGAAAAGTATTTCCATGGCTTCCCATTGTCCATGACATCTGTGTATGGAATTATATCAAGGCGCTTTAGAGCTTGGGCTCTAGAGTCATACCAGGTTCAAACTCTGGCCTTCTCACTTTTGACTGGTGTGCCCTGGGCAAATTCTTGCCTACTCAGAGCCCAAGTTTCCTCATCTGTAGAATAAGGGTGTTCACTAGACCGAATATGCTAGCTTGTGTTGCAGTAACAAACAACTCCCAAATTTTAATGGACTAAAACAACCAACGCTTATTTTTTATGCAAGCAAAGTTGGCGATGGGTCCAGAGACCTCTGAAGACAAGTGCCCCCCTACACGGAAGCTCAATAATCCAGGCTAAATCAACCACGTGCCACTGCTGTCTATCACAGGCTTCCAAATCGGAATGGGACTCTGGAGGGACTCAGAGAGACTATTAAATACTTCAACCCAGAAGTAAATTACATCAGCTCTGCTCACCAATCATTGGTCAAAACTAGTCATGTGGCCCTGCCTCCAGTATGGAGGTATGGAAAGCATAATCAAGCAGTACCCAAGAGAAGAGAAGTAGAAATGAGGAAGCATTAAACATAGTGGTAATGCATACCAGGGCGGGGGGAGGCGGGGCGGGGGGTTGGTGAGGGAGGTGACCATGAGATGCATGCAAAACTTGAACACAGTTTCTGGCACACCAAAAAGGTTTAATAAATGTTAAATATTATTATCATAATTACCGTAGCCTTCCAAAGCCTTGCCTTCTCTTCCATTCTGGTTCTGATCAGTGTCCTAAGGAGCAATGGCCTATTTCCTCACTTGCAACTTCTTTTACCCTCCAGGTTTGGAATTTTGTAACTCTTCCTTTCCATTAAGCCTAGTATCAGCCATGAGATTTGCATCAGCCATCATAAAAACTCTGGATGGTATGGTAACAAGAGGCCAAGGATGATTTATCATCTAATATATATACACAGCACACACATTCTTGTAATGTGTGCATATTACAGAGGTTGTTAACTAATGCTTCATTAGCACTATTATCATCAGTGACTACAGCTGGTTCAAGATCAAGAAGCAGGAGGGGCCCACCAGAGGCAGAGGAAAGAGCATTCCTGAGAAATGAATGAGACCCCTGGGTTCTGAAACCTCAATATCCACATCTGTAAAATGTGGCTAAGGATCCTGCCAAGCTCACTGGGGTGTTGATAATACCCAGCAAGAACAAGAAGGCTGGTTCCCTGTGAGGTGTCACCCAAGTTCAGGGCATAGTATTCCCTGAAAGGTGCCAAATACTGTGGTGCCTCAGAAAAAAAACTTGTACACAGAGCCCCTTGAAGATCTCTAATGCTTGTTTTCTGTCTCTCAGCATTTGTCTCCCCAGACATCCCTGTCTCCCACTGATTCTTACTCCCTTGATAACCAGTTCATCATCAGATTGTTTAGCCCAGTATCTTTCTATCTCCAGATGTATGACGGGTTGGAGGTCAGATTGCATGGGGGAGTGTGTGGAGGTTCCCAGGGCTTTTCCTGCTAGACTCTTGAGCTCTGGGGAATGGCTTATTGCTGCCCTAATCGTAACAAGGCTCACGCCACCATTACACAACTTTAATACCAGGTTTTATGCGGGCATCTGGGGATATGTGTGCTTATGAGCAATTTGTAATGAAAGAAAGCCCGACCTTTAGCAGACTGGGAGAAGAGGGGCCCAGGGCACCAGGCAAGGCAGGCCCCATCACAGGAGCCGCCCCCAGGCTCTGGGGACAGGGCTGCTGCCCTGGGACATTTAAGGCACTATTTGATCTCTTGTTAAGTCCCACATGGCTTCAATTTCCATGTGTTCTGAAAGAGAATGGAATTAGAGTCAACAGATCCATCATGTCTTTCATAAAGATGTGTTCTTCATCAGGAAGGAGATGGAAGAGGAAAGGAAACTCACATTCATGGAAGGCCTACTGTGTGCCAAGACCATGCCAAGAATCTTATTTTATATGAGCCTTATAATAGCCCACTAAGGTAGGATTTGTTATTAACCTTTGTGGTAGCTCGCAAGAAAAAAGAAAAAAAAAAACCCACAGTGTTTTGTACCTCAACCCCCATCAAAAGGTGGAATCTGTTTATCCATCCTTTGAATCCGGTATTGGCTATCTTCTGGCTGGGGTAAGTGA